>NC_140802.1:18684459-19019459 GCF_037176805.1 Vigna unguiculata
TTGAAGTTTTACTGAAAACATACACAAATTCTTAACTACAATGAACCATTTTAATCAATAAAACATGTTGGGTTTTATTTAGTGAGACTGATTCTCATATTCTTGAGTGGTTCAAGAATCCCTGAGTTTTATCAAAGGTCATTTTTCCCTTTATGTGTTTAAACTCTTAGGCTTATCTTCCATTCTTGGAAGTGTGACGTTTATCAATTTCCACTACATCTTCTTATCTATTTCCATTTTCTAGTTATAAATAATTTCTCAAATTTCTTGCTTATTAGCATTCCAACCTAGATAGATCCACAAAACTAATCCACCCCTCTGGATTCACATCATTTGGTATTCAAAGCCTAGCTCACTAGATTTGGAATAGCAATGGAAGTTTATACAAGGTGTTTAATCGAAGGAAACCCATGTTTAGTTGCATTCGATTACGGAAGCGACAACAATGTTGTGAGCCAAAGATTGGTGGAGAAACTCGAGTTACCAACAAGCTTTCATCCGAATCAAGCATGGATCAAATTTAGTACAGGGCAATGTGTGAAGGAAGTATTATGTGATGTTGCAATAATGGACTCTTCCCATCTTTTTTTGGGATGGGCATGGCTTCGTTTTAAAACACTCAATCTTTATGAATGTTCCTTTTATTTTAGGCATGAGGGACATAAAATGAAGTTGAAATTTATGACACCAAGACAAGTCAGTAAGGATCAACATAGGCTGTAGGAGAAAATAGAAAAAGATATAATAGAAAAAGAAGCAATAGAAACTGCAGAAGAAAGGGAAAATAAAGAAAAAGAAAAGGAAGTAGAGAAAAAGATGATGGAAATCTCAATGAAACACACCAGCTTCGATGTTTGAAAAGGAAGCTTGTTCACAAAACTTTATTATGCATTTGGTCCGTTGATGAGAAGCAAATTCGTTAAACACAACGCATGGAATTATTTATTGTTACATATCAAGGTGGGGTAGTGTTGGCAATAGAGGTGCTCCATAGATTGCAACCACTGGAAAGGAACAAATATGAATATATTGAAGTTGAATTTGATCCTGGAGGAAGATTATTAGTTTCAAGTTGTGGAAAAATAAAGTCCTTCAGTAGATCATATTAAATTTATATTAAAACTAGTAGAAAAATAAAGTCTTAATATTCAGGACGAATCTTCTCTAAGAAGGAATGGTGGAGCTCCAAAGGTGCATGAAGAGCTCCATGGGCAGCGGAAATGGATGAAGGAATGGAGGCAAGTTGGAAGGCACTTGCAAGCAATGGAAGGTGAAAGAGGTGATAGGATTTCCTAATCTATGCTAGCCTAAGGAAGGTGGCTAGAGGTAGAGAGAGGAAATCTCTAGAAAGTGGTGACTCTCAAAGGCAATAGAGGGAGGAGTGCTCTTAACTCAAGTTGCATCTATTGCATAAAATTTCAAGAGTGTCTACAAATGAGTGAAATTTTGGCTTTTATATGAAGCCATTTACACATGAGAAAGGAGAGCCATTAGATGGAGTGGGCCTTGATCTTGGCCCTTAGATCAAGCTTGGAGAAGGAGGCTTGATCTTGGCCATTGGATGATGCCTTGGAAAAGGAGGAAGCATTCCTAACCCTTGGATGCTTTGGATCCATAAGGTGTAGGAAGAAGTGTTGACTTCCACTTAGTCCACCTTCGCTCTTTTGATAGCTCATGGCCAAATCTCTTATTGGGCTTAGTCAAGCCCAATTTTATCAATTGAACTACTCATTGTTTGACTTATTATTCTAGAAAGCAAGGCCTAAACAATGGGCCAATCTTATTGTTATTCTATTGCTCTTTGATATACCTCTTCAAATCTTCATATCTTCTTTGGCCAATGTGAAGAGTGTGAGAAGCCCATGTGGGTTTGGGCCATCTTGAATGAAGCGCAATTGGATCTTTTTGAACATGCCTCTTGTTATTGGGCCTCTTGATGGGCTTGGGCTTGAGATGCATGTGGGCCATGGATTGGGCCTTGTGCATGATTTGGGCCTAGGTGTTGCCCAAGCTATAAGCCTTATTGGGATCACATCAAGGAGGGTATGATATGAATCGCATATTACCTCAAATGGAGAAGGACTAATGCACCACTTTACTACAACTATTTTTATTTTTATTTTTTTAAGTTATTAGTTTGTTTAAATATGGTCCAATTCATTGTAAAATTGGCTTACCAAATTGTGTTTTGGTTTAATCAATTAATGGGCTCTGTTTTAGTTTTATTTCAAGTTATAATGATGACCCAATTGCAACTAAGTCATCAGGCTTTGGGAGACCAAAAGTGTGCTTGGCTGAATTGTTTTTGGTGACTTTTGGGTTGCCATAATTCAGTTATAATCAGACATTAAGTAGTAGGATCGTTAATAGTTTTAAGTGGGATGTAATCTCAATATATGTGTCTTTTGTAATTCGAGTGGTTAAAGCTTCTATATAAGTTGAACAATTTTAATCAATAAAACAGGTAGAGTTTTGTTCAGAAAATATTAGTTTTATCTCTTCTATCTTAGTGAGAGTGATTCTCCTAAGTTCTTGAGTGATTCAAGAATCCTTGAGTTTTATCAAAGGTCTTTTTTCCCTTTATGTGTTTAAACTCTTAGGCTTATCTTCCATTTTTGGAAGTGTGACGTCTATCAATTTCCACTACATCTTCTTATCTATTTCAATTTTCTCGTTTTAAATAATCAAATTTCTTGCTTATTAGCATTCCAACCTAGATAGATCCATAAAACGAATCCACCCCTCTAGATTCACATCATTTGGTATTCAGAGCCTAGGTCACTAGAATTGGAATAACAATGGAAGTTATTATACAAGGTGTTTAATCGAAGGCAACCCATGTAAGACCCGAGAAATTTAAATAATTAATTAAATGATTATTTAATAAATATGGGTTGTAGGAGCCTTTAAGGCATTTAATGCAGAGTGTTGTGACGTGGAAAAGTATTAGCTCAAGTGGTTGAGAGTACTTTACTGTGTGAGAGGACTTGGGTTCAAGTCCTATGTATGCCAATTGTATGTTATTTTAATTTGTACATTATTTTAATGATATGTTTGAATGTGGTTAGTGATAATGTAATCCTAAAATTTGAGGAATTATCACGAGACATGAATTGGTTGAATTGGTTGTCCATTGGCTTTGTGATTGAGTGGTGGTGTGTTCAAACCTTGTTGGGAACAAAACTAAACTTCCTTTTTGCCTATTTTATTTTTTTGTCATGGAGACAAAAAGGCAGAAAACCCTAGCTGCCAATGGAGGCAGCTTAGGGGGCCAGAAACAAACTAATAATGGTCCTTGATTAACCATTAAACCTAAAACTTAATGGCATTTTCGTTTTTAGAGTTAATCCCACTTAATTAGGGTAGTAATTTTGAGAGAGAAGAGAATTGGAGGGGAAGGGAGTGTTGCATTTGCGTGTGATAGTCAAGCAGTGGTTTTCTAGAAGAAATTTTCGTGCTGGTTGAAGAGAGGGTGGAGGTTGAGAGACATGTTTTAGGAAGGAACAAAAGGCTAGGAGAGTTTGGTTGAAGGGCACGTAGCAAATTTGAATTGGAGCAACGAATCCAGGTAAGGGGAGTTGTTATATTATGTGTTTAATTCATGCATCATATATCGTGCCTTGCTATGATCAATTTGCATGTAAACCATGTCTTTCCATGCTATTTTTCGAGGTTTCTGGTTTTCCGCCAAGAAACCACCTGGCAGCAAGGATTGTGCCGCCAGGCACCACATCAGCTGTAACCCAAATTTTTGGGTTCTGTCATGAGCTGCCCGACGGCGAGGTTTAACCGCCAGGCGAGGCGACATGAATGGGGCTATTTCGTCCTATTTTCTGAATTCTATCATGTGTTGATGTCCCATGGGGATATTTTTGCCTATTTGAACGTGGATTATGCTTGAATGTCATCACTTAAAGGTTCATGTGGTGATTATAAACCTTAAAGGTTCATTTACGTGAGGTAATGATTCTGAATTCTTAGAATTTGACGTCAATGATGCCTTACTGAAATTGGTATGATGTTCTAGAATGGATTAGTAACATGAAATTATATTAATTCTAAAATTTTAATGTGTAGTAGTTAACTGAAAAGAAGTAGGGAAAAATTGGGTTCGCAGGTACAAGAAACCTAGGATTTTACCCAGGTACTGATGTGCTGCCTGGCAGCATCTTATTGGCCGCCAAGCGATACCAGTTGGCCAGCATTATTGTGGGAAGTCTGGTACAGTGGCTGCGAGAGAGATTGTAGGTGAATTGAATTGGGAGAAATTTAGCATGGGTGGAGGAAATATAGAGGAATAGGAGGTTGTTATGGTTAAAGGTAGTGCATTGATTTGGAGAGTGCAATTAGAATGCATTGGTGTCTAATAGGTAATGAACATTAGTGGAGACTAATGATCTGATACAAGGGAACAATGATAATAGAGACTAGCTAAATTTGAAAGAAAAGGTGGTTAAGTTGGAAATATGAATTCTGTTAAGTGAATTTAGGGTGGTCTAGTAGGTGAATTTAGGAATGGCAATTGAGTGATGAAAGGGTACATAAACAATTGGTTAAGGATAGGATTGTTTGCCAACTAGCAGAATTGGGTATAAGAAGCGAGTAAGAGTTGTTTCTGTTATAAGTTGATTGAGACCCGATAAAACTACAAAGTGGTGGGTGAATTACATAGTTGGAATGTTGATTGGTGAATATGAGTTATAGGAAATCAAAACAGGTTGGGATTGATAAGAATTAGAATCAGATCCTGATATGAAAGTATGCCATTTCGACTTAGGGAGCAACTAGATTAAAGGACAATCTGATGGATGCCATAAACCAGTGGGTTTCGCTACTGTCATGGCGCCGAGCGGCTCGAGTTGGTGCGCCAGACGATAGGACTTCTAGGGAAGCCCCTCGACCGTGTGGCGCCTAGCGACAAGGTGTGATCCGCTAGGCGGTACACCTTCAAACAGAGGGTCTAAATTGACTAGGCGCCTGGCGTTAAAGGTGTTCCGCCAGGCGGTCTGTGCCAGTTTCGCCTGGCGACGCTTAGGCTGTAGTTTGTGACCTGTGTGCGTTACTTTTAATCGGTGATCCTATACTGGGATCACGAAATTCTGTGCCATAAACGGGTAGGTTCATGGATGGTGGTGAACATGTGATGATATGATGAAGGATTATCTTGTTAAATATGGTGTGAGTTGATTAAGAAAGCTAAGTGAAATCCGCACTGGACATTAAGATAGCAAGCTATCTAGATGTGAAGGTTCCTTTCACAAAGCTTAAGAGAAGAAGATGATGGATTGATTCAAAAACAAAAAGGAAATGGAAAGCACATAAACCATAGAAAACCAAGAACAATTAAAGGAAGAAGAAAACATAAAATGGAAAGGAAAGAAATGGTAAAAATGTGAGAAACGCACCACTATAAGGCTAGGCTAGAAGCCATGGCAACCTTGAAGATGAATGGATGTGTGTCGCCACTTGCTATGCAAGATAAGGCTTAAAAGTATTCACTCCCAAGGGAGGAAACTCTCACAAATGGTAAAGACACAAGAGTGTTTTTACTTCAAAATGTTCAACCCTTCTACATGTTTAGGAGCACCCCTTATATAGAAGAGTTTAGGGGTCTCTACAAAAACCTAACCCTAGCTTCTAAAAACTAGGTCAAATAAGGTCACAAAAAATGAGAGACAAAAGAGCTAACTATGGTGTGTGCAAGGCTAATTTCGTTCTAGCACAAAAGGAGACAAAGAATGTGTCTCATATGTCTCCAAAAAGTGGCCAAATAGTGCTAAAAATAAAAGAGACCAAAGGTACATAGGTACACTTGCTTCATGCCTTTTACTTTATGCTTTATGCCTTTGCTTTACTCTCTCCTCCACATCATTTATCCTCCCCAATCACCATGCGCCACCTAGCATTGCTTTCTTACTCCTAATTAACCTACAGAGCATATAAACATAGATTAGCATGTTGGCTTAAGTCAAGTTAACTATAGTCAACAAGTCAAACCTAGTCAAAGGTCAACAAGTCAACTAAAGTTGATTCAACTAAGTTAACTTGGGGAATCAAAAATAACAAACACAAATGAAAGGGATGAAGGATTATTGAACTTCCTTTCTAAACATGCTTAGTCTTCTTAAGCAAGTGCCTCCATCCTTGGTTGGGTTCAATCCTTCATCATGCTCCCCTCCTTGGAGAGAATTTGACCACAAATTCTTTAAGCCTTTGTAGATGGAGCTTGACTTGATTTGGGGGAGGATTTTCACCTTCCTTTTATGAGCTCTTGTTCCATCCTTTCTAAGGGTATTATCCCTAGCTTTGGTTAGGCCATCTTTATTTTCTAGACTACTCTTCCTTTCTTGTTTGTGCTTTGGGCCTTCCTTTTTGGCTTGGGAAGAGAAGGAAGGGTGATGCACATCTTGCTTTGGAAGAATTATTTTGTAGGCAAGTAACACCTTGGTGAAAGCTTGCCCCTTTTCTTTTTCTTCTTTATCTTTTCTTATTGTATTTCTATCCTTATTAACCTCTTGAGGTGATAGAGGTAGTAAAGTGGTCTTTTTCCCATTTATGAAGAAAATGTATTGGTTGGTATGGCCATCATGTAAAGTTTGTTTATCAAATTGCCATGGCCTACCTAGTAAGATATGTGTGACTTCCATGGGAACAACATCACATAGCACCTCATCTTTGTAGCTTCCTATAGAGAAGTTAATTAGGACTTGTTTATTGACATCTATTTCTCCCTCTTTACTTATCCAAGCAAGCTTGTAGGGCTTAACATGAGTAATGGTCTCTCAGCTAAGCTTTTCCACCAACCTTGTGTTAGCTACATTGGTACTACTTCCTCCATCAATAATTAGAGAGCAAACCCATTAGTTAATTTTGCATCTAGATTGAAAAATGTTTTCTCTTTGAGTTGGCTCAAGCTCACTTTGATCTTGACCTATAATGTTGATAGAGGTCGTACCCCACCAAATTAAAACATATTAAATGCAGTACATGAAAGTGAACCAAGTCGTCTCCCAACGACCAATATTTTCATTCAAAGCGAAATTTCCAGATGAACACAACAATAAAACATAAGGGGGGTGGCAGACAGATTCAGAATGCTAATCAATAGATTAAATTAAATGCTACAGTGATTACAACCTATTGACATCCTTGATTCAAACGCAATTTCACTTATCATAGGCCACCAAATTAACACCAACTCTGCCTTGTCTCAATCCACTAGATAATAATTCACTAAGCGAAAATTACAATCTAACTTCATTATGCAATTAAGTAATGCACACATCCTTAAATTCGTGACAGCCAAGCTACATACATTAAGCATGAACCTATCTTAACCAAAACATATGCAATTACTCTGTAAATTAAGCATTAACAGATTCACCACATGCATTCCACAATTTCAGAACAAAAACATGGCAGATTTCACTAAACAAGCACAACCTCAAAGCTTCATTGCATTTTTCATCAAGGAGTCAATACACGAATTTAGCTAGACATGGAAATGAGCAATTAAACACTTCAAATCTGAAATCACAAAAACAGAACTAAGAACCCTAACTTATGAAATCTGAAAACGCAATTTAAGAGCAAAAATAGAGATTTCAAAGCTTAAATGGAATGCAAAATGGTGTTATCATATATAAATGCGAAAACCCCATGAATGGGTATTGTTCCAAGTCAATAAAACCCACAAAATGAACTGCCCAAGCAAGAAAACGAATTCAAAACGCAAAACCCTCAATGGGTGTTGTCAAATAAGCATAAAAACGGTAAAAATGAGCCAAAAACGTGAAAAACCGCAAGGGGGACGTCCATGGAAGCTTGGAGAACGAAAAATGGATGTTTTGAAGAGAGGTTGAAGATGATGGAGCGGCTGACCTCCCATGCAGACCTAATTTTCGTGGTCATATCACCCTTGCCACTCATAATTACAAAACTGCCACTCTGCCGCTCAGATTTACAAAAATGCCACTCTAGGCCTCAAATGTTGACCCATTGACTTTGCTGACGTGGAAATGATGTGGCAATGATGTGGAAAGTCTCTTCAACTAAATATTAATATCCAAGCTCCAAAATTGCTTCACCCAAATACCTAAAAATAATTAAAAATAAAAATTAGGCTAAATAATGTGAAATTAGTCCAAATTCGGAACAATGGCCCAATAAAGCCCAACAGATGAAAAACACTCTAATGATGAACAATTAAGCACTAATCAATTGTCTAATGGGTACACAAAGGCTAGTGAAATGGAAGAAAATAATGACTCATCACATGCGCCTTAATAGCATAGGATCTTTCTCAAAAATTTTAGTTTTACTAGAGGAAGAAGATTCTTTTGAAAGAGAATGGGGAGATGAGTGTTCACTTTCAACATCATTACTCTTCTTTAAGATCATGCTCCTCTTGGTTGGGCAATTTAAAGCAATGTGATTATAACCCAAACATTTAAAATATTTAATGGAACTTGATCTTAGAGAAGTGGAATGGTGAATGTGATCACTTGGTGACTTACTTTTACTTGGTGGTCCTTGATGAGAGTAAGAAGGGAACTTATCATGTTTCTTTTTATCCTTTCGCTTCCATGAGTAACTAAAGTAGTGATTGGGTGAGTAACTCGTCCTTGCCTTTCTTTTTCTTTTCAATTGAATTTCAATCCCAAGGGCTAGTGTGAAAACATTTTCAAGATTGGAGTACTCATACAACTCTACTTGGTCTTGTATGTCTCTCCTAAGACCACTCACAAATCTTTTTATTTTCTCTTTGTTAGTTTCTTTTATTTCAACCCTACGCATTTGAGACTCTAATTCTTTAAAGTACTCACTCACACTCATAGAACCTTGGTGAAGCCTTTGGAGCTTCAAAAGAAGTTCCTTCCTATAGGAGGGAGGAACAAATCTAACGCGCATAAGAGTTTTAATGTCCATCCAAGAAGTTGCGGGTGGCCCTTGGTCATAATTCTTACAAACTTTATGCCACCAAGTATTGGCATACACCAAAAATCCTAAAACTACTAGATCAACTTGTGCTTGCTCCCTTACATGATTTTCATTGAAAATTTGATCAACTTTAGCTTCCCAATCAAGGAAGATTTTGGGATCACTTCCTCCATAGAACTTAGGAATCTTTGGAGTTTGCTTCTCTTGTGATGGGTTGCGCCTATAATGCCCTCTTTTCCTAGCCTCTCTTCCTTGCTCTTTAGCTTCAAGCCTTTGAATGTGCTCTTGGATTCTTAGGTCACTTTGCTCCGTTTCTTTTCTCAATTGTTCAAAGGACTCATTCCTAGGGAACTCCAAATCCCGAAGCAATCTCATCAATGTATTGTTTTTGTTTGGAGTAGGTGTATTTGATGAACTTGCCATGATTCCTACAACAAAACACTCAAAGCCAAGACAAAATAAATGAATTAGGGATTAGACAACATGAAAACCGAGACCAATTCCAACCCAAAATGTAACCCAAGTGTTTAGATCACTCTCCCAAAGTAACAAAGGCAAGGCTACATCAAAGCTCCTCCAAGGAGTGAAGAAGACACTTAGTTCAAAAATCCTTTTCTTGCATACAAGTGGCTCGGTTCAAACACTCAAGAATTTCAAGAAGATAAACTTACTATGAAAAAACCAAGAGTACCTAAAGACAATCAAGAAAAGCACAAAAACAATAAATGCTAAACTCTAAAGAAGAAAAGTTTGAGACAAACTTTTAACAAGACTAAAACAAGAAAAGCACATTATAAGAATGACATGGAAAATACTTGAACATGCATTCCCTAGTCCTAAATCATGCATACACCAAGAAAGATCATAACCAAGTCAAAGAATGGAACTAATTTGCCAATATCACCCATTTCTCAAGCATGAAAACTAGTAGCATAAAACTTAGTGACAAACACACTTGGAGTTCACTAATGAGCAAGTTTGCTCTCAGATTTTTGACAAATTTTGGTGTAAAAATTTTCTTCTTTCACGACTAGTTTCATAAAATGGTGAGAAAGAGTTTTAGGTGGCTTGGACACTTAGCTCCTCAAGTTTTAGGCCAAAATAAATTTCATGGAGCATACATCAAGCAAGACATAAAGTGAAAGCAAGATTCAAATACTTGGAAAAACAAGAATAAGAAAACTTCAAGTTAACATATGACATATGACTCAAAAAAAAGTTAGGCGCATTAAAAGACTCAACATGACATACACAAAGACATAAACATGTAGGTATCAAGCATTTAAACTGATGGATTTGAGGTTCAAAGACTAAGCATCCAAAGACATGTTATCCAACCACATTTAGGAGCTTAAAGACGTGCAAAAAATTGTAGCCAAACTGGCACAACAAAACCTGAAAACGCTGATTCACGTATTCTTGGTAGATCTGACCTTTGCTCACTAATTTGATCATAACTTTCTCCATAGAACTCCAAATGCATTGGTTCTTTTTTTATCTGGAAACTAGACTCAACGAGCTTTCCTTGGAAACCCAAAACGTAATTTTTGGACCGCTGAGATGCTACAGTTTAATGTTTTAAAATCATCACGTTTTCTGCCAACATTATTTTTGTGTGTCATGGAAGTGGATTTGAACCATACCAAGATAGCTAGAACAAGACAAGGTTAGCACATGATGAAGGATTATGTTGTTTTCTTTTAAGATTATTGAATATGGTGTGAGTTGATTAAGAAAGCTAAGTGAAATCCCCATTGGACATTAAGATAGCAAGCTATCTAGATGTGAAGGTTCCTTTCACAAAGCTCAAGAGAAGAAGATGATATTCATTCAAAAACAAAAAAGAAATGGAAAGCACATAAACCATAGAAAACCAAGAACAATTAAAGGAAGAAGAAAACATAAAATGGAAAGGAAAGAAATGGTAAAAATGTGAGAAGCACGCCACTACAAGGCTAGGCTAGAAGCCATGGCAACCTTGAAGATGAGTGGATGTGTGCCATCACTTGTTATGCAAGATAAGGCTTAAAAGTATTCACTCCCTAGGGAGGAAACTCTCATAAATGGTTGAGACACAAAAGTGTTTTTACTTCAAAATGTTCAAACCCCTTTTACATGTTTAGAAGCACCCCTTATATAGAAGAGTTTAGGGGCCTCTAAGCAAATAAAAGATACATAAGGATGTCTCTACAAAAACCTAACCCTAGCTTCTAGAAACTAGGTCAAATAAGGTTACAAAAAATGAGAGACAAAAGAACTAACTATGGTGTGGGCAAGGCTAATTTCGTTCTTGCACAAAAGGAGACAAAGAATGTGTCTTTATGCTTTATGCCTTTGCTTTACTATCTCCTCCACATCTTTTATGCTCCCCAATCACCATGTGCAACCTAGCATTGCTTTCTTACTCCTAATTAACCTACAAAGAAAATAAGCATATATTAGCATGTTGGCTTAAGTCAAGTCAACTGTAGTCAAACCTAGTCAAAGGTTGATGAAGGATCGTCTCGGATTTGGGGTGAAATTCATCTAGAACGAAAATGGGTATGAACCCTAAAACGAAAAGGGGGAAAATGGAAGACGTTGATTGGGGGGTTTTTGCGGAACAGAAGGAAATCACGCCACTTGGAGGAGATTCCAAGATAAGTGAGGAAGATCCGCCACTTTGGATCGGAGATTCAAAGATAAGGATCGGTGGTTCTGAGGAGAACCTCGAGACTTGAGAGAAAACTCACTGTTTCATAAAACTCAAATCTGCATACAAATGTGTCTCACAATGGCTTATATACTATGGGCCGAAACAACAAAAAGGCGTAACATAACTAAAGGTCCGGTAAAGCCCAAACAAAAACATTACAAGAATTATAAAAGAGTTCTTGTTCTACAATCTGAAGTTAATCCGAGATCTCTTTTAAGGTCTTGGACATGATTCCATCAACTATTTTCTAATCCCTTGACGGTCTCGAACCACACCTCCATCATTGCCTTCGGGTTGGAGAAAATTCGACCTCGAATTTTAGCGCTTCATTACTGTTATTATCAAGGTGCTTAGAGATTGTCCTCTAGGATCAAAGATAAACCTGCAGAACACGTCAAAGAGTTTAACCACAAGTATACTATTCACTATGAAACAAAAAGGAGAACAACCCATAATAATCAGAATAGAAAAAGAGTTTCCTTGAAATCCTTCAGGATTTTCATGAGAGGCCAAACGCACAATCAAATGATGAAAGTCAGGTTCATGTTTGGCCCATGTTGTTGTTGCCTTTTCCATCATCTTTTCCTCACCCCATTGCTTATGCCATTGCTCCTTAATGTATAAGTCTTCCCTAGGCATTAAGACAAAAAGAGAGGGTTTAGTAAGTGTTCCTAATGAAAATGCAAAATCATGATGTGAATGGGAACAACGATTTAACACATTATCATCCCCCTTTAAGGATTTCATCTCAACCATGAATTTCAAAGGTGTGAGGAGAGACTCATTCTTGTGTTTCTCTCTTTGTTCTTCTTCTTCTTCCTTTGCTTTTTGTTCTTTCTCTTCTCGCTCTTTTAGCTCTTGCTCCTTTCTCTCTTTTAGCTCTCTCTCTTGTCGTGCCTTTTCACGCTCCCTTTTTGCTTGTTGCTCTTGGCTAACTTCGAGCTTTTGCCTAACACTCCTCTTCACCTCTTTCAAGTATACAATGTAATCCTGGAGTTCTTGAAGAGTCATGTACTTTGCGTTCCAATTAGGACATTCATAATTTTCGTGTCCATATCCTTCACACTTGGTGCACTTAATATCACTTGTTTTGTTGCTTGGCAATGACCCTCTATCATGTTTGTGCTCCTTTCTATGTTCCACAAGTTTGCTATTCAGCTTGATGATTCTGGACACAATGAAGTTGATAACAAACACAAATGAAAGGGATGAAGGATTAGTGAACTTCCTTTCTAAACATGCTTAGTCTTCTTAAGCATGTGCCTCCATCCTTGGTTGGGGTCAATCCTTCATCATGATATGAGTGGGTAGGTTCATATCCATTTACTCTCGTGTGGGAGTACGAGTGAGGTAGTTCATATGTTTCGTGCTCACACTTGAGAGATGCTGCATACGGGGAGGTACGTAGCTGTTGGATCACATGTGTTGGACTACAACCAGGCAGGTCCATAGAGCAAGACTACGAGTGGGGAGGTTCATATAGCAGAACTACGAGCGGGGAGGTTCGTTGAGGTAGGACCACGAGTGGACAAGTTCGTGTGAGCATCATAAATCCTGAGTCTAAGGCTAACTACTTGTGTGTTATGAAGGTTGAAAAGCCCTAGGAATTAAGGTCTTGGCCAAGAACTAATTAGGATGAATAAAATGGATGTCCTGTTTATATTCAATTAATTTATATGTTGCTTCTAATTATATAAGCTCACCCTTTCTATTTGTGATTGGCTATGATTGTGTGATTCGTTACACAGGAGTAGATGATGATACAGGTGATGTTGTGGATGCACAGACGACGGAGTGAGGGATAGCTAGGACTACATCTAGGGATTTTACTATACTTTCATTTATGTTAAGGGATTTTTCGGAAATTGTAATGCTTTTACTACTACTATTTTATAAATCCTGGCACGTTGTTTAAACATTATAAATTTTCCCACGTTTGGGAATAATAATATTGCGACGTGTTAATTTCATTTTCCATATTAATTTAATTAATTAAGTAATATTCCTTAGGGATGTTACAACCTATGTTTAGTTGCATTCGAATACAGAACCGACAACAATGTTGTGAGCCAAAGATTGGTGGAGAGACTCAAGTTACAAACAAGCTTTCATCCGAATCAAGCATGGATCAAATTCAGTACAGGGCAATGTTTGAAAGAAGTATTATGTGAGATTGCTCCCATGAACTCTTCCCATCTTCCTTTGGCATAGGCATGGCTTTGTTTTAATACACTCAATCTTGATGAACGTTCCCTTTCTTTGAGGCGTGAGTGACATAAAACGAAGTTGAAATTTGTAAGACCCGGGAAAAATTAGTCTAAAGGGGGACACATGAGAAAATATTAATGGCTTGATTAACATTGTTGCTTTATTTAATTTAATTAGGTCATTAAATTATGAAATAATAATTATTTTAAGTAATGTAAGTTATTGTTTTATTTATTTTAAATTTTAATATTATATGTAATGTTGAGAATATATGTATATAATTATGTTTGCGCATTATAACATGGAAAAGTAATTAGCTTCTTGGTTGGAGAGTGAATAGGTGCGTGCAGGTACTTGGGTTCGATCCTGGACGTTGTCAAATAGTGTTTTCAAATATTTTATTATTCAATTAAAGCATGTGTCCGTTATGCGTTCATAATTTATTGGTGCTTTATATATGGTGAGAAAGCTCGTGGTTTGGTGGTTCTTGTGTTTACCTGTGGTGCAAAAGTGCGCGTCTTTGAATCTCTGCAGCCTATATTAAATGGAGTGATTATCTTTTTTTCTATTTTTCTTTCTCTTCTTTCTGGTGGGGCCCACGAGCATTTTAAAATTAAGTTCTCTCTCCTCAAATTGGTTCCACACGCGAATGCAAGCTGCAGTGGTTTATTTTCATGCGTTTTTCTCTCCTTTGTTGCCATGCACAAAAATCGGTAATTATTTGGTTTCCGTTAAGCCATCACTGTATCCTTCTATTTCCTTTCTCCTTCTTTCATGTACATGCACACTAATAAAATAAATTGTTGTTGCCATTGCATTATAGTTTCGTAGAATATAAAAACGACCCATTAGGAATCAAAATGGAAGGAATAAATATAGTTGAATGCTAGGGTTCTTAGGAAAAAAAATAGAGAAGGAGAAAAGAATAGGGAAGAACCACTGGGTAGAGGGCGACGTGAGAGAGCTTGAAGGACTGATATTGGAAAGCAAGAGGGACTATGTTCTGGGAGACTGCAAAATCAGGTAGAGGAAGCTTTACCTTGTTTCTTCTCTTTGCTTGGTATTGGTTGGTGCATGGTTTTGAGCCTATATTGAGTGTATTGAGTCATTCTCATACGGTGGTGTTGTGTTTTATTTTCTGATGCATAAACCTATACAATTGTGGTTTTTTTTGTGCTTGGCCTGGTTTGAGGTGTGCTATATGCGTGTTGTCGTGGGTTCTGGGTGCAGTTTTCCATAGTTCACGCTACAACAGTTTGTGTCATGGAGTTGTTGACATCACAGTGGTAGAGTGGTTTGTGGGCTACATTTTTTTCTTGTGGTTTGGGGGCTAGAACCTTTTTGGTTTCAAATCCTATTAGTTTTATCTTATTGCAGGGTGTTACATGTGACCCAATAGCGAGAAATACAAGGCCCAAGAGGATGATCAATAGGCCTGCTGGATGGTTTGATTTCATTCACTGATATGCTTTTAGGACTCTTTTTCCTTCTAGAAGAAGTTTGTTAAATTTTCCAGTGTTGTTATTTGGCCTGCGTGCCACGTAGCATAGAGAATCTTTCTATAGCATTTGTCTTATATATTCTGTACTGTGCATTGAATGGGGACGGGAGAAAAAGTTTTCCCATTCCTTCTTTCATCTCTTCTTAGGAGATAGCCTGACCTCATATTTGGGCATCCTTTTTCTTTTATCAATTGGTGCTCTCGTTGAGAGATACTCAGTCCCTCCCATGGCTGACGGTACCCGCCTCAAAAATCTCTCTGATAAAATAGATGACCTACTCCACCAAATGTCCCTTTATTCTACACAAATGACCGACATGAACAATCGTCTTTCTCTCTTGGAATCCCCATCTTCCCCTCCGCCCTCCCCCGCCCACAATCCCAGTCAACGTCATTTTCTTAAATTAGATGTGCCCCGTTTCGATGGTACTGATCCCCTGGGATGGATTTTTAAAATAAACCAGTTTTTTGACTACCATCACACCCAGAGGAGGAGCGCATTACTGTTGCGTCATTTTATCTTGATGGACCTGCATTGGCTTGGTTTCAGTGGATGTATCGTAATGGGCAGCTCCGCTCTTGGCAGCATATGTTGGACGCATTGGAAACCCGCTTTGCACCCACCGCCTTTGATGACCCCCGTGGGAAACTTTTCAAGCTCACCCAAACGACTTCCGTTACGGCCTTTCTCACTGATTTCGAGGCCATCGCGAATCGTGTGACCGGATTACCATCATCCTTTCTGCTAAGCTGCTTCATCTCGGGTCTCAAGGCTGACATTCGTCGTGAGGTGGTCGCTCAACAACCCTCGACTCTATCCCAAGCGGTTGGTTTAGCTCGTTTACAAGAAGAAAAACTTTGGGATTCCTCCCGCATTCAGCGTGCTAAGCCTGTTTATTCATCTCCAGGGCCCTCTCCATCACTCACTCGTACAGTTACACCTCTTCTCCCTCCTCAACCACCTAAACCTCTTCCCCCTCTCTTACCTACGCCATCTACAAAACCACGTTACAGACAATTAACCGAAGCTGAGATGGCGGATCGACGTGAGAAGGGCCTTTGCTTCAATTGTGATCAAAAATATTCTCGTTCACATCGTTGCCCAGCTCGTTTTCTCCTCCTCATTGCTGATGTCGATGACACCACTGCGGAGGCTAATCCAGCTTCCCATGAATGGGTTATTGATGCAGGGATTGTTCCCCAAGCGGTTGATAGTTCAGAGAATCAGGCTCAGATTAGTCTGCATGCCTTGTCGGGAACCAACGCTTCAGAAACCCTCCGTCTTAGGGGTTATATTGCCACCCACCCAATCTGTGTGTTGGTTGATGGAGGTAGCACTCATAATTTCATCCAGAAACAGGTGGCCCATGCCTTGGGTTTGGCCCAATCTCCTACCACACCTCTCAAAGTTTTGGTCGGTAGTGGTGAAGAGTTGGCATGTGTTAGTGTGTGTCCAGCGGTGGATTTATCTATTCAGGGGCATTCCTTCCACGTGGATTTGTATGTCCTTGATATGGGGGGTTCAGATGTGGTTCTTGGGGCCCAATGGTTAAAACAATTAGGGCCCATATTGATGGACTATCAGGCTCTCACCATGAAGTTTGTTCACCATCAAACTGTCATTGAATTAAAAGGGGAATTGGGTTCTCAACCTGCCTCTATTTCCCTTCATCAGCTTAAACGGGTGGCTCGCACAGACAATACAGCTCAAATATTTTCCCTCACTGTTTGTCCCGCCTCTGTATCGTCTTCTCCACCGACACATCCCAATCCTCAAGTGCAAAACCTGCTCACATCTTATTCTTCCCTGTTTACAGAACCTTCCTCCTTGCCTCCCCAACGACTAACTGATCATGCCATTTCTCTTTTTCCCAATTCTCATCCGGTCAATGTTCGTCCTTATCGATATCCCCATGCTCAAAAACTTGAAATTGAACAACAAGTTCGCAAAATGCTTGCATGTGGCTGGATTCAACCAAGCACTAGCCCCTTCTCTTCGCCTGTGCTCTTACTAAAAAAGAAAGATGGTACTTGGCGCATGTGTGTTGATTACCGTGCTTTGAACGCCCTCACCATCAAGGATCGTTTTCCTCTCTCCACAGTGGATGAGTTACTGGATGAGTTGGGTTCTGCTCGTTGTTTTTCCAAGTTGGACCTCACTTCCGGGTTCCACCAGATTCGCCTCCAACCCTCTGACGTGCATAAAACTGCCTTTCGCACACATGACGGTCACTATGAGTATTGTGTCATGCCTTTTGGCTTGTGTAACGCCCCTGCCACCTTCCAATCGACAATGAACGATATCTTCCGGCCTCTACTGCGGAAGTCGGTAATCATTTTTTTTGATGATATATTGGTGTTCAGCAGCGACTTTGAGCAGCATTTGTCTCATTTACAACAGGTCTTTGCAATTTTGGACCACCATCAATTCTTCTTGAAAACACACAAATGTTCTTTTTTTCAATCTCAAATTGCCTACTTGGGACATATCGTTACTAATGGGGGTGTGTCACCTGACCCTGCAAAGATCGAGGCGATGATACAATGGCCTACCCCAACATGTATCAAGGGGTTGCGTGGGTTTTTGGGTCTCACAGGTTTTTATCGGAAGTTTGTCCCCAGTTATGCCGCCATTGCCTTGCCTTTGACTGACCTACTTAAAAAGGGAAGTTATCATTGGTCTCCTGCTGCTCAAACGACTTTTGAAGCACTGAAAACAGCCATGACTAGTGTTTCTGTTCTTGCATTGCCTGATTTTTCTAAAACATTCATTGTGCAGACTAATGCTTCTGGATCTGCAATGGGAGCCGTATTGATTCAAGATAATCATCCTCTTGCTTATTTCAGCAAGGTTTTTTGCCCTCGTCTGTCAAAATCATCGGCCTATATACGTGAGTTACATGCCATCACCAGCGCTGTGAAGAGGTGGCGTCAATATCTATTGGGACATTTTTTTATTATTCAAACTGATCAGAAGAGTTTGAAGGAATTGCTCACTCAGGTTATTCAAACACCTGAACAACAACACTACCTCGTTAAGTTACTTGGGTATGACTATGATATTCAGTATAAGCCAGGCAAATTAAACATTGTGGCCGATGCCCTTTCCAGGTCCCCATGTCCAGCTCAAGGTCAATTGCAAATGCTTACCATTCCCCAATTTGTGTTCTTAAGAGATTTGAAGGACTCTCTACTTTTGGATCCAGACTTCATTCTTATGCGTGATAAGTGCCTTTCTGATCCGTCTTCCCATCCTCAATTCAAATTGCAAGATGGGCTACTCTTGTATCGTGGTAAAATTTGGCTTAGCAACAAGTCCACATTTGTTCCACTCTTATTGAGAGAGTTCCACGAGACTCCTATTGGGGGGCATGCAGGTGTTAACAAAACCCTGAAACGCATTTGTGCTAATTTCTATTGGGAATCTATGGCAAAGGATGTTAAATCTTTTGTTGCTCAATGCATCGTTTGTCAACAGACTAAATATAGTACCAAGCAACCGAGCGGTCTTCTCCAGCCCTTACCCCTTCCGACAGGTGTTTGGGAGGACATCTCCCTTGATTTTGTCTCTGGTCTTCCTTCCTCCAATGGGTATACGGTCTTGTTAGTTGTGGTCGACCGCTTCTCCAAAGCTGTTCATCTTGGTGCACTGCACTCTAATTTCACAGCTTATAAAGTCGCCGAGTTGTTCGTCTCGATTGTTTGCAAGCATCATGGACTCCCAAAGAGTATTGTTTCGGACCGAGACCCCATATTTATTAGTCGTTTCTGGTCAGACTTGTTTAAATTCAGTGGCACATTACTCCGCATGAGTTCTTTTTACCACCCCCAAACAGATGGCCAAACGGAAGTCATGAACCGTACTATTGAGCAATACCTTCGTGCATTTGTTCATCACAAACCCAGCCAGTGGTTCAAATATCTTCCTTGGGCTGAGTATCATTATAACACATCCATTCATTTAGGATCAGGGTTGTCTCCGTTTGAAGTGATGTATGGTAAGCCACCGCCCTCTATTCCTATGTATATTGGGGGCACTTCCTCTAATGATGGGTGTGATTCTGTCCTTTCAACTAGAGAAGAAATTTTGTCTCTTTTAAGGAACAATTTGACTAAGGCACAGGCACGCATGAAGAAATATGCAGATTTGAAACGTCGAGAGTTGAATTTTCCAATAGGCTCTTGGGTATATGTTAAACTTCAACCATACAGGCAGACTTCTTTATCAGGAGGCAAGTATCACAAATTGGCAAAGCGTTTCTACGGGCCTTATCAAATTTTAGAGAAAATTGGTCCCGTGGCATACAAAGTTGAGCTTCCTTCGCAGTCCAAAATTCACAACGTATTCCACTGCTCTAGGCTGAAGCTCCATGAGGGACCCCCCCCAACGCACGTTGATCAACTTCCCCCAGACTCTGTTGACAACAATCCCCTCCTTACTCCTTTGGCAATTTTGGATTTTAAAACTACGGTGGTGGATGGGTCTCCTATGCGTTTTGCATTGGTCCAGTGGAACGGATTGTCTCCCGATGACACATCTTGGGAGAACTGGAGCGAGCTCAAGTCCTTATATGACCTTGAGGACAAGGTCCTTGCCGAAGGGGATGGTATTGTTACATGTGACCCAATAGCGAGAAATACAAGGCCCAAGAGGATGATCAATAGGCCTGCTGGATGGTTTGATTTCATTCACTGATATGCTTTTAGGACTCTTTTTCCTTCTAGAAGAAGTTTGTTAAGTTTTCCAGTGTTGTTATTTGGCCTGCGTGCCACGTAGCATAGAGAATCTTTCTATAGCATTTGTCTTATATATTCTGTACTGTGCATTGAATGGGGACGGGAGAAAAAGTTTTCCCATTCCTTCTTTCATCTCTTCTTAGGAGGTAGCCTGACCTCATATTTGGGCATCCTTTTTCTTTTATCACAGGGTTTTTTTCCATGTCAAGATAAGTGTATGCTTTTACTTTGATTCCCTCTTTATAGTTGGATGCAATTTCTTTTTCTTTCATTGGTTCTTTCCTTGCTTTTTTTTTAACGTCGTGGTGTTGGGGAAGGGGCCTTGGTTTTCTTTTATTTTGGTAAGTTTTAAAATGCATTTTGTTTCCATTCTTTATGATTTTGCTGCAGCATTTGCTAGTTTGTCAAACATTGGGTTACAATTTTCGCATGGGGTCCACACCCTTATTTACTTCTTCTCTCTTTACTTGGGTTTCTATGCATTTTCTCTCTCTTCTCACTTTCCATTTTGTTTACGTAAACATGTTGTGAGGGTTCTCTTTCTTTCCTTTCCTTTTCTATACATTTTCACGTAAGAAGGCATGGGATTCAATATGCATGGGTGAGGACCACATGAAAATACAATTTCACTTTCCTTAATTTTCTCTCTCTTCACGTAACAAGGTTTGTAAAAATGTGGGAACACATGCTTTTGTTCCATTCTTTGATATTTGAATGGGTCACACTTTTAGCTTAATGTTAGTACATTCCTTTATAGTTTTTTGTTTATTTTTTTGGATATGTGTAACCCACTTGTGGCTTTTATAAATTTATATTGTATGTTCAAAATCCTGTATGACACTTTTGGTTCTCTTTAAATTCTCATATTTATGGTTTAATGCTTTTTATTGGGTTTTATTAATTGTCTTATATTTTAGTGTGTTGGTGACCATTGATGAGATGAGTGTGTTGTTGGCTTTACTTTTTGGCTTACATAATGTGACGGTTATTTTGTTGAACGCGAATTATATAGCCATAGTTGCAATGTCAATGCTATTTCTTTTTCTTGGTTATATGTAATATTCTAGTTGCATGTTAGAGAATTAAAACGGTGGCTTGGTGCTTTAGTTGTTTATTGCTTCTTTTGGTTTGGAAACCACTTGTAGAGTTCATTGCTTGAATGAATTATTTGATAAGTTGACGGATTTATGTTATGGAACTTTATATTTTTAAGCATGATGTGGTGGTGTTCTGTAATTCTCATGTGTTGTATGTTGGAAGTGTTTGCCTTGCTTGAAGAGCTCTTGGTGGAATTAAATGTTGTGTGAGGTTTTGCGTACCTACGAGCCTAGTGAAGACTCTTTCACCTGTGTGAAGCAGTGGAAAGGGGTCCTCTTCGCTTGTGTGAAGCAGTGGTAGAAGATTGGTTTGAGTGTTGTACCCTCTCGCCTATGTGAAGCAGTAGGGAGGGGAAATATGTTTTCACCTTATTTTGGCTCGTTGCGAGTATAGTGCCCGATGTGCGATGCATCAATGTTTTTACTCATAATTCCTTGAGGGATAAGGGAGACAGTCTGGCTGCATTAAGCAGGACACATCAAACCATCTGTTGTAGGAAACTAGATGTTGTTGTAGAGTGAGAGGCCGCGGAAAACCAAAGCTGGATTATAATCACTATATTTGAAGAATTGAGATGAATGTGATGCTATGTTTGGTTCGACATGATTGATTGAATTTTGATTAAGTGTTACTTGAATGCGATGTTGAGTATTAATGGACATATTTTATTTAGGAATTTCTTGTATGAATATCATTGTTTATGGTTAGCTTATCCCTATTGGTTTGTTTGTGTGTTTGTTGTATGTGCGATGATCGTATAACGTGTGTGTTATACGGGAGCAGATGCTTTTGGCATGGAGTAGATCGACGAGAGGTTAGGGTGAACTCGGGAGTTTTTATAATTTGTTTAGTTGTTTTAAATCAGATACTAAAATATATGTAATTTTATTTTGATCGCAAATGTTATTGGAAATTTTTTGACAAAGTGACGGGTTGAACTATGTAATTTAAATTAAAATAAAAGTTTTTATTAAGTACATTTTCAATGTTTATTCCTTTTCCGCTAAACGAAAAAATTTTCTAACGTTCCGTGATATCCCAAAATAGGGGTGTTACATTTTGGTATCAGAGCCTGGTTTTCGAAAAAAACTTTGGGAATGTGGGAAGTGAGCTCGTCTAGTTGATGTTGTGTGACTCTAAACAATGTTGTGAATTATACTTGATTGAGGTATTGTTTGGATGTTTTACTCTGGTTTGACTTGTTTTATTTGTTTGGTGATATTTACATGGTATGTAAGATATGATTGGTGAATGTTATGGTGATGAAGCATGTTATGCTTGATTGTGTGTGATGTGTAATATGAATTCTCTTATATCTGTAAAACCAGGTTGCACTTTTACCCATAGGACTTTGGTGAGTTAGGTAAAAGGGGGTTTTGTTCTACAGTACGACTTTGGCCTAAGCTTAGTTACAACACTCTTACTAGGTTTTAATGAGCAGGTAGGTGTTGTTCTCTTGTCGGGTTTTGGTGAGTAGACAAGGGTTGTTACTTGTATATCTTAGGGAAAAGCAGGAGAAAGGCCTTTCCAAGAGGCGTTGTTGCGCAGGAAAGGTAGAATGGTTGGTTTTGAGAGAATGACATACTGTTGAATATTACTTGGTGGTAATATGTTGTTGATTGCATGTTTTGGTTTTGGGAACATGTTTCTGGTTGTTATCTTTGATGAGATATGCATATGTTGGAATCATGTGAGATGAGTTTTATGTGTGGGTAATATAATGTTGCATGATATCACAAGATGGTTATTTTTCTATATGAGATTATTTGTGTTAAAGATATGTAAAAAATTCATGTTGTCATATAATTATTTGGTGGTTGTTTTGTTTTGATAAAGTTTAATAATGATATAGATTCTGAATAATTTTGTTATTTATGAATTATAATTTTATATTGTGAAAATGCATAAGGTATAAAGTTATGTCTGGAAAGAAAAGAAAGGTTGTATGTTAGATTATATTTATTTTCATGAATAATATTCTACTTATGCTAATTCATGGAGGATTTTGCTTTCTTAGGTAAGAATATTTTTTTAGAAAGATGAGATCTTTATTTTAAATTGATAGTGAATGTTTTAATTGTGCAAGTTTATTTGGTATGAGATTTGTATTTCATCATGTAAGTGTGCAAAATTTTAGGTATTTATGATGTTTTATTTTTCCAAGTAGACAATTTTCGAGGACGGAAATTTTTAAAGTTGGGGAGAATGTAAGACCCGGGAAAAATTAGTCTTGTTCCTGCAGAGAACAAACAAGATAAGTTAGGCACAAGCGTCACCTTACCCATGTAGTCCGCTATCTCCTCAGTTGGCCTCTTCTTGGTTGGTACATGTCGGCATGGACCCAGGAGGAGTTACCTGTAGAAGGGACTCCGAAGCTCAAGTGAGTCAAAGCTCTCAAAAGGTCAAATCAAGTGATTAATGGAGTAATGAATGCGTACCTTTAATTACTGGGGTCCATGTATATTTATAGAGTATTAATTATGTCTGGTTATGCCATGGGCCGGGCCCTAGCTTGGGCCTTAGTTTGGGCTGTAAGTGGGCTTGGGCCCTAACCCAGGCCCTTAGGTGCACCCATTGAATACTAGGGGGCTTTGATTTTGCTAAGTATATTGGGGTTTCCGGCCTAAGCCGACTACTTTCCTTGGCGATTTGTGTCGCTCATGTGTTGTCTTAGGCAGGTTGTTCTTCTACATGTTTAGGTTACCAGTTTAGGCCGATTAGGCTTAGGTCAGCCCAGCCTAGGCTGATTACTTTAATGCTTTGGTATATAGGCATCATTTTATTACTATTTTGCTGAGTTGGCTTGGTGTGGTACACCAGTCCCCCAGCCTTGGTCGATATAGGTGTCGGTCAAGGGTGATATGTGTTGATATGTTAGTAGGGCCGGCTAGGTGTGGTACACCAGTGCCCCAGCCTTTAAGTGTGATGAACAGTGTTAAGGCTAAAGGCGAGAAAGGGTTGATGGTAGGTGCAAGGATGTCACGGGTCAAATCAAAGGGGTTTTTGCGCCGTCATTTTTAAGACTCATGTCTTTTGGAATGATTGTGTCGATTGGTATGGGTTGTTATTTTGGAAGAAAGAAAGGGAGAGTTGGGAGGAGGAGAGAAAAAGGTTGGGAAGATGGAAGGTCCGCTGTTTGGACTAAGAGGGAAAATTGAACAAGAAGATAGAAGAATTGGAGGCAGACTACAATGAGCTGAAAGAAAAATATGATGGTGTTGTAGGTGAACTTGATGACTTGAAGAATTGCATCATCCAAGAGCATATCAACGGCTTTGAGAACGGTTTGCGGCGAGCAGCCTTTTTTCACCAAGATGTTGACGCCGCGGACTCTAAATTTGATGTGAACAAGGATGTTATTGATGGGAAGCTTGTCAAGGAGGATGAGAGCAGTCCGGAGGAGGAGGTGGAGAAGGAGGCGGCCGAAGAGGAGAAGAAGGCGGATGATGCCGCGGAGGTGGCCCATGATGCAACAGAATAGGACTTTGATTTTTAATGATTTGAAAATATTATTGAGCTTGTGTCTGTAATAACTGGTACATTATGTTCGTGATACTTGGTATATTGCTTTTGCGTTTATGTTTAATGTGATTGATTTCTTGTTTGCTATTTTGTGTACTGGATGATGATGATTTATGATGTATGTTATGGTTGGCAGAATTGATTGTATGTTAAGGGTGTTCGTCCCAGGCCGCGTACTTGTGGTAAGGGTGGGGAACTTAAATGAATTAACCACGAGTTAAGGGTGTTTGACCTAGGCGGCTTACTTGTGATAAGGGTGGGGAACTTAAATGAATTAACCACGAGTTAAAGGTGTTCGACCCAGGTCGCTTCCTTGTGGTAAAGGTGGGGAACTTAAACGAATTAACCACGAGTTAAGGGTGTTCGACCCAGGCCGCTTACTTGTGGTAAGGGTGGGGAACTTAAACGAATTAACCACGAGTTAATGGTGTTCGACCCAGGCCGCTTACTTGTGGTAAAGGTGGGGAACTTAAACGAATTAACCACGAGTTAAGGGTGTTCGACCTAGGTTGCTTACTTGTAGTAAGGGTAGGGAACTTAAACGAATTAGAAGTCAAATAGAGAGCAGTTGTAAAGTTGGGAACCCTTTGTGATGGAGGGGTATTGGGTATGATTCCATCAACTGCTCTGAGGATCCTGAGCCACGCCTCCATCACTTTGTATTATTCATTGAATCTAGGGTGCCTCGTTAAAACCTCCCTGGCCAAAACCCTCCTTAGGGAAAAATGACCAGGTGAGGAAAAAGAGTACACCCAGGGTTACAAGTATTCGGTTCAATACAGTATACATTTAACTAAAGTAGAATTTCAGGTGGGATACATTCCAAGTGTTGGGTATTTCTTCCCTAGATAAATGTTCCAAGCGATAAGCTCCTCCTCTTGCGTCTTCACGTATGCGGTATGGGTCATCCTAGTTGGCGAAGAACTTGCTATCCTTCTTTCTTGCACTGCTGGCCATTGTCCATACTAAGTCTCCGCTTATGAACGATCGTGGACATAGGTTTGCGTTAGACTTTCTGGCAGCTCTTCGTTTAGCAGCTAAGTTGTGTATCTGGGCTTTTTCCCTGAGTTCGGGTAGGAGGTCGAGATGAGTGGCCATGTTTTGGTTGTTGCGGGTTGGGTCGTACAGTTCTCGGTGCAGGGATGGTTCGACAATTTCGACCGGTATCATGGCGTCTACACCGTAAACTAGGCTGAATGGGGACTCGTTTGTTGATGATTGAGGGGTGCACCTGTAAGCCCATAGCACTTCTACCAGCTCCTCGGGCCATCGGCCTTTGGCACTATCTAATCTCTTGCGTAATTGCACTAGGATAACTTTGTTGGCTGCCTCTGCTTATCCATTTGTTTGTGGGTGCTTTACAGAACTTGTGATGTGTTTGATGCCCAGACCAGTGTAGAACTTGACTAGCTCCTTATCTATGAATTGTCGGCCATTATCAGTGATGATAGTATGTGGAACACCATATCTACATATAATATCTTTCCAAGTGAATTGCTGGACTTGCTGGGCCGTGATCGTGGTCAGCGGCTTGGCCTCTATCCATTTGGTGAAATAATCAACGGCTACAATCAGGAATTTCACCTACCCCTTGCCAGGGGAGAAGGGGCCGAGGATGTCCATTCCCCATTTAGCAAGGGCCATGGGGATAGTATGGAGTGGAGTTTTTCTTGTTTCTGGTGGATGAGGTTGCTATGTTTTTGGCATGGTTTGCACTTTCTGACGTAGTCTTGGCAGTTTGCTTCTATAGTCGGCCAGAAGTAGCCGACTCGAAGGATTCTAGTGGCCATAGTGCGTGCGCGAAATGGTATCCGCAAATGCCTTCGTTTAACTCCTTAATGATATATTGTGCTTGTTCTGCAGTGACACATTTAAGAAGCGGTTGGCCGTATCCGCGTTTATAGAGGTCATCGCCTATCATGGTATACCTGGCGACCTTAGCCAGCCAAGTTTTGTCAGCATCTTGGGGTGGGTTGCCAGTTTGGAGGTATTGGATATAGGGGGTGGTCCAATTATGGGTATGGGGAGGGGTGGTATTGTCGGCTAGGGAGTGGGTCAGGTTGTGGCAGGTATTTGTGATGGAAGGTGTAGATAACGTTTGTTGTAATAGGGATCGGTGGCAGCTCTTTAATTTGGTGCTAGCTAATTTGGAGAGGATGTCGGCCCTAATGTTGTCAGTCCTGGGGTTGTGCTCGATGTAGACTCGTTCAAAGGCGGATGGTGTCTTTAATCTGGAATTCGTCATTTAGGTGTCCTACAGTAAGCTTGGAGTCGGTTTTGCACGTTAACGTCTTGACACCAACTTCGCGGGCAAGGGAAAGGCTATCAAGGATGGCTTCGTATTCTGCTTGGTTGTTGGATGTTTTGAAGGCAAAGTGGGGGGATTTTTCAATGAGGATGTCGTTAGGCCCTTCTAACACAATGCCAGCACCAGCACCTTTCGGATTCGAGGAACCATCTACATGAAGCGTCCACTGGTCCTCTATGGGTGTTTGCTAGAGGTCATTAACAAAATCTAGGAGGCATTGGGCTTTAATGGGGCCATGGGGTTCGTAGAAAATATTGAATTTCGACAGGGTTTTTGCAATATTTTTTGGATTGGGTAGTCGGTTTTGACGGTGATGTTGTGGTTTTGGAAGTATGGGCATAGGCGGCGAGCTGCATGGACCAAGGACAGGGCCAACTTCTCCACCATTTGATATCTGGTTTCAGGATCTGGAGGCGTTCTGCTAACGAAGTAGACAGGATGTTGCGCGCCCTCTATATCTTGGACAAGCGCGGCGCTGACGGTGTAGTCGGTGGCTGTGATGTACACTAGGAGGGGTTGGCGAGTGTCCGACTTGTAGAGGATAGGTGGTGAGGTTAGGGTGGTTTTTAGTTTTTGATAGATTTGTTCAGAGTCGTCAGTCCACGTGAACCGGGTGGATTTCTTGAGGAGTTGGACTATGGGTTGGGTTTGTTCAGCCAGTTTGGGCAGGAAACGGGAAATTGCGGTAAGGCGGCCTATCAGGCGTTGGACCTCTTTGACAGTCGTGGGACTGTGCATTTCGATAATTGCCTTGCACTTTTCGGGATTGGCCTCTATACCGCTCTTGGTTAACATGAATCTAAGAAATTTACCGCGGTCGACGCCGAATAAACACTTGTCAGGGTTGAGGCGAAGGTTGTATTGGTGTAATGCGGAGAAGACCACCGAGAGGTCCTGGCCATGTTGGTGGTGGCTTGGAGACTTGACAACCATGTCGTCAATGTATACCTCGACACATTGTCCCATTAGATGGCTGAAAACTTTGTCCATCAGTCGTTGGTAAGTTGCTCCAGCATTCTTAAGACCAAAGGGAATAACCCTTAGCTGCTAGGCGTCGTTCTTCGCCAAGTTTGCGTTTTTTCTGGGAGATGTAGCGGGCTTCTTTGTAGATGGATAGCTTGTGGGATGCTACCAAAGGGTCTACCCCAGGTAAGTCAGCGGCTGACCAGGCGAAAAGGTCCGTGTTGTTGACAAGGATAGGTGTGATGATGGCACGCTCGTCAGAGTTCAAACTGGTGCCTTAGTTGATGGAGTGCCCATTTGGAAGTTCAAGAGGGGAGGTTTCTTCGACAGGTTCGAGACGAACATCGCGGCCCACTCCAGGGTTTAGATTTTCGCCTGAAAGGGCGATGCCAGAGCCAGGTGGTTGCCCAATGTGGTTAGTTTGCTGGATTGAGAGTTGTGGGCGCAGGCTGGCCATGTAGCATTCGCGTGCCAGGCGTTGGTCGCAATAGACGATGAGGATGTCGCCGGATGGGGAGGGAACTTCATGGCCAAATGGGGGGTGGAGACGACAGCGTCGAGAGTGTTGAGCGAAGGACGACCCAAAAGGACATTGTAGGATGTGGGCGCGTCGACGATAAGGAAGCGGATGGGAATGGTTTTGGTTTGGGTTCCGTCACGAAACACGGTGTGAAGGTCGATGTAGCCGCGGGTGGATACTTGTTCACCAGAAAAGCCATAGATTGGTTCGTCATATGGGACCATGGCAATGTCTGGAAGCTAGAGTTTTTGATAGGTGGCCTAGTAGAGAATGTCAACAGAGCTGCCCTGGTCGACAAGGACTTTCTTAACGGCGTAGTTTTCGATGTCAACAGTGATGACCATTTCGTCGTCTTGTTGGTGGTCGAGGCCGTGAAAGTCGTCGTATGTGAAGATGATAGGAGGCATGCGACGTTTGTGATGCAAATGGGTGATGTGGTTGATGGATTGAATATGGCAGAGGTGTTTCTTCTTGGCAGAAGAGGTGGATCCTCCACTAGCGAAGCCACCAGAGATGGTGTTGATAGTGCCACGTAGGGGAGGATTGACGGGGGTGATGTCGGTGCAGGCCGGTTGGGGTTCCTGGTTAGCGGGTTGGGTAGGGTGTCTGTCATGGCGGTAGTCGTGTGGAGGGCATCTTTGGTCGGATCGAGGGGGTGGCGTGATCGAGAGGGGTGATCATCTCTACGGATGAAGCGACGAAAATGACCAGCACGGACTAGCTCTTCTATTTTATCCTAGAGTGCTTTGCAGTCTTCTGTAGTGTGACCATGGTTGCGGTGGTAGCAGCAATACTTGGTCATATCAACATTTGGAGGAGTGGTTGTCTTACGTGGCGACGGAATGAATTCAGCTTGTAGGGCCTCATCAAGGAGGCGGGATCGGGCTACTATAAGGGGGGCATATCTGGTAAAACGGGGTTGGCGTGGCTCGCGTGGATGGGTATCGGGGCGAGGGGGCTGTGGGGTGGGGTTGGCGGGGGTGGCTGTGTAGTCATTGTAGAATTTAGTGTGGAGGGTTTGCATTTCTTCCATGCGAACGTAGTCAGCTGAACGTAACTTGATGTGCCATACATTGTTGGCGAAGGGGCTGGGTTGGAGGGTGAGTGCCATACATTGAAGGATCATTTCTTGGTTGAGGTGTAGGGTGTGAAGAGCTTGCTTTACTGACGATCAATGAACGCTCTAAGTGGTTCGCCTTGTTCTTGTCTAATGCCTAGGAGGGAGATTGTGGTAGTTTAATGTGGGCGGCTGCCAGTGAAATGGGTGGAGAACATATGGGAGAGAGCGTCGAAGTTGTCGATGGAGTAGGGTGGAAGGGTTGTGAACCATTCTAGAGCAGGGCCATAGAGGGTGGTAGGGAAGGCTTTGACAAAGACTGCGTCTTGGGACGTATACAGGGCGACATGGGTGATCTAGACTTTGAGGTGTTCGTCAGGGTCGATTTCACTGGTGTAGCGGTCCAATGTGAAGGGTTCCCACTGGGTAGGATGGGGGGTATTGGCGATAAATTCGGAGAAGGGGTGGTGGTGTCTGACTGGTGGGGTGGGAGCGGATGGAGAGGGATGGGATGTTGGATCAGAGTTGGGAAGGTGGAGGTCAAGATGTGAGGGGGGACGTGGGTCGCCGGGAGGTATTGTGGGTTGTAAGGTGGTGGAACATGTGTAGTGTGTAGGGTGGCGGGTATATTGTAGGGGATTTGGGTGGTAGGGAGAGTAGTAGTACGGGTGGGGGTTGCGGTGTGCCCTAGTTGGGTGGAGGGGAAGTGGGTGGGATGAGTGGAGGGAATGGGTGTTTGTTGTGTGGTAGTGAAGGTGTGAGGGGTGGGATTGTATTCGCTCTCATCAGCGCTGCGTTTCTTCAGGTCTGCCAACTCTTGTTGCATTTTGGCCTAGTCGTCTAGGATGGCGGTCAGGTCAGGGGTGATGTTTGCGGTTCCTGAGGGACCAATATCAGCTTGCTTGTTAACTCTAGCTCTACTGCAGGTTGAAACCATCTTCAGAGAAAAACGGGTACTAAGGTGTTGTCTCGTGCCCCACGGTGGGCGCCAATTTTTCTTGCAGATAACAAACAAGATAAGTTAGGCACAAGCGTCACCTTACCTATGTAGTCCGCTATCTCCTCAGTTGGCCTCTTCCCGGTTGGTACATGTCGGCTTGGACCCAGGAGGGGTTACCTGTAGAAGGGACTCCGATGCTCAAGTGAGTCAAGCTCCCAAAAGGTCAAATTAGGTGATTAATGGAGTAATGAATGCGTACCTTTAATTACTGGGGTCCACGTGTATTTATAGAGTATTAATTATGTCTGGTTATGCCCTGGGCTAGGCCCTAGCTTGGGCCTTAGTTTGGGCTGTAAGTGGGCCTAGGCCCTAACCCAGGCCCTTAGGTGGACCTATTGAATACTAGGGGGGATTTGATTTTGCTAAGTATATTGGGGTTGCCGGCCTAAGCCGACTACTTTCCTTGGCGGTTTGTGTCGCTCATGTGCTGTCTTAGGCAGGTTGTTCTTCTACATGGTTAGGTTACCGGTTTAGGCTGGTTAGGCTTAGGTCAGCCCAGCCTAGGCTGATTACTTGAATGCTTTGGTATATAGGTATCATTTTATTACTATTTTATTGACTTGGCTTGGTGTGGTACAAGTCTAAAGGGGGACACATGAGAAAAAATTAATGGCTTGATTAATATTATTGATTTATTTAATTTAATTAGGTCATTAAATTATGAAATAATAATTATTTTAAGTGATGTAAGTTATTGTTTTATTTATTTTAAATTTTAATATTATATGTAATTATGTTTGCGCATTATAACATAAAAAAGTAATTAGCTTCTTGGTTGGAGAGTGAATAGGTGCATGCAGGTCCTTTGGTTCGATCCTGGACGTCGTCATATAATGTTTTCAAATATTTTATTATTGAATTAAAGCATATGGCCGTTATGCGTTCATAATTTATTGGTGCTTTAAATATGGTGAGAAAGCTCCTGGTTTGGTGGTTATTTTGTTTACCTGTGGTGCAAATTGGTGCTTTAAATATGGTGAGAAAGCTCCTGGTTTGGTGGTTGTTGTGTTTACCTATGGTACAAAAGTGTGCGTCTTCGAACCACTGCAGCCTATATTAAATGGATCTTTTTTTCTATTTTTCTCTCTCTTCTTTCTGGTGGGGCCCACGAGCATTTTAAAATTAAGTTCTCTCTCCTCAAATTGGTTCCACACGCGAATGCAAGTTGCAGTGGTTTATTTTCATGCGTTTTTCTCTCCTTTGCTGCCATGCACACAAATTGGCAATTATTTGGTTTCCGTTAAGCCACTACATAAAAGGAAGAAGAGAGTTGGATTCAAGTTCAAGAAGCACACGATTTTAACAAAGTTTAAAGAACGAAAATGAAAGAAGAAATAAAGAAAATGGAAAGCAGAGAAGGTGGTGCAATGGAGGAAGCACGTCACTCATAGGGGGGATCTAAGCCATCCAAACCCTAGAGATGAGTGAATAGTGCCGCCACTTGGAAGCAAGATAAGGCAAATGTGAGTTTAACTTCATGGAAGGAGAGCTGACAAAAATGTAGTGGTTTAAATACATGGTTTATAACATCAAATGATCAACCCTTTTACAAGACAATGAGCCCCCTTTAAATAGAAGTCCGTAGGGGTCCTTTCACAAAAACACAAACATGAAAGGGATCAACTAGCAAACCCTAATTCTTATGTTATGATGAAGAATTATCTTGTTCCTTTTTAAGATTATTGAATATGGTGTGAGTTGATTAAGAAAACTAAGTGAAATCCCCATTCGACATTAAGATAGCAAGCTATCTAGATGTGAAGGTTCCTTTCACAAAGCTCAAGGGAAGAAGATGATGGATTGATTCAAAACAAAAAGGAAATGGAAATCACAAAAACATAAAAAACCAAGAATAATTAAAGGAAGAAGAAAACATAAAATGGAAAGGAAAGAAATGGTAAAAAATGTGAGAAGCACGCCACTACAAGGCTAGGCTAGAAGCCATGGCAACCTTGAATATGAGTGGATGTGTGCCGCCACTTGCTATGCAAGATAAGGCATAAAAGTATTCACTCCCAAGGGAGGAAACTCTCACAAATGGTTGAGACACAAGAGTGTTTTTACTTCAAAATGGTCAACCCTTTTACATGTCTAGGAGCATCCCTTATATAGAAGAGTTTAGGGGCCTTTAAGCAAATAAAAGATACCTAAGGATGTCTTTACAAAAACCTAACCCTAGCTTCTAGAAACTAGGTCAAATAAGGTTACAAAAAATGAGAGACAAAAGAGCTAACTATGGTGTGTGCAAGGCTAATTTCGTTCTAGCACAAAAGGAGACAAAGAATGTGTCTCATATGTCTCTAAAAAGTGGTCAAAGTGTGCTAAAAACAAAGTAGACCAAAGGTACATAGGTACACTTGCTTCATGCCTTTTACTTTATCCTTTATGCCTTTGCTTTACTCTCTCCTCCACATCGTTTATGCTCCCCAATCACCATGCGCCACCTAGCATTTCTTTCTTACTCCTAATTAACCTACAAAGCAAATAAACATAGATTAGCATGTTGGCTTAAGTCAAGTCAACTATAGTCAACAAGTCAAACCTAGTCAAAGGTGAACAAGTGAACTAAAATTGATTCAACTAAGTCAAGTTTGGTAATAAAAAATAACAAACACAAATGAAAGGGATGAAGGATTAGTGAACTTCCTTTCTAAACATGCTTAGTCTTCTTAAGCATGTGCCTCCATCCTTGGTTGGGGTCAATCCTTCATCATCCTCCCCTCCTTGGAGAGAATTTGACCACAAATTCTTTAAGCCTTTGTAAATTGAGCTTGACTTGATTTGGGGGAGGATTTGTGCCTTCCTTTTATGAGATCTTGTTCCATCCTTTCTAAGGGTATTATCCCTAGCTTTGGTTAGGCCATCTTTATTTTCTAGACTACTCTTCCTTTCTTGTTTGTGCTTTGGGCCTTCCTTTTTGGCTTGGGAAGAGAAGGAAGGGTGATGCACATCTTGCTTTGGAAGAATTATTTTGTAGGCAAGTAACACCTTGGTGAAAGCTTGCCCCTTTTCTTTTTCTTCTTTATCTTTTCTTATTGTATTTCTATCCTTATTAACCTCTTGAGGTGATAGAGGTAGTAAAGTGGTCTTTTTCCCATTTATGAAGAAAATATATTGGTTGGTATGGCCATCATGTAAAGTTTGTTTATCAAATTGCCATGGCCTACCTAGTAAGATATGTGTGACTTCCATGGGAACAACATCACATAGCACCTCATCTTTGTAGCTTCCTATAGAGAAGTTAATTAGGACTTGTTTATTGACATCTATTTCTCCCTCTTTACTTATCCAAGCAAGCTTGTAGGGCTTAACATGAGTAATGGTCTCTCAGCTAAGCTTTTCCACCAACCTTGTGTTAGCTACATTGGTACTACTTCCTCCATCAATAATTAGAGAGCAAACCCATTAGTTAATTTTGCATCTAGATTGAAAAATGTTTTCTCTTTGAGTTGGCTCAAGCTCACTTTGATCTTGACCTATCATGCGCCTTAATAACATAGGGTGTTTCTCAAAAAATTTAGTTTTACTAGAGGAAGAAGGTTCTTTTGAAAGAGAATGGGGAGATGAGTGTTCACTTTCAACATCATTACTTTTCTTTAAGATCATGGTCCTCTTGGTTAGGCAATTTAAAGCAATGTGATTATAACCCAAACATTTAAAACATTTAATGGAACTTGATCTTGGAGAAGTGGAATGGTGAATGTGATCACTGGGTGACTTACTTTTCCTTGGTGGTTCTTGATGAGAGTTAGAAGGGAACTTATCATGTTTCTACTTATCCTTTCCCTTCCATGAGTGGCTAAAGTAGTGGTTGGGTGAGTAACTCTTCTTTGCCCTTCTTTTTCTTTTCAATTGAATTTTAATCCCAAGGGCAAGTGTGAAAACATTTTCAAGAGTGGAGTACTCATACAACTCTACTTGGTCTTGTATGTCTCTCCTAAGACCACTCACAAATCTTTTTATTTTCTCTTTGTTAGTTTCTTTTATTTCAAACCCACGCCTTTGAGACCCTAATTCTTTAAAGTACTCACTCACACTCATATGACCTTGGTCAAGCCTTTGGAGCTGCAAAAGAAGTTCCTTCCTATAGGAGGGAGGAACAAATCTAGCGCGCATAAGAAGCCGCGGGTGGCCCTTGGTCATAATTCTTACAAACTTTATGCCACCAAGTGTTGGCATACTCCAAAAATCGTAAAACTACTAGATCAACTTGTGCTTGATCCTTTACATGATTTTCATTGAAAATTTGATCAACTTTAGTTTCCCAATTAAGGAAGATTTTGGGATCACTTCCTCCATAGAACTTAGGAATCTTTGGACATTGCTTCTCTTGTGATGGGTTGCGCCTAGAATGCCCTCTTTTCCTAGCCTCTCTTTCTTGCTCTTTAGCTTCAAGCCTATGAATGTGCTCTTGGATTCTTAGGTTACTTTGCTCCTTGTCTTTTCTCAATTGTTCAAAGGCCTCCTTCCTAGACAACTCCAAATCCCAAAGCAATCTCATCAATGTATTGTTTTTGTTTGGTGTAGGTGCATTTGATGAATTTGCCATGATTCCTACAACAAAAACACTTAAATCCGAGACAAAATAAATGGATTAGAGGTTAGACAACATGAAAACCGAGACCAAGTCCAACCCAAAATGTAACCCAAGTGTTTAGATCACTCTCCCAAAGTAATAAGGCAAGGCTAGCACTCAAAATCCACCAAAGGAGTGAAGCAAACACTTTTAAAAACTTGTTCACAACCTTTCAAATGCAAGATAAGTGATTCGGCCACAACATCCCAAGAGTTTCAAGAAAAAAAAAACTACTAAGACAAAACAAAGAACGCCTAGTGACAAGCATGAAAAGCACAAAAACAAGGAAAGCTAAACTCTAAAGAAGAAACGTTTGAGACAAAACTTTTAACAAGACTAAAACAAGAAAAGCACATTTTAAAGACTCTATGGAAAGTACTTGACAAGCATCTTCAAGTCTGAAATTATGCGTACACCAAGAAAGATCATATCCAAGTTAAAGCATGGAACTAATTAGCCAATATCACCCAATTCTCAAGTATGAAAACTAGTAGCATAACACCTAGTGAAAAACACACTTTTAGTTCACCAAGGAGAAAGGTTGCTCTCGGTTTTTAGGCAAAAATTGGTGCAAAATTTTCTTCTTTCACAACTAGTTTCATAAAATGATGAGAAAGAGTTTTAGGTGGCTTGGACACTTAGCTCCTCAAGTTTTAGGCCGAAATCAATTTCATGGAGCTTACATCAAGCAAGACATAAAGTGAAAGCAAGATTCAAATACTTGGAAAAACAAGAATAAAAAAACTTCAAGTTAACATTTAACATATGACACTCTTCATTAGAAAGCATGACAATGATGTTATACTTGTTCAAGTGTTGATTATATCATCTTTGGTTCAAATAATAACACATTATGTGAAGAGTTTGTTGCAGCTCTGCAGGGTGAATTTGAGATGTCCATGATGGGTGAGCTTACCTACTTTCTAGGGCTACAAGTCAAGCAACTCAAGCATGGAACATTTTTAAGCCAATCAAAATATTGTTTTGACTTGTTGAAAAAGTTCAAAATGGAGGATTGCAAGGAAGCTGCCACTCCAATTGCAACAAATTGTCTTATGGATGCAGATGAGGTTGGCCAACCAGTGGATTCAACCAAATATAGAGGGTTGATTAGGTCTTTTCTTTATCTTACAACAAGTAGACCAGATATTCAGTTTGAAGTATGCTTATGTGTTAGGTTTCAAGCAAATCCAAAGGAATCACACTTTAAAGCTGCAAAAAGGATTCTAAAGTACCTCAAAGGAACAACCAATGTTGGTTTCTGGTATCCATGTGAGTCCAACATAATTCTTAATGGCTTTTCAAATTCAGACTATGCAAGGTGCAAATTGGATAGGAAAAGCACAAGTGGTACTTTCCATTTGCGTGGATCAAGTCTAATCTCATGGAATAGCAAAAAGCAAGCATGTGTGGCAATCTCAACATCTGAAGTTGAATATATTGCTACTGGACATGGTTGAAACATCAACTTTTGAACTGTGGTGTAAGGCTAAGCAAGGTACCTTTGTATTGTGATAATACTAGTGCAATCAACTTAACCAAGAATCCAATACAACATTCTAAAACCAAGCATATAGAGATTAGACATCATTTCATTCGTGGTCATAATCAAAAGAGAGATTGTGAAATTAAATTTTTTAAAACTAAAAATCAATTGGCTGATTTGTTCACAAAACCATTGGCTAGAGATAGATTTAACAAGCTAAGAACTGAACTAGGCATATTAGACATCAATAATGTGGTATGTTATGTTTCTAGCATGTTAATCTTATGTACTCATGCATTGGTTTCATAAAAATCTGCTGCTGCATGCAAAAATTGAAAACTGTCATATTCAACCTGTTGATTTTCCATTTCAGCGTGTTGATTTCACTTAAATTTGTCTCTGTTTGCAAAAACATGATTTGTCAACCTGTTGATTCTCTTTTTCAACGTGTTTATTTCACTTAAACTGCTACTGAATGATTAAAAATTGATCTGCTATGCTTTTTAATCTGCTGTTTTCACAATTCAGTATGTCGATTTCATTAAAACTGAACTTAAATTTTAAGATTTTCAATCGATTGATTTTCAAAATCAGTGAGCTTATTTCACTTAACCATATTCTGTTTTTAATCTTTGATGCTCTGGTGCTATTTTAATCGACTAATTATGTTTTTCAACGTGTTGATTTTACTTAAACTGTGCATTTACTCATGAATTGAATTGTTAAGCTAACCCAGTCAAAGAAAACATCTTTTTGTCAGGTACTATCTGCTCTTAACTTCCATTTCATCAGCCATGTGTTACTTTTACTGAATTGTTTGACCAAAAAGCATTCTACTGTACAATTCCAATTGCATGCAGCTCACATGATCTGAACTGATTGATTCACTCACAAAAACACATTAAAAACATCATGAATGCATGAGATACAACTTTGGGCTGCATTAAATTGATTTGGGTAACCTAAAACGAATTAATTAGAAAATTCTGCACCATTTAATCAACTGTTTCTGAAAATCAGTTGGTTCAATTATAAATAATGCACTTATGTTGCTGTATTTGCATCATACATCTCTTAGAAACAGCCATACCAACACTCATCATGCCTCGTCGTTCCCAAAGGGCTATCCAATATGATGATGAGCACTCCACTCCTCCTACCCCACGGTCTCCAAATCATGAAAGCCGTGGAAGAATTGAAGCATGGTTTGAGGATCATGAGGATAACATTTAAGTGTTTCTCATTGAGATGAATAGGAAGCAGATCAGCATCCGTAAGGTGTTGAGGTTCTCATGGCTAAGGGCTGAAGGCTTTGAGAGTCAATTCCAACAACTAAAGCATCAAAAGTTGAAGTCCTTCCTTAAACTTTCAGGGAAAATCTATCCAGACTTCGTGAAGGTGTTTTTCACCAACTTGGAGTTCAAAAATGATGTCCTACTGTCCAGCATCAAGGGTGTTCAAATGGGGATCAACAAGACAGCTTGGAAAGATGTGGTTGGACTCAAATCAAGGGGTGTGCAAGTGAGAAAAGGTGAAACTAGGGTTGTTCCAAAATTCAACAAGATGCAATACTATGGTCAATGCTTGAGGAATCCGGCTGTTGAAATCAAACACTTGTATGTTGGTGGTCTCAAGGTGGATCAAAGGCTTCTTGCTATGATAGTCACAAAAATCATAGTTCCACGTGGATTGGATCTATGTGTTTCGTGATCACATGCTCAAGGCCAAGAGGCTCACGAATTTTAGGCTGTCATATGTGGTTTTGGTGTCTAAATTCATTGAATACTTTGGCATTGATGTACAGGATGAGCTAGAAGAGTCAACTGGACTGTTGAACCATACCTCCAACCAAAATCTGCACAAAATGGGCTTTCTCAAGGCGGGAAATGGATGGACAATTGCTGGAGCTGTTGTTGGTGGTGCACATGACCATGAAGTTGGCCCAAGTGGTGTAAATCAAGAGGAAGAACCAACTACTGGACCTATGGAGTTGATTCCCTACAACCCTCTAGAGGATAGAGGCCCTGTGTACTCACATTTTGAGAGGATGGTGCTGAACCAACTGCATGAGCTGAATGTGTCCCAACATGAACATCACAACTATTGCAATGAGAGGTTCAATGCATTGGATGACCAAATTCATGATATGCATGATATGCTCTACTCATTCCAGACCAGAAATGATCCTCAGGATGACTGAGTGTGGTGGTTATTTAGGATCATACATTGCATCCTTGTGTTTGTGATTTTTCAGTTTGAATTTTGTCTGTTTCAGTTGGTTGTTTTTCATTTCAGTCGGCTGATTGTATCAGCTTTATGCATTTGTTCTTTGTTTTCAGTTTGTGTTGGTTGTATTCCCTTCCAGTATTAATGAAATGATATGCAATGCATTTGTTCTGTTTGATGAATCCAAAGGGGGAGAAACATTGGAAAATTGGAAACCACTTTTTAATAATCACATTGAACTAAGCATTAAAATTGGAATCAATAATCAAATCTGAATTTGAACCCATATTATTGATAGGGGGAGCATGACCACATTTGTATACTTGCTAGCTTGTGTGATTGCTATTGTAAATGTCTTTCAGGTTCACAAGCATCAAGCTAAGGTGTCACTTCATCAATTTAATGGTATCCAACAAATGGAAGCATTTTCAATGAAAGATAGAAGAAGATAGATGAAAGGAAATAGAGGTTGGCTTCACCAAATCAGGGGGCGATTATTGACATGAAAGGCCAAGATGGTTTGCTTCTTGAAGATTGAATGAAGCTCTTTTGAACTATCTTAAAGCCATTACCATTGGAATGAAGCCTACATTGATGAAGGAAAAATGATTTGATGATAACCATGTTGATCAAGGCTGGAACGTGTGCTTTCCATGTAGTTACAACATTTAGAAAGTGTATTTTAAGTTTGTGGTTCATGTTGTAGACCTTGTAGCATTAATTAGATGTATTTGGTCTTAGGTGTGTCTTTTAATCTGTTGAATGGTTTTTCAACAGGTTAAAATGTCCATTTTAGCCTGTTGAATGGTTTTTTAACAGGTTAAAAGGTTGGCTGCAATAGTCTTAAACTATAACAAATTCAATTAGTTGATTTAGTTTTTAATCGACTGATCTCACTTAAGTCAAGTAAAATCAACTGATTGATTTGAAAATCAACCTATTGAATTTCGTAACAGTTTGACCATAAAAGTTGTGATTTTCGAAAGAGAGGTTTGTTGATCATTTTAGAGCACAAATTTATTCTGGAAACTTGTAGAAACTCTCTCCTTCGTGATCATACGTGTTGTAGCTGTTGAAGATTGATCTTGGATCAATTCTTGGAGCTTTTGGCTTGGTTGAAGCTTGGAGAAATGGTTTGTGGTAGGCTAGGTTGTGCTACCACTCAGGTTTGATCTTTTTCAAGCTTTGTGTGTGTGCCTGGTGGTTTTCCAGGTCTGCAAGAGCGTTCTTGCTGTGCTGGTGTGATACTTGTGTGATTCAAGAGTCTTTTGTGGTGTTTTTGCATATTTTGGAAGTGTAAGGGAGGATACTTTGTAAAACTTTTGAAATAGTGCAAAGTCAAGCTCAGGTTGCCTTGACAAACTTGATGTAGCTCAGGTTTGAGTGAACTAGTATAAAAATTTGTGGTGTCCTCTCTTCTCTAACCATTCTCTCTTGCATTTTCATTTTAAAGTTTCAAGAACTTGTGCTTTAATCATGTTTTTCAGGTTCTTGCATGTTTTCATAGCATCTGCAACATTGAGCATGTTTACATAATCATTTGGAACCTGTCTTGATCAATCTTGTGCATTATTACTAGTTTAAAATTTGAATTTGCATTTTGCATTTTTCCCAGTATTTCAATCGACTATTTTCTTGTTTCAATTGATTGATTATACCATAACAGAATCTGTTTAGTAAAATCAATCTGTTAACTCTGTTTTTGATCGACTGAAAGTATACTGTCCAACACCTTTTGCATCCTAACTGGGTGATCTATTTGATTCAATTAAAGGTAGATTTTAGCTTGCAAAGATAGCCTAAATTTTTAACTAGCCAATTCAACCCCCCTTCTTGGCTTTTCAACCATTTGAAAACTAACAATTCGTATCTAGAGCTAGGTACTTGAAATTTGATCAAGTAAGTCCTAAATTTGTTTTAAACTACTTGAAATGGCTGAAAACAAGTTACCCTCTGGTGAAGGTGCCTCAATTCATAGACCTCCTATGTCTAGTTGCATTAATTACCAATTTTGGAAAATTAGGATGAAAATCTTTATTGAGTCAATAGATAAAGGGATACGGGATGCAATCATAAATGGACCATATGCTCCTAAGCATATTGTTGATGATGTGCAGGTTAATAAACCATGGACTCAATTGACTAAGGAAGAAAGGAGGAGAGCTCAATATGATTGCAATGCAAAGAATATCCTCACATCATCTCTCAACATGGATGAGTTTTTTCGTGTTTCACAACGCAAGAGTGCCAAGGAAATGTGGGAGGTTCTTCAAGTGAGGATTGCCACACGACCAAAATGAGAGGCATTGGTTGGTGGATGAATTTCTATGAGGATTCTAGGCCAAAAAGGGAAGGAGACCAAGTAGCTTTCAAAGGAGTCATCCAAAATGGCAAAAGGAGACAAGGTACATGTCTACTTTTGCTTTTACTTTATGCTTTTTGCTTTCCTCTCTCCTCCACATCATCGACATGCTCCAATCACCATGCGCCACCTAGCACGCTCTACTTTCTTTAATTACATACAAAAACAAGACAAACAAGGATTAGCATGTTAGTTTAAGTTAAGCTAATCTTGGTCAAAGGTCAACTTTGGTCAAAGGTCAACTTTGGTCAAAGTCAACAAGTCAACCAAAATAAGTCAACTAAAAACCAACTTAGGGAATTCAAACTAAAGTAATGGAAAATAAAGATAAAGGTGATGAAATAGAAGAATCCCTTCTAAACATGCTTCTAGTGATCCTTCTTGAGGGTGCTTCTATAGAGGTATTATGGTTGCTTACACCTTCATCAAGAAACTGCAGAAGGAAGGGAAAATGAAGAAAAAGAAAAGGAAGTAGAGAAAAAGATGATGAAAAATTTATTTGTCAATGTTTTTTCTTCTACAGATTGTGATGTCATTTTACAGGAACAAAAGGATAAGCAAGTGAATGAAACACACCAGCTTCCATGTTTGAAAAGGAAGCTTGTTCACAATGCTTTATTATGCATTTGGTCCGCTTTGAGAAGCAAATTTGTTAAACAAAACCCATGGAATTAGTTATTGTTACATATCAAGGTGGGGTAGTGTTGTCAAGAGAGGTGCTCCACGGATTGCAACCACTGGAAAAGAACAAATATGAATATATTCAAGTTGAATTTGATCTTGGAGGAAGAGAATTAGTTTCAAGTTGTGGAAAAATAAAGTCCTTCACCAAATCATAATAAATTTATATTAAAACTAGTAGAAAAATAAAGCCTTAAGATTCGGGAGGAATCTTCTCGAAGAAGGAGGGTATGATATGAATCGCATCATAGCTCAAATGGAGGACTAATGCACCACTTTGTTGTAGTTATTTATATATATATTTTTTTAAAGTTATTAGTTTGCTTAAATATGGTCCAATTCATTGTAAAAATGGCTTACCAAATGATGTTTTGGTTTAATCAATTAATGGGGTCTGGTTTAGTTTTCTTTCAAGTTGTTATTATGACCCAATTGCAACTTAGTCATCAGCTTTTGGGAGACCAAGAGGATGCTTGGCTGAATTATTATTTGTGACTTTTGGGTTGCCAAAATTTCAGTTACAATCAGCAATTAAGTAGTAGGATCATTAATAGTTTTAAGTGGGATGCAATTTCAATTGATGTGTCTTTTGTAATTCTAGTGGTTAAAGCTTCTATATGAGCTGAACCATTTTCATCAATTTAACAGGTAGAGTGTTATTTAGAAAATATTAGTTTTATCTCTTTTATCTTATTGAGAGTGATTCTCCTAAGTTCTTGAGTGATTCAAGAATCCCTGAGTTTTATCAAAGGTCTTTTTTCCCTTGGTGTGTTTAAACTATTAGGCTTATCTTCTATCTTAGAATTGTGACGTCTATCAATTTCCACTACATCTTCTTATCTATTTCCATTTTCTCGTTTTAAATAATTTCTCAAATTTCTCGCTTATCAACATTCCAACCTAGATAGATCCATAAAACGAATCCACCCTTCTAGATTCACATTGTTTGATATTCAAAGCCTAGCTCACTAGATTCGGAATAGCAATGGAAGTGTATTATACAAGGTGTTTAATCGAAGGCAACCCATGTTTAGTTGCATTCGATTACAAAAGCGATAACAATGTTGTGAGCCAAAGATTGGTGGAGAAACTCAAGTTACCAACAAGCTTTCATCCGAATCTAGCATAGATCAAATTTAGTATAGAGCAATATGTGAAAGAAGTATTATGTGATATATGAGAAAATAGAAAAAGGAAGAATAGAAAAAAAAGCAATAAAAACTGCAGAAGGAAGGGAAAAGGAAGAAAAAGAAAAGGAAGTAAAGAAAAAGATGATGGAAAATCTATTTGTCAATGTTTTTTCTTTTACAGTTTGTTATGTCATTTTACAAAAATAAAAGTATAAGCAAGTGAATGAAGCACACCAGCTTCGATATTTGATGAATATCACCCTAAGAGGTTTTTCATAGCTTGGGCCATTGGCTAGGCCATTCCTTTTAATTTCTTTTATTTTTATAAATAAATGTGTTCTAATTTGGTTTGTTTTTAAACATTGCAGCCCATTTTTTTTCACCAAATTATTCACGAGTTGTTTTCACCCATCAATTATGTGCTCATAATTCAGTGCTTCATTTTATGGGCTTGCACTTAAGTCTACAACCCATTGCAAGTGGCAGCCCAACTCCTTTCTGCGACCCACGCAAGGATCCAGCGCGTCCAATCTGCTAGATTTCTTCTATCACGCTGGAAGCACCCTTATTTTAGCTGGTTGGGCCCGCTTCAGCCCAATTGCAGCCATGACTTTCACTTGTGTTGCATCATTCACCATTTCCGTTGCGAGAATGAGGATTTGACAACGTTCTACCGAATCGGCTGTCATTATGTGGTAATCAGAGCTCGAGTTTCGAGCTTGGACCGTGGAGGTCTTCAAAGATGAGTATCGCTATTTGTATTGATTTTTGAAATTGTCTTTGCATTTCAGTCTTGTTCTTCTGCGATTCAGTCGTTCTTATTCTCTGATTTGCTTCTTTGCTGATTCTTTGTTGAAATTTATTGCTGAAATTGATTCATCAAAGTTGTTCATATTTGCCTTGAATCAATACCGTGATTGGAATGTCTAGGTTCTATATTCTGTCGTTAATTGCATATCCTAGGTTCACTGTTATTTTTCTTACCTAGCTTTCAGTTTTATAATCTCTGTTTTGTCTTAGGTTTTGTGTAGTTTCTTTTATCTGTATTTGATTTCGTAGACGTTGTGCCTGATTTGTGTTTTGATCATTGTTTAACCTTCTATTTTCAGTCCATGTTCTGTTTTCATTCGTGTAATTAGTTTTTGTGATTGTATAAGTTCTGAGTTTGCTATTAGATCATTAGCAAATTGTCTGCAATGCCAATTGATATTGTTCTTGTTCAATTATGCTTAAACTTCCTATATTTTCAATCTGTGCTTTTAAGTGTGTTGTTGTTCTGCACTTTCAAATTTTTGGCCAAGGATTGGTCCTTCCTTAGCACATAATGAGTATTCCATCGCACCTTAATCTGATCATATCAGAATTTACGTGTGGACACTTATGCTTTGGTTTGTGATTGCAGAGGCTGTTTCAGTGCTCTTGTGAAATCTGTTTTGTTGAATTAGTGCCTGGCTAGTTAGTTGCCTTTAGTGCAGTTTGGATATATATATATATATATATATATATATATATATATATATATATATATATATATATATATATATATATATATATATATATATATATTTTATTTTTTTTTCTTTTTTTTGTTTTCTTTTCACAATATATGCAACTTCATTCCTGTTCATGATTGAAACTAGCTGAATCATATTGCAGTTGTACCATCAAAACAAAGATTCACCTACGTTTTGATTATGTTATCAATTGTGATTCAACTTATGTGCATTAGTTCAGATTTATACACATGCATCTATTAGCTTTATTGCTAATTGAATCTGAATTCAGAACTACAATCTGTGTCTATTTGCTTGAGCTGTCACCATTTGCTTTCAAATTCCTTTCGATTAATTGTTTTTGTTGATGCTCTTTTAAACTGTCACATTATTTGCATCCAACTGATGTTGTATCATTGTGTTGAAATCTGAATTGAAGAATTCGTGTGATATAGCTAAACCTGCAGTATTCTGAGTTGTGCTTTTAGTTGAAAAAAAATTGAATTTGTTTGCTGTGTTCATTTGTTTTGTGACAGAACCATTTATGTTTGTGCTCCATATGTTGGTTTGGCCATAACTGTTCTATGATTCAGCTTCTCTATACTTGCATCAGTTGCATATTTTTGTTATGCATCAATACCTTATTTCATTCCAGTGCTGATTAGTGATATTATGATGCATTGTTTGAGCCTTTACTTGGCAAATTATCCATATTTGTGTGTAGTTCGATGCATGTTTTGAATCAAATTATCTGTCTATGATGAGAAGCCTCGAGCCAAAGGACCTACAACAAGAGCCATGGCTAGGAGAATACAAGAGGAATGTGCCTTAAATGCGCATGCAAGGCCCAAGATGAACTTCACATGGGCCAAGGAAGATGTGAAGACCTAGCCTAGGAAATTTTGCTTGTAAATACTAGATTAGGATTTTATTTTGGGCTTTGTATTTTGGGCCTAGTAGAATAGGGTTTTCTTTGGGCCATGTATTGGGCCTTAGAGGAAATTGGGCTTTAGAAGTAATTTTGGACCAAAAAGGGGGAATTGGGCAAAATGGGCCAAGAGTAGTGTGTCTACTCTAGAAAAGCCTAGAAGCTTCTCAAACATGCTCTCCAAGGAAGAGAGTTAGCTTCCCATGGAAAGACAAGTGTGACTTGCTTAGGTGGCAAGTCACACCTCTCACATGCTCCTTTTGGGCTCCAAAATTCAACTTTCTAGACTCCTTTTTCCCTCCACTTTTTGGAGACTCCTTAGTCTCATTTTAGCTTATAAATAGAAGACTTAGGAGATGTATTTTTTAGCTTGAAATTGAGTAATGAATTGCTGCCCAAATTTGTGCACAAATATCTTTTGCGCTGACCTTAGAGTAAACTCTTCTCTAGTTTACTCTAGTCTTCTTCCTTAGGAGTTGGCCTCACCTCTCTTAAGAATCCTTTCAACTACACCAAACCAAACACCTTAAGATTCTTTCCTTCATGCTTCCGCATCCAACACCATCCATGGAGCCTCCATTCTTCATGCAAGCTTCAATGGAGACAAGAAGAAGCCCTCATGTGGTATCATGAGCCTTGGTTTTAGTGAGTTAAGTGCTGCTTCTCCATTTTTCTTTCAATTCCGTGTTGTTCATCACTTCTTCTACTTTTCTTTCTATTTTTGTTCATTTTATTTTGCGTATTAATGTCTTTTTACTTTGGTTCATCTTCATTTGCTTAATCTTGAACCATCCTTGTGTGCTTTAGGTGTTCTATTTGGTTTCTACCGTTTACTTTTCATTTTAATTGAGTATTTGTTGTTTTTGTTTGATTCATTATATTGTTCTTGAGTTTATTTTGATTTTAAGATCCATATGTTTTGTCTAGAGTCATGTTTAGTCCATATATGTCATTAATTCCTTGTTTAGCTTTTAATTTTCTTTGAATTTGTTGGTAATATGATGCTGAATTTTGTTTCAGATTTGAGTGCAGTTTTTAATCCTTAAAAATTAACACTCTCTTCTCCCTTTGAGCCTTGGAAATGAACCTTCACATCTGGGTAACCTTAGTTATCTTAATGTCTAGTGGGAATTTTCCTTGTGCTTGCTTAACATCACCATATATCATACTAAATTTCCTTTCAATTAATTGTACTTTGGTGCTTTTTCATTTCTGTTACTGAGTTCAGATTGCTATTTAGATCTTAGCAATGTCTTAGAGTCAATTTCCATTGTGTTTCATTGTGTTTCATGATATTCTTTTGATTCCTTTAAGTGTCCTTCTCCTTTGTGCTTTTTGTTTCCATTAAAATGCAAATGATCAAGCATAGTGTGGTGGTGATTCTGTTTTGTGGTGGAAACTAGCTGCTGTAAAAGCTATAAAAAGAAAGAAAAAGAGCATAAAAAGAATACAAGCAAGTGCCAAAAATAATCAAAAGAAAAGATCAAAAGAAAGTGGCAAAAGAAGTGCACTAGAATCACTACCATCACTTGAGTTTGAGAGCATTATTTTGTTGCATTTTACTGCTGTTCCAGTTTCTGTCTGACTACACACTATTTGTATTTGATTTATCATAAAACATTGGCCGGTGAAAATCCAAATATAAATTTTTCCTCTTTTAGCTAAGACATAGACGAAAAAGTGAAAACAAAATCATTGAAAAATGTTGAGAAATGAAAAAATGGAAAATAGCTGAATCAGAGGCTTGAATTCACGTTTTTGGACTGGTAGTCAGTGAAAAATCAAATTTCAGTGCAGTTTTCTAGCTTATTTTGGTTGTTTATCATCCATTCTAGTGCAATTTATTAGGTAATTCATTTGAGTGCTTATCTTGTTTCTTTACCTTATTTCTAGTTTGTCATTTCTTTGGTAATCCTTTGAGTTTGTCATGGCATTATTCACTTTTGGTTTAGCAATTATAATTTTGTGCTTTTCTTGCTTTATTTCTTGACCTCTTTTGGTTTGGTTTCTATATTTGGTGCATACTTCTTTTTGGAGGTGATCTAATTTTCCTAAGGTAGCATCCTAGGAGGTGGAGTACCTAGTCCCGAAAGAGAATCCTCTTTGGTGAGATCAAGAGGAAGTGCAAGAGTGAAACACTTGTGAGGACCAAGCCAAGAAGACAAAGCCAAGAAGACCTTTTACATTTTGTGCACTTTGATAGTATTCAAATTGAGTTATAAAATTGTAATGCTTTCCTTCTTATGTTCATGGCCTAGTTAGGTGTCTTGGGGGAGTCTTAGGTACTCAATCCCATCTCCTAACTAGAACCTCTTCTATACATTAGTGAAGCGCTTTTAGTGGTGAAGTTTGAAGGTTCCAAGTGCCTTCTACTTCTACCAAAACTTAGGTCGCATATAGTTTATAATCTTTCTTATTTTAAATTTTCTTGTTTGATAGTTTAGTGTGTGTCAACTTAGTCTTTGAATTAATTTCATTTAAGAAGTTTTGTACAAAAGTTTCAAGTTCCCTTGGCTAGGAAAGACTTGGTATGTAAGCAATCCAAGTGATTCACCTCTCTTTCCTGGAGGAGAATTAAAAGTTTTTGCTATCTACTTCTTCTTTGAAATTTTCTTTTAAAGACCAAAGTCTTCTAACATCTTAAGAAAGAAAATGTCTCAACCTCCTTCTCAATGTATGAGTGCTTCAAATGAAGAAGAAATAAGTTTGAAACAAATTGCCTTTGATTTGAGAGCACTACTACATTGGAAGGAAGATGAAATAATTGCAAGGGAAAGGGAAAACTAAGAAAGAGATAGGTTTCATCAACTTTTAGATGAAGAGAGGAGGGGAACAAGAAATATGGAAAGGTTGCATGAGAGGATGAGTAATAGGAGTCAACACTTGTACTCCCACACTCCAACACTAGTCACACACTATGAAGAAGAAGATAGTGGACTAGTTGACAACTTCTATCAACCTCCTCCTCCTCTAAGAAGAGAAAGAAGAGAGCCTAGGGAACCAAGAGCCATTAGAATAGACCTCCCTCACTTTTATGAGAAAGAAGCTTATCTTGATTGGGAAATGAAGGTTGAGCAACTCTTTGCTTGCCATCAAATAAGTGAGGAGAGGAAAGTACGCTTACCTACCCTTAGCTTCCATGGCAATGCTATGTATTGGTGGATTGCCCTCGAAAGAGATAGGAGAATTGGCTTTGGAAAGACCATCCACATAATTGCAATTACATACAAAAGCCGCAACACAACCTACATATCATAAACGAGCTTTAGATAGAAACTCCAAATATATGTCAACAAGCATCAAAATAAACTAATTCCACCTACAAATTCCATGGTAATCTAATTCAATTTCAAATATGCAAGAGTACAAATTACAGATGACAAATTTCGTTTTCCACACACTAAAGACGAAAATGGAAGCAATGCATTATTAGTAAATCTTAAAATGCAAGAAGAAATACGGAGACTAACCCAATGACGAGAAGAAGAAAGTGAAAAATAGAGAGATCATGGAGTTGTAAGGCGAAACCCTAGGATCGTCATTCAAGCAGGAGCAGACATGCTAGGCGAAACCCTAGGCGACCGATTGCACGAACTGTTATGGGTTGCGCGAAAGGCCGCTGATGTTGCGCAAGTTGAAGAGGAGAAAAAGGTGGAATGGTTGTTGTTGCGCAAAATGGATTTGGGGTGGAGAACGAACGTGCGAGGGCGTGAATGAAGAACACGAGATTGAGGGATTCAGTGGCTACGAGAACGCGAGAGAACGAGAGTGATGAACGATTGAAGAATGAGTGAATACTAGGGCACGAGTGAAGATTGATTGAAGAAGAGGCGCACGAGAGGAAGCTTTGAGAAGGTGAACTCAAAGATTGAGAGAAAGCTTGTCGTAATAAGTTTGTTCTTTTTATTTATTATGTTAGGTGTTTTTCTAACTCTCATAATAACTTTTGAATATATTTACGCTAATGCCACACCGTTTCATTTATTATGACAGTTTATTACATTTGTCATAATTAGTTTATCTTTTCACCTATTATGTTAGGTTCTATTTTACCTGTCATAATAACTATTACTTTTATTACAAAAATGACACCGGTAAATTTATTACGATAGGTGGATTACACCTGTCATAATAAGTTGTCATAGATTCATCATTTTCCACTAGTGATGTTGCATCTCAATGCCCCACCAAAAAGACCATGATCTTAAGGGGTGTTGACCACTATATTAGCCAAGATGAGCAAGAAAGTGAGAGTGAGACATCTAGTGAGGAGTCTAATGATGAGTCTAAGGAAATTGCCTATCCTTGTGAAGGAGACCTTCTAATGATTAGAAGACTTCTTAGCGACCAACACATTCCAAAAGAGCCAACACAAAGAGAGAACATCTTTCATACAAGATGTAAAATTTTAGAAAACACTTGTTATCTCATTGTTGATAGTGGTTCATGTTGCAACTCTTATAGTAAAAGGTTGGTTGATAAGTTGGCTTTGACTATCATTCCCCATCCAAAACCTTACAAACTGCATTGGCTTAATGAAAGTGGGGATTTGATAGTCCAACATCAAGTGAAGGTCAAGTTATCCATACGGAAATATGAAGATAGTGTGCTATGTGATGTAGTACCTATGGAAGCTTGCCATGTTTTATTAGGAAGACCTTGGCAATTTGACAAGAAAACCATGCATAATGGTCTTACCAATGAAATCACCTTCACTCACAAGGATAGAAAATTTGTCTTGCATCCTTTATCACCATCCCAAGTAGTAGAGGATCAAATCCAAATAAGAAAGAAGTTGGAAAAGGAGAGAAAAGAGGATAAAAAAAAGTCCTCCCTCTCTCCCAAAAAAGTAACTAAAGATGAATCTGAGGTAAGAGAGATTGGTGTTCCTTCTCCCAAGGTCATTCAACATGAGAACATTTTGACTATAAAATCTTTGAACCAAGTTCTCAATGATAAACAACTTTCATGCCTCTTGTTGTGTAAAGGAACACTCACATGCACTGCCACATTTCTTGAACCTAAGAGTCTACCTCATAAAATTGAAAATCTTTTGAAAGAGTTTGAGGATATATTCCCTAAGGAAGGGCTAATTGGGCTTCCTCTTTTTAGAGGAATTTAGCATCAAATAGATTTAGTGCCTGGGGCAAGTCTTCCAAATACACCAGCCTATAGGAAAAATCCCCAAGAAACAAAGGAGATAGAGTCTCAAGTGCAAGAATTGTTAGAGAAGGGTTAGGTTCAAAAGAGCCTTAGTCCTTGTGTTGTGCCTGTTTTGTTAGTGCCTACAAAGGATGGAAAGTGGAGAATGTGTTGTGATTGTAGGGCTATAAATAACATCACCATCAAATATAGGCATCCAATCCTTAGGCTTGATGACATTCTTGATGAGTTGCATGGGTCCCTCATGTTTTCTAAAATTGATCTAAAGAGTGGTTATCACCAAATAAGAATCAAAGAAGGTGATGAGTGGAACACCGCTTTTAAGACCAAATTTGGACTATATGAGTGGTTGGTGATGCCCTTTGGGCTTACTAATGCACCTAGCACATAGACCATCTGAGGTCTGTCCTTACCATCCTTAGGGTAAATAGTTTGTTTGCAAATAAAGAGAAATGCACTTTTTGTGTAGATAGTGTTATTTTGTTAGGTTTTGTAGTAAATAAAAATGGGGTCCATGTTGACCCTACAAAAATAAAGGCCATCCAAGAATGACCTACTCCTAAAAATGTTGGACAGGTTAGGAGCTTCCATGGTTTGGCAAGCTTTTATAGGAGGTTTGTTCCTAACTTCTCTACTTTGGCTTCACCCCTCAATGAACTTGTCAAAAAAGATGTATCTTTTAGTTGGGGTGAAAAATAAGAGTCTGCTTTTCAGCAACTCAAGGAAAAGCTCACCAATGCACCCATTCTAGCTTTACCAAACTTTTCAAAAACCTTTGAGCTAGAGTGTGATGCATCTGGTGAAGGAATAGGTGTTGTGTTTTGCAAGGAGGGCACCCAACTGCTTATTTTAGTGAAAAAATTCATGGTGCCTCCCTCAACTATCCCACCTATTATAAGGAATTGTATGCCTTAGTTAGGGCCCTTCAAACTTGAGAACACTACCTTGTGTCCAAAGAGTTTGTCATTCATAGTGACCATGAGTCGCTAAAATATTTGAAGGGCCAACACAAGTTGAATAAAATACATGCTAAGTGGATGGAATTCTTGGAACAATTTCCTTATGTGATAAAGTACAAGAAGAGCAAAAGTAATGTGGTGGCTGATGCCTTGTCTAGAAAGCACACCTTGTTTTCAAAATTGGGAGCCCAAATTCTTGGATTTGATCACATTCTAGAAATGTGTAATCAAGATTCTGAGTTTTCCTTTACTTATGCTGAATGTATGGAAAAACCTCAAGGAGGTTTCTATGTGAATGAGGGGTATTTGTTTAAAGAAGGAAAAATTTGTATTCCCCAAGGTTCACAAAGAAAACTCCTTGTTCAAGAAACATGTGAAGGGGGATTAATGGGTCATTTTAGGGAAGAAAAAACCCTAAGTCTTTTAAAAGAGAAATTCTTTTGGCCTCATATGAGGAAGGATGTCCAAAGGCATTGTAATAGATGTATTGCATGCTTACAATCTAATCTAAAACAATGCCTCATCGATTATACACCCCCTTGCCTGTTGCTTCAGCCCCTTGGGAAGATATAAGTATGAATTTTTCTTAGGACTACCAAGAACACAAAGGGGTTTTGATTCCATTTTTGTGGTGGTAGATCGTTTTAGCAAAATGACACACTTTATACCCTACCACAAAGTGGATAATGTTAGCAACATTGCTAGGCTTTTCTTTAGAGATGTGGTCAAGCTTCATGGTATACCCCGCACCATAGTTTCTGATAGAGACACCAAGTTCCTTAGCCACTTTTGGAAAACACTTTGGTCAAGGTTAGGAACTAAGCTTAATTTCTCTACTTCATGTCACCCACAAACTGATGGGCAAACTGAAGTTGTTAATAGGTCTCTGTCTACTATGTTAAGGGCAATTTTGAAAGGGAACCACAAATCTTGGGATGAATGCCTTCCCCATATTGAGTTTGCCTACAATAGAGTAGTTCATAGGAATACTAAAATCTCTCCATTTGAAGGTGTTTATGGCTTTAATCTCCACTTCCTACATCTTTTGATTTTATTCATAAAGAAGGGGTGGAAAAATCTGATTTTGTTAAGAAAATGCATGAAAAGATTAAAAGCCAAATCCAACAACAAATAGAGAGGTATGCAAGTACAACAATAAAGGGAAGAGGGAAATGATTTTTGAAGAAGGGGATTGGGTGTGGCTACACCTTAGAAAAGATAGATTTCCTAAGCAAAGGAAGTCTAAACTTAGCCCTCGAGGTGATAGTCCCTTTAAAGTGCTGAAAAGAGTAAATGATAATGCGTATAGGCTAGAGTTGCCTGAAGGCTATGATGTGCATGCCACCTTTAATGTTGTTAACTTAATACCTTTGGCAAGTGGTACAGATGATGAGGCAAAGACTACAGACTTGAGGACAAATCCTTCTCAAGAGGGAGGGGATGATGAGATTCCTCGAGCCAAGGGAGCTACAACAAGAGCAATGGCTAGGAGAATACAAGAGGAATGGGCCTTAAATGCATATGCAAGGCCCAAGATGAACTTCACATGGGCCAAGGAAGATGTGAAGACCTAGCCTAGGAAAATTTTCTTGTAAATACTAGATTAGAATTTTATTTTGGGCTTTGTATTTTGGGCCTAGTAGAATAGGGTTTTCTTTGGGCCATGTATTGGGCCTTAGAGGAAATGAGGCTTTAGAAGTAATTTTGGACCAAAAAGGGGAATTGGGCAAAATGGGCCAAGAGTAGTGTGTCTACTCTAGAAAAGCCTAAAAGCTTCTCAAACTTGCTCTCCAAGGATGAGAGTTAGCTTCCCATGGCAAGACAAGTGTGACTTGCTTAGGTGGCAAGTCACACCTCCCACATGCTCCTTTTTGGCTCCAAAATTCAACTTTCTAGACTCCTTTTTCCCTCCACTTTTTGGAGACTCCTTGGTCTCATTTTAGCCTATAAATAGAAGGCCTAGATGTATTTTTCAACTTGAAATTGAGTAATGAATTGATGCCCAAATTTGTGCACAAATCTCTTTTGAGCTCACCTTAGAGTAAACTCTTCTCTAGTTTACTCTAGTCTTCTTCCTTGGGAGTTGGCCTCACCTCTCTTAAGAATACTTTCACCTACACCAAACCAAACACCTTAAGCTTCTTTCCTTTGTGCTTCCGCATCCAACACCATCCATGGAGCCTCCATTCTTCATGCAAGCTTCAGTAGAGACAAGAAGAAGCCATCAGTCTAGTATCCTTACTTGTTGCTTTGATGCAATGCTAATTTTGGCCATGTTTATTGTCTTCATTCAGCTTTAGTTTGTGTCTATTCTGCTGGACTATTCTTTGAGCATGGTGTTTTCCTTGTTTGCATAAAGTTGGCTTGGTTGATATCTGATTTATGGTCCTGGTTCTGCACTGTCCGAGTCTTGTTGTCATTTTTTTGTGTTGAATCATTTGAACTCTGTCATGTGCAGTTGTTCACTGATTTGGCATTGGCAGTTGCTACTGTTGTGAGCTGTTGTTTAAGATCTTTCATAATTAAAAGGAAAGAAAGAATGTGAAAAAGAATATATGATGAGAAAAATGTATCTGAAATAGAATGATTCAGTCTTGATTGAATTTGAACACATTATTTGTTTCAGTAAAATACAAGTTGACTTGCACAGTTAACAAAATGTATACTGCTCTTTTCAATGTCAATTGCATATGCTTATGATTCAACTTATTTTTGAGTCTTTGTTTGATTTTAGTTTTGTTAATCCTGTTCTAGACACAGTCCTTATGTTCTCTTTTGTGTGTCATCCTTTGTTGCTTTGCCTTTTTGTTTCTTACTTGTCTTCTTTGATAATCCCTTGATCCTTTCTTGTGTTGTCCAATTCTTCCATTTGATCTTTTCTTGATTTTTTCGCTTTGCTATTCTTATGTGGAAGAACTTGAGTTTTCTCTAGTTCATTTGGCTTGAAACTCACTGATATGGCTGCCTTTGTAGGTGATTTCTTTATCTTGAAGGTAGAGCTGTAGTGAAGGAGGAATTGTGAGGCAAAATATATTGAGTGGCTACCGAGAGGAAAGAGGAGTGAGATAGGATCCTTAAAGCAGGACTGCAAACACTTGAGGGAGACACACTTTGGAGGCTAGACCGAGAGAGACATAACCTAGCATAGTTCTTTTATTTTTTTTATTTCTGTTTTGATATCACGAAATTTTGTGGTGTAATTTTCTTATTTCAGTTTCTGTTTCATTTGGCTTAGGTGGGAAATTCTTTAGAGCAATCCTAACCTTAGCTTGGTGTGTAATAGTTTCTTAACGTGTAGTGTGAGGTTATAAGGGGTTCCAAGTGCCACTTGATTCTTCACTTAGGAAAAATTATCGTCTAGTTTACGTTTTTCTATTTTTATGTTTTCTTATTCTTTATGTTTTTAATGTCCAGGTTATGTATGTGTTATGCATGTTTGATGTTTCTGTTTTACGTCTCTGTGATATCTAGGTGCAAATCTTTCAACACCTAGTTGACCTTTCTTTGGTCATAGGATTTCACACACTTTGAGAGTTGTTTTTCACAATTAAGATCTGTCTTGCTGGGAAATTTTATTGAGAATTTTTGTGAAAGAAATTTAGAGATTTCGGGCTAGGAAATGTTTGGTTTCTAAGCCTGTCCATGAGACTCACCTCCCTTTCCTAGGAACATCTCTAGAAATTTTTTCCTTTATATTATCTTAATAAATTTCTAAAGTTTCTTTATTAAAAATTGTTTGATAAGTGTTTTTGGGAAAATGAGTTTTAATTCGTACAGTGGTTTGCATTTAGGTAGTCATAGTGAGGATAAAATGCATCATACACATGAGAGTACATTTCCTTTCTTTGGTGAGGACATAAGTGCATTATCATACATATCTTGGGAGAGGGAAATAGAGGATTTGGTGTATTCTTTCCATCTTAGACATAGTAAATACTTCTTTCTTACGTTGTGCATTTCTAGTTTTGTAGGACATGCAAGAGAGTGGTGGGATTATAGGCAGTCTAGAGTGGAAAAGGGAAGAAAATCTCCCATTCAAAATTGGAGTGAGTTGAGAGCATGCATGAGAAGAACAATCATACCACCTTCCTTTGATTTAGATCTTGAGATAGAGAAAAAGAAAATAGAGATAGCAAGAAGGAAGGAGGAAAAACTCACAATACTTCTAAGAGAGATGAAGGAGTTAGAAGAAAAAGAAAGATTAAGAATTCAGAGAAGAGAGCAAAAAGAAAGAGAGAAATTTGAACAAGAATTGAGCGAAGAAGAGGAACAACTGAGAAAAGAGGAGGAGGAAAAAAAGAGAGAAGAATTTGAAGAAAAAGAGAGAGTAAGACAAGAGAAAGAGTTTAAAACAAAAGAGGAAGAGATTGAGAGAAAAGAAAGAAAAGAAATCATGCTTAGAGAAGTAGAGATACAAGGGCGTAATTCCATCTATCAACTCTTCTTTATTTGTCATTAATACTTTTGTCTTAGTTCTTCCTAAAATTATTTTTCCACCTTCATCATTCATTTTAAACACTTCAACAGAATTTCCAAAAATCATCTTTAACTTTGAGTTACCTTTTATGTATCAATTAAGTCAAAGTGACAATCAGTATTTTTGTAAAGTGGGCTATGTACCACATCCTTTCAAACTTAAAAGCCCATCTTCATATATCCCTTACAAATATCTTCTACTTCCATTTTGGAAAGTAACAGAAATTTTTTTTGATGATTACTGCATACATATTTTTTATCCTAGAGGAATTCAACTTTAATTGCTGTGGGCCTTAAAGAAACCTCTTGATCTGAGGACAAATCCTTTACGAGAGGGAGGGGATGATGAATATCACCCTAATAGGCTTTTCATAGCTTGGGCCATTGGCTAGACCATTCCTTTTAATTTCTTTTATTTTTATAAATAAATGTGTTCTAATTTGGTTTATTTTTAAACATTACAACCCATTTTTTTCACCAAATTATTCACGAGATGTTTTCGCCCATCAGCTATGCACTCATAATTCAGTGCTTCATTTTATGGGCTTGCACTTAAGTCTACAGCCCATTACAAGTGGTAGCCCAACTCCTTTCTGCGACTCACGCAAGGATCCAACACCTCCAATCTGCTAGGTTTCTTCTTTCACGCTAGAAGCACCTTATTTTAGCTGGTTGGGCCCACTTCAGCCCAATTGCAGCCAGGACTATCATCACGCGAAGTGTATCTACGTGATGAAGGATTATCTTGTTTTCTTTTAAGATTATTGAATATGGTGTGAGTTGATTAAGAAAGCTAAGTGTAATCCCCACTGGACATTAAGATAGCATGCTATCTAGATGTGAAGGTTCCTTTCGCAAAGCTCAAGAGAAGAAGATGATGGATTGATTCAAAAACAAAAAGGAAATGGAAAGCACATAAACCATAGAAACCCAAGAACAATTAAAGGAAGAAGAAAACATGCCACTACAAGGCTAGGCTAGAAGCCATGGCAACCTTGAAGATGAGTGGATGTATGCCGCCACTTGCTATGCAAGATAAGGCTTAAAAGTATTCACTCCCAAGGGAGGAAACTCTCACGAATGGTTGAGACACAATAGTGTTTTTACTTCAAAATGTTCAACCCTTTTACATGTCTAGGAGGACCTCTTATCTAGAAGAGTTTAGGGGCCTCTAAGCAAATAAAAGATACCTAAGGATGTCTCTACAAAAACCTAACCTTAGCTTCTAGAAACTAGGTCAAATAAGGTTACAAAAATGAGAGACAAAAGAGCCAACTATGGTGTGTGCAAGACTAATTACGTTCTAGCATAAAAGGAGACAAAGAATGTGTCTCATATGTCTCCAAAAAGTGGCTAAAGTGTGCTAAAAACAAAGGAGACCAAAGGTACATAGGTACACTTGTTTTATGCCTTTTACTTATGCTTTATGGCTTTGCTTTACTCTCTCCTCCACATCATTTATGCTCCCCAATCACCATGCGCCACCTAGCATTGCTTTCTTACTCCTATTTAACCTACAAAGCAAATAAACATAGATTAGCATGTTGGCTTAAGTCAAGTCAACTATAGTCAACAAGTCAAACCTAGTCAAAGGTCAACAAGTCAACTAAAGTTGATTCAACTAAGTCAACTTAGGGAATCAAAAATAACAAACACAAATGAAAGGGATGAATGATTAGTGAACTTCCTTTCTAAACATGCTTAGTCTTCTTAAGCATGTGCCTCCATCCTTGGTATCTTTCATCATCCTCCCCTCCTTGGAGAGAATTTGACCATAAATTCTTTGAGCCTTTGTAGATGAAGCTTAACTTGATTTGAGGGAGGATTTGCGCCTCCCTTTTATGAGTACTTTTTCCATCCTTTCTAAGTGTATTACCCCTAGCTTTGGTTAGGCCATCTTTATTTTCTAGACTACTCTTCCTCTCTTTCTTGTGCTTTGGGCCTTCCTTTTTGGCTTGGGAAGGGAAGGAAGGGTGATGCACATCTTGCTTTGGAAGAATTTTTTTTGTAGGCAAGTAACACCTTAGTGAAAGCTTGCCCCTTTTCTTTTTCTTCTTTACCTTTTCTTATTATATTTCTATCCTTATTAACTTCTTGAGGTGATAGAGGTTGTAAAGTGGTCTTTTTCCCATTTATGAAGAAAATGTATTGGTTGGTATGACCATCATGTAAAGTTTGTTTATCAAATTGCCATGGCCTACCTAGTAAGATATGTGTGACTTCCATGGGAACAACATCACATAACACCTCATCTTTGTAGCTTCCTATAGAGAAGTTAATTAGGACTTGCTTATTGAAATCTATTTCTTCCTCTTTACTTATCCAAGCAAGCTTGTAGGGCCTAACATGAGGAATGGTCTCTACGCTAAGCTTTTCCACCAACCTTCTGCTAGCTACATTGGTACTACTTCCTCCATCAATAATTAGAGAGAAAACCCATTTGTTAATTTTGCATCTAGATTGAAAAATGTTTTCTCTTTGAGTTGGCTCAAGCTCACTTTGATCTTGACCTATCATGCGCCTTAATAACATAGGGTCTTTCTCAAAAATTTTAGTTTTACTAGAGAAAGAAGATTCTTTTGAAAGAGAATGGGGAGATGAGTGTTCACTTTCAACATCATTACTCTTCTTTGAGATCATGGTCCTCTTGGTTGGGCAATTTAAAGCAATGTGATTATAACCCAAACATTTAAAACATTTAATGGAACTTGATCTTGAAGAAGTGGAATGGTGAATGTGATCACTTGGTGACTTACTTTTACTTGGTGGTTGTTGATGAGAGTTAGAAGGGAACTTATCATGTTTCTTTTTATCCTTTCCCTTCCATGAATGACTAAAGTAGTGGTTGGGTGAGTAACTCTTCTTTGCCCTTCTTTTTCTTTTCAATTCAATTTCAATCCAGAGGGCAAGTGTGAAAACATTTTCAAGAGTGGAGTACTCATACAACTCTACTTGGTCTTGTATGTCTCTCCTAAGACCACTCACAAATCTTTTTATTTTCTCTTTGTTAGTTTCTTTTATTTCAACCCTACGCATTTGAGACTCTAATTCTTTAAAGTACTCACTCACACTCATAGAACCTTGGTGAAGCCTTTGGAGCTTCAAAAGAAGTTCCTTCCTATAGGAGGGAGGAACAAATCTAACGCGCATAAGAGTTTTAATGTCCATCCAAGAAGCCGCAGGTGGCCCTTGGCCATAATTCTTACAAACTTTATGCCACCAAGTATTGGCATACTCCAAAAATCCTAAAACTACTAGATCAACTTGTGCTTGATCCTTTACATGATTTTCATTGAAAATTTTCTCAACTTTAACTTCCCAATCAAGGAAGATTTTGGGATCACTTCCACAATAGAATTTAGGAATCTTTGGAGTTTGCTTCTTTTGTGATGGGTTGCACCTAGAATGCCCTTTTTTCCTAGCTTCTCTTTCTTGCTCTTTAGCTTCAAGCCTTTGAATGTGCTCTTGGATTCTTAGGTGACTTTGCTGCATGACTTTTCTCAATTGTTCAAAGGACTCCTTCCTAGACAACTCCAAATCCCGAAGCAATCTCATCAATGTGCATTTGATGAACTTGCCATGATCCCTACAACAAAACACTCAAAGCCAAAACAAAATAAATGAATTAGGGGTTAGACAACATGAAAACCAAGACCAATTCCAACCCGAAATGTAACCCAAGTGTTTAGATCACTCTCCCAAAGTAACAAGGCAAGGCTACACTCAAAGCTCCTTCAAGGAGTGAAGAAAACACTTTGTTCAAAAATCCTTTTCTTGTATACAAGTGGCTCGGTTCAAACACTCAAGAATTTCAAGGAGACAAACATACGATGACAAAACCAAGAGTACCTAAAGACAAGCAAGAAAAGCACAAAAACAAGAAATGCTAAACTCTAAAGAAGAAAAGTTTGAGACAAACTTTTAACAAGACTAAATCAAAAAAGGACATTATAAGAATGACATGGAAAACACTTGAACATGCATTCCCTAGTCCTAAATCACGCATACACCAAGAAAGATCATAACCAAGTCAAAGAATGGAACTAATTTGCCAATATCACCCATTTCTCAAGCATGAAAACTAGTAGCATAACACTTAGTGATATCGCTGTCGTTAGGTGATCAAATTACCACTACTTAACTTTAGCAACTTCAGTATTGCCAAGTTAGCAGTGAAGAAAATAGTTAGGGTTAAGATAACCTTGAGTCGTCTCACAACGAATACGGAATTGATCTCAAATATTTGATTCTTAGAAAAATGTAATTAAAACTAGTAACAATAAATAGGGGTTTTGATACGCAAAGAATGAATGACATGCAAACAAAAGATCGTAAACACAATAATTGTAAATAGGTCAATTCCACTGCTTTTTTCAAAATAGGATTCTTCATCGGTTATCTAGAGATTATTGTTAAATTAATTATTGTGTTGATTTACAAATCAATCAATGTAAAGTCTCAATTCATTTGTTGGCATTCTCACTTTTAATCAAAGTACAGTCTTAATTAAAAGTGAGCATTTTTAGATTATCCATAGTAAATTCAACCAAAGTACAGTCTCAATTAAATTTTACTATGCCTAATCATTACTATGCCTAAATTTTACTATGTAAAGTCTCAATTCCTTTGTTTCTTCACCAAATAGAAAACTTAATTAATCAAAGTAAAGTCTTGACTAATTTTAGTTAAAGTAATTACCTCTAATCAAAGTACAGTCTCAATTATTGGCAAAAACTTATTCAATCAAATGAAAGTTTCTAAATATGATTAGCTCAAAGTAAAGTCTCAATTGAATTTAAAAACCTTTTAACTCATATGATTAGCATGCATGTAGATTTAAAATTATTACTTTTTACGTGAATCAAAGATAAAAGACATAGATGAATTAAAACCTCAATAATAATAAAAAGAACAAAGAAATTATTGCATTCTAACCTCAAAATCCATAATGAAATTACAATGGAATCAACCCAAGAACTTTAGCAATCCATGGAATACAAAATAAAAGTAGAAGAATGGAGAGATAGAAAGGAAACGAAATTAGGCCCCCCTAAGGGTTCCTGAACTCCGAAATCCCGAGCTTGTTCTTTTTACTTCTCCCTTGGTGTCTTTATATAGGAATTGGACTAGGCTTTTCTGTTGCTAAAATCTCTCAAATATCTTTTAAAATAAAGATACAGATAAATATTTAAAAGTATTTGGAGAGATATAGACTATTTGACAAATACAATTGGTTGATAATATCAATATCTAATATAATTAAATTAATTAATTAATTAATTAAAGATATATGATAAATTATCACCAATTAGTATTTGTATTAATTTTCCAAATCAACCCTTAGAAATCTCCTTAAATTATCTTCTAAATAATTCAATATATTCAAGATATATTTGTTTGTTGTGGAACTAAAAGTATTCAAAAGATCTTGTCATATCTAAAAAGATTTGGTAGTTATTATCTTTTAATATTTTATGATATAATTAAATAAGATAATTATTTAAAAATATCAAATAAAATATCTAAGATATATTTTTCCCAAATTATCTTCTATCATAAAGATAAAGAAAATCGTAAGGTCCAATTTTTTGTTGCTCTCTTCTTGGCTTAGCAAACTTCTTCACTTTTTGAAGCTTTTCTTGCCGTCTTCATGGAATGCTTGGCTTAGATTTTTGTGATTTTGATAATTTCCTATTCTTGGATTTATCTTTAAGGTGTCATGAAGCTTTAAGCAATTTATTTCCACACCTCCATGAGATCAACTTAGCTATAGCTGCACTAACACACCTCAAAATATCCAAAGAAAATTCATGCAACTAAAAAGCTAATCTTAACATGCTTTTGTACCTCATGCTCAATAAACCCAATTATAGGAAATTCCAATTAAATCAATCTCTAAACACACAAATTCAATTAAATACCCAGAATTAAACACTGAATGAGGCAAAAATACGCACTCATCACACGCCCATCCATCAATACCCTTAGGAACACAACTTCTTTCAAATTGGAACTTCCCTTCCTAATGGAGAAGAAAGCCACATTGAACAAGTACTTAAAAAAAATGTCGATCTTTTCGCCTGGTCCACTGCAGATCTCCCTGGTGTACATCCGAAGGTGGGCTTCCCACAAGTTATCGATTTTTCCTAACGCGAAACCAATCTCTCAAAAGAAGCGAAAACTTGGAGAAAACAGAAGGCAAGCCACCATAGCGGAAGCAGACATATTAAAAAAAGTCAGATTCATTGGCGAGGACCACTACACAACCTGGCTGGCCAACGTTGTGCTGGTATAAAAGTCCAACAGAAAGTGGCGCAGGTGCGTAGATTATACGAACCTAAACAAGGCCTGCCCACGGGACGCCTACCCACTACCCAGCATAGACAGGCTAGTCAATGGAGCTACAGGACACGCCGTGCTAAGTTTCCTAGACGCGTACTCGAGCTACAATCAAATACCCATGGCCGATGAGGACAAGATCAAAACTGCATTTATAATAGAAGAGGCCAACCTTTACTACAAGGTCATGCCCTTTGGCCTCAAGAACGCTGGTGCAACATATAAGCGACTGATGGACATAATTTTTCAATCGCTCTTGGGTAAATCCGTCGAGGTGTATGTTGACGACATCATCGTCAAATCTCCCAACCCGAAGCAACACTCGGTAGATCTAGCATAAGCCTTTGAGGCCCTGCGCATATTCAACATCAGGCTCAACCCCGAAAAATGTACCTTCGGAGTGGATGGCGGCAAATTTCTAGGTTTCATGCTTACACAACGAGGGATCAAAGCCAACCCCGAAAAATGTCGAGCCATAATTGATATGAGAAGTCCTACAAATGTGAAAGAAGTACAACAATTGGTAGGGAAAGTAACCGCCATCGCACGCTTTCTACCAAAACTCGCAGACAAGACCAAACCGATGATCAAGCTTCTAAAGAAATCAAACAAGTTCGTTTGGGACGAAACTTGCGAACAAAATTTTGACTACTTGAAATAGCTATTTACCAACCCTCCAGTCCTCACAAAGCCAGACCTTAACCTCCCTCTCATAATGTACATATCCGCATCAACGAACGTTGTCAGCTCAACATTCGTCCAAGAGAAAGACAACACCCAATAACCCATATAATTCACCAGCCACATCCTCCAAGACCCTGAAACATGGTACCAGATGATAGAGAAGGTAGCCCTTGCACTAATAACAACAACTCGACTGCTACGACCATACTTTTAGTCCCACACGATGGTTGTTAGAACAGACCACCCCATACAGAAAATCTTACAAAAACCAGAGCTCGCAGGTCAGTTATCTTCTTGGGCCATTGAGCTGTGAGAATTCAATATCTGATATGAACCGCACGGGCCTATCAAAGCACAATGCTTAGTGGATTTCACCAACGACCTTCAAGAGCAACCTCCCACCCAGGACACCTGGTGGACAATGCACGTAGACGGCTCTTCAAACCCACAAGGTGCTGACGTAGGAGTAGTATTAGAGGGACTCGGTGACATCGTCATAGAACAATCCCTACGCTTCAATTTCAAAACATCTAACAACCAAGCTGAATACGAAGCTATAATAGCCATCCTCAACCTAGCCAGAGACGTTGGTGCCACGAAACTTCTGTGCAAAACAAACTCGAAGCTCACGGTAGGACACCTCAACGGTGAATACCAAGTAACCTCCCTTACCGAGCACTTCGAAACCTTCAAGATCAAACATGTCCCCAGAAGCAGCAACACCAGAGCTGATATCCTCTCCAAACTTACTAGCACCATAAAGAAAGGGCGGTATAAATCACTCCTGCAGCACACCCTCACCACACCCTCCATCGAACAACACAACCAATGCCTAAACATAACAACAGCTGACACCTGGATGGAGCCCTTCATCAAGCACCTAGAAGAGGGAATCACCCTACCAATTGAAGAAAAGGGGTGGGCTTAGAAAGCAGCACGCTACACCTTAATCGGGGGTGAGCTATTCAAAAGAGGTTTCAGTAAACCCTCATTAAAATGCATAACTCGCGAAAATGCCAAATATGTCATGCAAGAGATGCACCAAGGCATCTGCGGCTACAACTCTGGCCCCAAAACCATGGCAGCCACGATACTATGTGTCGCGTACTACTAGCCTACGATAGAGGAAGATTGCACCACATACGTCAAAAAATGCACCCAATGCCAAAAGCACGGCCCCATAACACACATGCACCAAGAAGAGCTCCATCACGTCTACTTCTCGAAGTGGATCAAGGCAGAACCATTGGCCACCATAACAACTAAACAAGTCCAGTGCTTCGTCTGGAAGAACATCATCTGCCGCTACGGTATTCCCCACACTATCATAACTGACAACGGTTGCCAGTTTATAGACAAAAGTCTCGTCGAGTTTTACCACGACTTGAAAATCACACATATCATAAGCTTCGTCGAACACCCGTAGACGAACGGGTAAGTAGAGGCCGCAAACAAGGTCCTCCTTGGACAACTTAAGAAACGACTCGACGAAGGGAAATGGCCAGATGAGCTGCTTGAGGTACTATGAGGGTATAGGTGCACCCCCCAGTCATCAACCCACGTGGCCCCATACACTTTCGTTTCCGGAACCGATGTAGTGATCCCTGTAGAAATCGGAGAACCTTCCATGCGTCAGCAACATCATGACCCACGATCAAACGACGACTACATGAATACTCATCTCGAGGTCCTGTACGAGACAAGAGAAAAAGTATGTATCCGGGACCTGGCAACCAAGTTACGAGTAGCCAGAACATACAACTCCAAGCTCAAACTGATGAAGGTGTGACCACCTCCTTAGAAGCTCCCTCAAGAAGGATCACTAGAAGCATGTCTAGAGGGGAGTCTTCTATTCCATCACCTTTATCTTTGTTTTGCATTACTTTAGTTTGAATTCCCTAAGTTGGTTTTGAGATGACTTATTTTGGTTGACTTGTTGACTTTGATCCAAAGTTGACCTTTTACCAAAGTTGACCTTTGACCAAGATTAGCTTAACTTAAACAAAGAGCCCCCCCTATGAGTGGCGTGCTTCTTCCATGCTTCATCTTCTATGCTTTCCATTTTTAATGTATCTTCTTTCATTTTGGTTCTTTAAGTGTTGTTAATGCCGTGTGAGTTTAAGCTTGAATCCAACTCTCTTCTTCCTTTCATGAGCTTGAGAAATGAACCTTCACATCTAGATAGCTTGCTACCTTAATGTCCAGTAGGAATTTTCAAAAAGCTTTCTTAAACAACTTCACCATATTCATAACTCTAAAAGAAAACAAGATAATCCTTCATCATTTGGTATCTAGAGCTTTGGTTGTCCTTGAATATGGTGTTTTCATGTTCTAACCTTGTCTTGTGTAGCTATCTTTGAATGGTCCACATAAAAACAATGGTGGCAGAAACTATTCACAGTTTTAAAAGATTAAACTGCACCTGCTCAGTGGTCCAAAAGTAACGTTCTTTATATCAAAAGAAAGCTCTGTGAGTCTAGTTTCCAACAAAAAAAGAATTAACGCATTTGGAGTTCTGTGGAGAGAGTTATGATCAAATGAGTAAGTAAAGGTCAGAGCTGCCGAGAATACGAAAAACAACGTTTTCAGGTTATGTTGTGGCAATTTTGGCTTCAGTTTTGTAACTCTTTTGCTCCTAAATGTGGTTGGATAACATGTGTTTTGATGCTTACTCTTTGATCCTCAAATCCATGAGTTTAAATGCATGATAGCTACATGTTTGTGTCTTTTTGTATGTCATGTTGAGTCTTTAAATGTGTCTAACTTTTGCTTGAGTCTCTTGTCATATGCTTCTTTGAGTTTTCTTGTTCTTGTTTCTAAGTTTTTGAACTATTGCATGAGATCTATTGTGTTGTTGTATGCTCCTTGAAATTGATTTTGACCTAATTTTAAGGAACTAAGTGTTCAAGACACCCTAAAACATCCTTCTCATCATTTTAAGTACTTAGTTTTGAAAAGAAAAAGTGTTTTCAAGACCAAAAATAGTTTGGCCGAGAGCTTTTACAATGCTTGGTGAATCCATTTGGCCATTTTTACTAGGTGTTATGCTACCAAAATTTATACTTGGATTTTGGGTGATATTGGCAAATTAGTTCCATGCTTTGACTTTGTTATGATCTTTCATGGTGTATGCATAATTTGAGGTATAATCTTGGCTTGTTCAAATGCTTTCCATAGAGTCCTTAAAAGTGCTTTTCATTGTTTTAGTCTTGTTCAACTTTTGTCTTTAAAAACAAGTTTCCTTAGAAGTTAAACTTTCTTGTTTTTTTTGAGCTTTGCTTGCTTGTCTTTAGGTAATCTTTGTTTTGTCTTAGTAGTTTTCTTTTCCTTGTCTTCCTAGAGTGTTGTGGCCGAGCCACTTGTTTGAGCTTTGAAAAGGTTTTCATCTCTTTAAAGGTGTTTTCACTTGTTTGGAAGGTTTTTGAGTGCTAGCCTTGCTTGTGTGCTTTGGGAGTGTGATCAAAAACACTTGGGTGCTTGAGAAGACCACACTTGGTCTCGGGTTTGGAATTGTTTGTTAGCTAACCTCTTCCTTGTCTCGGTTTTTGGTGAGTTTTTGGTGTAGGAACATGAATATGGATCCAATCTTGGAGGTAAAAGAAGAGGAGGAGTCGACCTCTCCTTATTCCCCTCCCATGGTGACTCCTATGGCCCAAGAAAGTGAACAAATGACCTTTGCCAACATCTTACGTGAGATGGAAGTGAGTAGGAGAGAAACTTTTGACCAATTGAGGGAGGATAGGAGGCAAAGTGAGATCTTCCTACAAGAGCACATCCAAAGACTTGAGCTTAGGGAAGATGAGAGGAGAAGGAGGAGGTCCTCTTCCGAGGACTCTAGCCATGGTGGAAGAAGAAGAAGACACGACTATGATGGTGGTGGAAGGCGCAATCAACTCCCACAAAGACAACCTCCACCAATCAAGATTCCAAAGTTCAAAGGGGAGAATGATCCAAACCTCTACATAGAGTGGGAGCAAAAAGTGGACCAAATCTTCAATATTCATTTAGTTAGTGATCAAGAACAAGTAGATTTAGTAGTTTTAGAATTTGAAGATTATGCCATGACATGGTGGCATCAATTGTGTATGGACAATATTAACCAAGAGGCACCCGCGACCTCTTGGATGAACACTAAAACTTTGATGCGCGCTAGATTTGTTCCTTCCTACTATAGGAGGGAGACTCTTTTGAAGCTCCAAAGGCTTCAACAAGGGTCTATGTGTGTGAATGAATATTTTAAAATGATGGAGTCCATGCTTCTCGAAGTAGGACTCCAATTTGACAGTGAAGAAGAAAAGGTAGCTAGATTTGTGAGTGGTCTTAGAAGAGAAGTTCAAGATGTAGTTGAGTTGTATGAGTATTCCACTCTTGACAAAATTTTACACTTGGCCTTAAAAGTTGAAAGTCAATTGAAAAAGAAACAAGAGGCCAAGAGGAATACTTCATACAATGAATACTACTCTAGAACTTGGAAAGGAAAGGAAAGAAAGGATGAGAAACCACCTTCCAAAGACCACCCACCTAGGACTAATTCGTCTAGAACCTCCCATCAAAGTGCAAACTCTTCTCAAAGTTCAAGAACTAGTTCCATCAAATGTTTTAAGTGTTTGGGCTATGGTTACATTGCTTCAAATTGCCCAACAAAGAGGAACATGATCTTGAACCCTAAAGGAGAGGTTGAAAGTGAACATTCTTCTCCCCCCTCCTTTAAAAGTTCTTCCTCCCACACTTGTTCTCAATCTTCAAGTGAGGATGAAATCAAACCTAATGAAGGAGATTTGTTGGTGGTTAGGCGCATGCTAGGCCAAGTGCCTAAAGAATTTGAAAACCAAAGAGAAAATATTTTTCACTCAAGGTGCCAAATCAACAACAAAACTTGCTCCCTCATAATTGATAGTGGAAGTTGTGTTAATGTGGCTAGCACAAGGGTTGTGGACAAGCTTGGCTTGAAAACCATCCCTCATGCCAAACCCTATAAGCTTTCTTGGCTAAGTGAGGAAGGTGAGATTAAAGTGGACAAACAAGTCCTTATTAACTTCTCCATTGGAAACTACAAAGATGAGGTATTATGTGACTTAGTGCCCATGGAAGCAACCCACATTTTATTAGGAAGGCCATGGCAATTTGATAGAAAAGCTTTTCATGATGGTCATGCCAACAAATTTACCTTTAGCTTCCAAGGTAAAAAGATCACATTACTACCTCTTTCACCAAGAGAAGTCAATGAGGACAAATTGCAAATGATAAAGAAAAGAAAAGAAGAGAAGGCACAAAAGAAGGCGCAAGGGCATGGCAATGAGTCCAAGAAGAGCATGATCACCCTCAAAGGGGTGAAGAAGGTAATGCTTGCCCAAAAACCCATCTTCCTAGCTTATCCTAGTGAATCTTCCCCCTGCTTCCAAAACCTTCACTCTAGATGTCCCTTAGACTTGTCATTAGTCTTAGATGAGTTCAAAGATGTTTTTCAAGAACCTCCAAAGGGTCTCCCACCCCTAAGAGGTATAGAACACCAAATTGATTTCATACAAGGCTCATCTTTGCCTAATAGGCCAGCCTATAGGACTAGTCCCGAGGAGGCTAAGGAAATTCAAAAACAAGTGAATGAGTTGTAAGAAAAGGGGTGGTTGCAACATAGCATGAGTCCTTGTGCAATGCCCGTGATTCTTGTCCCCAAAAAGGATGGAACATGGAGAATATGCATAGATTGTAGGGCTATCAACAACATAACAATCAAGTACAGGCATCCTATTCCTAGAGTAGATGATTTGATTGATGAGTTACATGGTGCAACCATATTTTCCAAAATAGACTTGAAGAGTGGGTGCAATCAAATTAGAATCAAAGAAGGTGATGAATGGAAAACCTCTTTCAAGACTAAGTTTGGATTATACGAGTGGTTAGTCATGCCTTTTGGCTTGACCAATGCACCTAATACATTCATGAGACTCATGCACCATGTTCTTAGAGAGTTCTTAGGGAAGTTTGTTGTGGTGTACTTTGATGACATTCTCATTTATAGTATGTCTCAAGATGACCACTTGCATCATTTAAGGAGTGTGTTAGAGACCTTAAGGAAGGCATCCTTCTATGCTAACATGGAGAAATGTGTGTTTGGAATGGATCATGTGATCTTCTTAGGTTTCAAAATAAATCAACATGGGGTCCATGTGGACCAAGAAAAAGTGATGGCCATCAAGGATTGGCCTCCCCCAAAGAATGTAAGTGAGCTTAGTTCTTTCCATGGGTTGGCTAGTTTTTATAGGAGGTTTGTGCCAAACTTTAGCACCATAGTCGCCCCTCTCAATGAATTGGTCAAGAAAGGTACGGTCTATAAGTGGGGCAAAGATCAAGAAAAGGCTTTTGAAACTTTAAAACAAAAATTGATCAATGCACCACTCTTAGCCCTCCCTAACTTCTCCAAAACTTTTGAAATTGAGTGTGATGCATCCAATGTAGGCATTGGGGTCGTGCTTCTCCAAGAAGGGCACCCCATAGCCTATTTTAGTGAGAAACTCAAGGGGAGTCACATCAACTACTCCACCTATGACAAAGAGCTTTATGCTCTTGTGAGAACTTTGCAACATTGTCTTCTTTCAAAGGAGTTTGTGATACATAGTGACCATGAGTCACTCAAATTTTTTAAAAGCCAAGGCAAGTTAAACAACAGACATGCTAGGTGGGTAGAGTTCTTAGAGCAATTCCCATATGTGATCAAACATAAGCAAGGAAAGGCTAACATTGTGGCGGATGCACATTCAAGAAGGCATTCCCTCCTTTCAATTCTTGAAACTAAATTTCTTAGTTTTGATCATATTAAGGAATTGTATCCAAGGGATGTTGATTTCTCCTCCGTTCTTAGTGAGTGCCACCAAGGGGCTTACAAAGACTTTTACCTTCTCAATCAATATCTTTTCAAAGGTAAGAGACTTTCCATTCCCCAAGGTTCCTTAAGAGCCTCACTCATTAGAGAGGCACATGAGAGAGGATTAATGGGACATTTTGGGCCAAACAAGACTTTGGAAGTCTTGAAAGAACACTTCTATTGGCCTCACATGAGGAAGCATGTAGATAGGCATTGAAAAAGTTGCATAGCATGCATGAAAGCCAAGTCTAGAGACTTTCCATTCCCCAAGGTTCCTTAAGAGCCTCACTCATTAGAGAGGCACATGAGAGAGGATTAATGGGGCATTCCAAGGGGCTTACAAAGACTTTTACCTTCTCAATCAATATCTTTTCAAAGGTAAGAGACTTTCCATTCCCCAAGGTTCCTTAAGAGCCTCACTCATTAGAGAGGCACATGAGATAGGATTAATGGGACATTTTGGGCCAAACAAGACTTTGGAAGTCTTGAAAGAACACTTCTATTGGCCTCACATGAGGAAGCATGTAGATAGGCATTGAAAAAGTTGCATAGCATGCATGAAAGCCAAGTCTAGAGTCCAACCCCATGGTCTTTACACTCCCTTGCCTATCCCTTCCAAGCCTTGGGTTGACATATCTATGGATTTTGTGTTAGGCCTCCCAAGGACCAAAAAATGTAGGGAATCCATTTTTGTGGTGGTGGATAGGTTCTCTAAGATGGCCCATTTCATTCCTTGCCATAAGATTGATGATGCAACTTATATTGCTAATCTTTTTTTTCAAGGAAGTGGTAAGACTACATGGCCTACCTAGGTCCATTGTAAGTGATAGGGACTCTAAGTTCCTAAGCCATTTTTGGAGAACCTTGTGGGGTAAACTTGGCACCAAGCTTCTTTTCTTCACCACTTGCCATCCCCAAAGTGATGGCCAAACCGAGGTGGTTAATAGAACCCTAGGGCAAATGCTAAGATGTATGATAGTGCAAAACATTAGAGAGTTGGAGGAACTTTTTCCCCACATAGAGTTTGCCTACAATAGGGTTATGCATTCCACTACTTCTCATTCCCCTTTTGAGGTTGTGTATGGGTTCAATCCCCTAACTCCCTTAGACCTCCTTCCCCTTCCCACTCATGAGGCATGGACTTGCCAAGATGGTGAGGCCAAAGCCAAATACATCCAAGACTTGCATTCACAAGTCAAGGAAACCATTGAGAGGAGAGTTAAGAAACAACAAGAGGATGGTAATAAGGGAAGAAAGGAAGTCATGTTCCAAGAGGGAGATTGGGTTTGGCTTCACTTGAGAAAGGAGAGATTCCCTACTCAAAGGAAGTCTAAGCTCCTCCCTAGAGGGGATGGCCCCTTTCAAGTCATTAGGAGAATTAACAACAATGCTTATGAGTTAGACTTACCCCCAAGCTACAACATAAGTAACTCATTCAATGTTTGTGACCTTTCTCCTTTTGATGTAGGGTTTAAGAATTCGTGGTTGAATTCTCTCCAAGAAGGGGATGATGATGAAGGTGTGATCACCTCCTTAGAAGCTCCCTCAAGAAGGATCACTAGAAGCATGTCTAGAGGGGAATCTTCTATTCCATCACCTTTATCTTTGTTTTGCATTACTTTAGTTTGAATTCCCTAAGTTGGTTTCTAGTTGACTTATTTTGGTTGACTTGTTGAATTTGATCAAAAGTTGACATTTGACCAAGATTAGATTAACTTCAACCAACATGATAATCCTTGTTTTTCTTATTTTGTAGGTAATTAATAAAAAGTAGAGCATGACTAGGTGGCACCTGGTGATTAGAGCACTTGGATGAAGTGGAAGAGAGAGGAAAGCAAAAAGCATAAAGCAAAAGCAAAAGTAGACATGTACCTTGTCTCCTTTTACCTTTGTGGTTTATGCCTTAGAAGGTCACTTGGTATCCTTCCTCTTTTAACCTAGAATCCTCATGGGAATGCCTCCACCAATCATCTCCCTTCACATGGCCAAGACTCACTCTCACATTAGGTTTAGGGTTTGCTAGTTAATCCTTTTTCATGTTGTTGTATTTGCTAAAGGACCCCTATGAACTCCTATTTAAAGGGTGCTTTTTGTCTTGTAAAAGGGTTGATCATTTTGTTTCTAAACTATTGTGTTTCAACCACTAAATTTTCGTGAGCTCTCCTTCCTAGAAGTGAACTCACCTTTGCCTTATCTTGCTTGCAAGTGGCGACACCATCACTTATCTCTCGGGCTTGGTTGGCTTAGATCCCCCCGTATGAGTGGCGTGCTTCTTCCATGCTTCATCTCCTATGCTTTCCATTTTTAATGTTTCTTCTTTCATTTTGGTTCTTTAAGTGTTGTTAATGCCGTGTGAGTTTAAGCTTGAATCCAACTCTCTTCTTCCTTTCATGAGCTTGAGAAATGAACCTTCACATCTAGATAGCTTGCTATCTTAATGTCCAGTGGGAATTTTCAAAAAGCTTTCTTAAACAACTTCACCATATTCATAACTCTAAAAGAAAACAAGATAATCCTTCTTCACAAACTGCGTTCTTTTCACAAGGGAGACCTGGTCTGGAGGATGGCCAGCAAAGCATGAAAGCATGAAGGAAAATTCTTGCCAAATTGGGAAGGACCTTTCCGTGTAGTGTAAGCAAGGGAGCGTACCGATTGGAGAGACTATCCGGAGAGCCATTGCCCAACAATTGGAATATCTCCCATCTCAAATTTTACTTTAGTTAAACATTACATGTAATCGGATGTACTCTTTCCTACTCTGGCATTTTTTCTCTAAGGAGGGTTTTGGCCAGGGAGGTTTTAACGAGGCATCCATCCACAATTATATTACAAGACAAATTGGTTACAATAAAGTCTTATCTATCGCAACTCCCAACCATTACTCTAAGTGTCGCTGGTCGAACAATAATAATCATCATTCCCAGCCACTACTCTAAGTGTCGCTGGTCGAGCAATAATAAGCATCATTCCCAACCACTACTCTAAGTGTCATTGGTCGAGTAATAATAAGCATCATTCTCAGCCACTACTCTAAGTGCCGTTGGTCGAGCAATAATAAACACCACTCCCAGCCACTACTATAAGTGTCGCTGGTCGAACAGTAACAATCATTCCCAACCACCGATCTAGGTGTCGTTGGTCGAGCATACATAAAGATCGATGCAAACGACTATTCTAAGTGTCGCTAAACAAGCATGCGAAATCATCAATCTAAGCCGCTAACTTAAGCGCACTTACAACAACATAACAAAAGTAAACAAATTCTGGACAAACAAGGCTACGGACTATTAGCCAAGCATGCGAATAAAAACACCACTAACCGAACTAAAGAACATCGACCAAACAAACGAATCCAATAATTTGACAAGAATAAAATAATGAATATGCAACAAAAGGAACATAACGACCCCTTTTTTGCTTTCATAAAACTTCAAAATTGTACTTTACAAATTACAAACTTTTTAAAATAAAACATGTCAGCGTCCTCGCCCCCAAAATACAAAACAAGTCGACGTCTTGGCCCCCAAAAGAAGTTAAAAACAAGTCAGCGTCCTCACCCCCAAAATACAAAACAATTTCGGAACCCCCGCCCCAATTACAAAGTAATCAAAAGAAAAAACTATTTTGGCATCCTCGCCCCTAACAGCTATACTAAGCTATTCTTCAACAACATCACCATTCGCCTCCTCGGCAAGCCCAACATCATACGCTTCCTCCACCTCCTCATCCCCATCTTCCCCATCCGGCACCACCCTATCAACGTTAACAAGAGGAGTCTGATGGACGTCCTTGGTGTAGGAGAGGAAGGAAATCCATGGAAGACACCAAAAAGAAGATGAAATACAACGGAAATGAAGATAAGAGCAAGAAGAGCTCTAGGCAATGGAGGTTTTTGGTGAAGATGAAGAGTAGAAGTGAAGCTATGGTATGGAAGGTGGCTAGAGGAGATGAAGGAGAAGGTTAGCCATGTGTGCTCTCAAAATAATAGAAGAGTGGTGTGATCTCAACACAAACATTCTATTAGAAATTTCAAGAGTTCAAATGTACAAATGGTCTACTTTTGGCTTTTATATGTGAGCCTAAAAGCTAGACTAATTCTTGGCCCTTATATCAAGCTTGGAGGAGAAACTTTAATCATCACCCTTGGATGGTGGCTTGGATAAGGAGGCATCTTACTAGCCTTTGGATGAAGACTTGGAAAAGAAGACACTCTCTTAGCCCATGGATGAAGGAGGCACATGGGTGGAGTGTGGACTTGGCTCCATGGAATGCATGACCCATGAGGTGTAGGAAGGAATGTTGACTTCCACTTAGTCCACCTTTGACCTTTGGTAGCTCATCGCCAAATCTCCTATTGGGCTTAGTCAAGCCCAATTTTATCAATTTAACTACACATTGTTTGACTTATTATTCTAGAAAAATAAGGCCTAAACAATGGCCCAATTTAAATCTATACTACTTCCTTCATGCATCATCTCATATTTTAGAGATTTCTTTAGCCCATGTGAATAATGTAAAAAGCCCATGATTGACTTGATCATCTTGTGAGAGGCCCATGTGAATCTTTCTCATAATGCTTATAGTGATTGGGCCTTGATGTGGGCTTGGGCTTGTTGATGCACTTGAGCTTGGGCTTGTTGGGGTCACATCATCCCCTCCCTTTTGAAGAGGATTTGCCCTCAAATCTTGGTGGTCACCCTCTTCATCAAAAATACCTACAAAAGGAACAAAATCAGTAATGTTGAAAGTAGGATGCACACCATATTCTGGAGGAAGATCCAATTGATAAGCATTATTATTGATCTTCTTGATGATTTGGAATGGACCATCACCTCGGGGACTAAGTTTGGATTTTCTTATATTAGGAAATCTTTCCTTCCTTAAGTGCAACCAAACTAAATCTCCTTCATTAAAAGACCGAACTCTCTTGCCCTTGTTTTTAGAATGAGCACTCTTTTCAACTTGGGCTTGAATTTGGTGTTTAACCTTCTCATGAAAATCTTTTATGAACTTGGACTTAGAAACCCCTTCTTTATGAACAAAATCAAAAGAAGTTGGAAATGGTGTGAGAGGGTTAAAACCATAAACTACCTCAAAGGGTGAGAGTTTGGTGGTGCTATGGACCACTCTATTGTAAGCAAATTCAATGTGGGGAAGATACTCATCCCAAGATTTATGATTCCCCTTAAGCAAAACCCTAAGCAATGTGGAAAGGGATTTATTGACTACCTCAGTTTGCCCATCAGTTTGTGGGTGACAAGAGGTAGAGAAAGAAAGTTTTGTTCCTAGCCTAGACCACAAGGTCCTCCAAAAATGGCTTAGGAATTTAGCATCCCTATCAGACACAATTATTTTGGGTAAACCATGGAGGCGAACCACTTCTCTAAAGAACAACCTTGCTATGTTGCTAGCATCATCTACTTTGTGGCACGGTATAAAATGTGCCATTTTAGAAAAACGGTCCACTACCACAAATATAGAGTCAACACCCCTAGAAGTCCTTGGAAGCCCTAGGACAAAATCCATACTTATATCCTCCCAAGGGGTGGAAGCAACAGGCAAAGGAGTATACATCCCTGTAGGCATTGCGCTAGACTTAGCATGCAAACAATTCAAACAACTAGCGCAATAGAATTTCTCTTTAAGCATGGCCAAAGTTTTGGCGACCCCAAAGTGACCCATAAGTCCCCCCTCATGCATTTCTTTGATCAAAATTTTTCTATGAGAACCTAGTGGAATACATAGGCGACCTTCTTAGAAAAGATATCCATTTGAGAGATAAAAGTCGCCTTGGGACTTAGTGAGACAATCATGATAAATGGTAGCAAAGAAGGGATCATGAATATACAATTCACATATGTTGTCAAATCCAAGAATTTGGGACCCAAGCTTGGCTAAGAGAGTATATCTCCTTGATAGTGCATGAGCCACCACATTAGCTTTCCCTTTCTTGTACTTGATAACATAAGGGAATTGTTCCAAGTACTCAACCCACTTTGCATGCCTTTTATTCAATTTGTGTTGGCTCTTCAAATACTTGAGAGTTTCTTGATCACTATGGATAATAAACTCTTTTGTCACAAGATAATGTTCCCAAGTATGAAGAGCTCGCACAGGAGCATATAGCTCTTTGTCATAGGTGGGATAGTGATAACGCTGTCGTTGACGCGATCAAATTAATACTACTTATCTATAACAACTTCAGTATTGTTAAGAAAGTAGTCAACAAAATAGTAAGGGTAAAGTAACCCAAAGTCGTCTCCCAACGAAGTAGTTGAATTTGCTGCTTCATCATTAACCAAGTCAGTTGCAATAGTAGATGCTTCAGCTGCATCCTCGAATATTGTTGGCTCTTCAACTGCACTTGGTTCCTCCATTGTATTGTTCTCACAACTTTGCTCTTGAAAATGATCATTTGTACTCATATCCTCATCGACGGGTACAACTTTATATTCACATTGAGCATCATCAACATATCCATCAGTAGATATGTTTGTGTGAGAACCTTCAATTTCTTCATCAACTTCAGCAACATCCTTAATATGTCCATCAGTAGACATATTACTATGACAATCATTATATCCATCAGTAGATATATCAATGTGATGTGATTCCGCTATTGATTTTTCAGACTGACTCTGCAAGCTTTGTGTGGCGGCATTCATCATCTCTTTCTGATCTGTCTGATTCATCTTCATCATTTCAGTCATCATTTTCATCATATCTTCCAAAGTGACCTTTCTCACTACATCATTCATTAGCCGACTCAAATCTTCAGACATTTGTTCAGCTCTGATGGCCAATTTCAGAAGCACATCTTTGATTTCATGACGAAGTGTATTAAAATCTGGATTTTCAGGAAATCTCTGATGGGGTTGAGGGGTGGTATTAACAGTTACAAGTAATTCTATGAAGTTGTTCTTACTTGCATCCCTCAACATATCAGACAGTATTTGCTTATTTTCGTACCACTCTTGCTCAATATTTCTGCATCGTTGATCAACTCGCAACCTTTCATCCATGGACTCTAATTTCTCTATAACTTCACCCATTAGTATCATAACTTCCCTGTAGGATGGTCCATTGGTTGCTTCAACTTGTTGTGGTGGTACATATTGTTGTTGAAAACTATTTTGAACATATGGTTGCTGAGGTGGACACTCAGAATATGGTTGTTGCTCATATCCCAAAAAAGATGATCTAGGATATAGATAATTAAATTGTCGTAAAGTTAACCCACTTATATCAGGTGCAGAAGTAGGTGTGACAATTTGTTGCTGATAATCATATGAATCACGTGGTTGCTGTGGATAGTAATCATAATTCACTTGAAAATCACACTGTTGATTATTTTCATACGAAAAACTATTTTGCATTTTTGAAAGAGGTTTTCTGAAAAGAAATAAGTTGAAAACTTGTTGCGTAGACTTCCAGGAAAGAGAGGTGCGTCTCAATGGACAACTTAAGTACCTTGTCTTTCCTTAGCCAAAGTGTTTCCCAACTAGTTTCACAAATTTCCCAACAAAATTCCTCAAACAAAAACTATGCTTAAAAAAAATAACTAAATAAAATAAAATAACTAAAGAAAAAAAAATGTTAGTACAAAAATTGAGATAAAAAACATGTTAGTGATAAAAAAAATCAAAAGAATAAAAATAAGAACTAAAATGATAAAAATTCTAACCGTGTTCCCCAGCAACGGCGCCAAATTTGATAACGCTGTCGTTGACGCGATCAAATTAATACTACTTATCTATAACAACTTCAGTATTGTTAAGAAAGTAGTCAACAAAATAGTAAGGGTAAAGTAACCCAAAGTCGTCTCCCAACGAACACGGAATTGATTTTTAACAAATTAGTTCTTATAAAACTATACAAGAGTTAGTCAAATAAGATAAAAAATATAGGGGATTAAGATAAACAAAGATAGAAATAAAATTTAAAAGATAAAAAGAAATAAAAACAATAATAAAGAAGATAGATTGATTCCATTGCTTTTTCAAAATAGATTCATCATCGTTTATCTAAAGATTATATAGATTTAAAATAATTACTTTTTACGCGATTCAAAGATAAAAGACATAGATAAATTAAAACCTCAACAATAATAAAAAGAACAAAGAAATTAATTCATTCTAACCTCAAAATCCATAATGAAATTACAATGGAATCAACCCAAGAAGTTTAGTAATTCATGGAATACAAAACAAAAAGAAGAATAGAGAGAAGAAAAGAGAGAGAAAGGAAACAAAATTAGGCACCCCTAAGGGTTCCAAAACTCCGAACTCCCGAGCTTGTCTTTTCTACTTCTCCCTGGGTCTTTTTATATAGGAATTGGACTAGGCTTTTCTGTTGCTAAAATCTCTCAAATATATTTTAAAATAAAGATAAAGATAAATATTTAAAAATATTTGGAGAGATATAGACTATTTGACAAATATAATTGGTTGATAATATCAATATCTAATATAATTAAATTAATTAATTAATTAAAGATATATGATAAACTATCACCAATTAGTATTTGTATAAATTTTCCAAATCAACCCTTTGTAATCTCCTTAAATTATCTTCTAAATAATTCAATATCTTCAAGATATATTTGTTTGTTGTGGAACTAAAAAGATTCAAGAAGATCTTGTCATATTTAAAAAGATTTGGTAGTTATTATCTTTCAATATTTTATGATATAATTAAATAAGATAATTATTTAAAAATATCAAATAAAATATCTAAGATATATTTTTCCCAAATTATCTTCTATCATAAAGATAAAGAAAATCGCAAGGTCCAATTTTTTGTTGCTCTCTTCTTGGTTTAGCCAAACTTCTTCACTTTTTCAAGTTTTTCTTGTCGTCTTCATGCAATGCTTGGCCTGAATTTTTTGTGCTTTTGATAATTTCTTATTCTTTGATTTATCTTTAAGGTGTCATGAAGCTTTCATCAATTTATTTCCACACCTCTAAATGAGCTTAAAACTTAACTTTAGCTGCATCAACAAACGTTAAAATATCCAAAAATAATTTTTGCAGCTAAAAATCACTTTTTAAAACATTTTTATCACATAAGCTCAAACAACCTAATTATCAAAATTGTCAATTAAATCACTCTTTAAGCACACAAATTCAATTAAATACCCAAAATTAAACATTAAATGAGGGCAAAAATACGCACTCATCAGATAGTTACGAGAAGGACCATTTAGTTTTCCACTAAAATAGGCAATTGGATGGCCTTCTTGTAACAAAATCGCACCTATTTCCACCCTAGAAGCATCACATTCTAGCTCAAACGTTTTCTCAAAGTTTGGAAGAGCAAGAATGAGAGCTTGGGTGAGCCTAGTCATGATATCATCAAAAGCCTTTTGTTGTCTTTCACCCCACTCAAAAGATATGTCTTTCTTAACAAGTTCATTGAGGGGTGAAGCAATGGTGGAGAAGTTGGGGATAAATCTTCTATAAAAACTTGCTAATCCATGAAAACTTCTAATGTCCCAACATTCTTTGGCATAGGCCATTCTTGGATGGCCTTGATTTTTGCAGGGTCAACATGCACCCCACTCTTATTGACCACAAATCCCGAAAAGATGACACTCTCTACACAGAAAGTGCACTTGTCAATGTTAGCATAGAGTTGGTGGTCTCGGAGAAGAGATAACACAACTCTAAGATGACCCACATGAAGCTTAGAGCTTGTACTATACACCAAGATGTCATCAAAATAGACAACAACAAACTTGCCTATACAATCTCGCAAGACATGATTCATTAGGCGCATGAATGTACTAGGAGCATTGGTTAGACCAAAGGGCATGACTAACCATTCATATAGACAAAATTTTGTTTTGAAAGCAGTTTTCCACTCATCACCTTTTTTAATACGAATTTGGTGATAACCACTTTTGAGGTCTATTTTTGAAAATATTTGTGCTCCATGTAATTCATCCAACATATCATCTAGTCTTGAGATTGGGTGCCTATATTTTATGGTGATGTTGTTGATAGCCCTACAATCACAGCACATACGCCATTTTCCATCTTTCTTGGGCACCAACAACACAGGCACAACACAAGGACTTAAACTTTTTTGAACCCATCCCTTGTCTAGCAACTCATTCACTTGAGTTTCTATCTCCTTTGTCTCAATTGGGTTTGTCCTATAGGCGGGTCTATTAGGAAGACTTGCCCCTGGGACAAAATCAATTTGGTGCTCAATCCCTCTAAAAGGTGGGAGACCATGAGGGCCATCCTTTGGAAAAATATCTTGAAATTCATGAAGGAGAGCACAAATGGAAGGAGGTAGATCCTTAAGAGAAGGATGTTCAAGACAAGTAAGGATTGCTTGACAAAGTAAGAGGAAGGGAGGTTGCTCATTATTAAGAGTGTGCAAAAGAGTTTTATGAGTTAAAAGAACTTCATGAGCAACATCCTTAGAAGAAGAAACTTCCTCTACCTTTGTCTTGTCCTTAGAATCTTTAGAAACATTAGAGTTCTTGGAACTCTCTTCCTCTCTCCTAGCTCGCATTTGAACTTGATCACTAGCAACTTGGCTAGGAGTGAGGGGATGCAACACAAAAGTTTTTGAATGATGTTGGAGGGTGATCTCATTGGTGTGGCCATTGTGTAAGGTTTTATGATCAAATTGCCAAGGCCTTTCCTAGAGAATATGGCAAGATTCCATTGGGATTACATCACATAAAACTTTAGCTTTAAATTTCCCAATGGAGAACTTGACTTTTACTTGATGTTCAACTTTGAGATCCCCATCTTCATTAAGCCAATGAAGTTTGTAAGGTTTGGGATGGGGTAACAAAGTCAAATTCAACTTCTCAACCAATCTTATACTACAACAATTGCAACAAGACGCACTATCAATGATCAAAGAACAAGTGTTTTTCAAAACCTCACATCTTATGTGGAAAATATTTTCTCTTTGATCATTGAGAGGAATGCAAGGTTGGTTATTGAGAAGCCTCCTAATCATCAAAAGTTTCCCTTCATTTGGATATGAATGTTCTTGAGAATCACTAAAATGAGAAGTGTCGGAGTCAGTTGAAGATGACTCATCTTGGCTAGTGTAGAGGTCTTTGCCCTTAAGCACAATGGTGCGTTTGGTAGGGCATTGAGCAGCCACATGACCTCTACCTAGACACTTGAAACATTTGATGTCACTACCTCTTTTGTTGGTGGAGGATTCACCCTTGTCACTTACCTATGTAAGGCTCTTATGAGTGGACTCTTTTTCTTTTGAAAAATCTTTCTTTTGAAAATCACTTTTAGAAAAAGAGGGAGAATCCTTGCGAGAAGGACGTCTCAAAAGTTGTTGCTCCACCTTGATGCTCATTTGAACAAGATCATTAAAATTGCGGTAGGGGAGCAACTCAACTTTATCTCTTATCTTGTAATTGAGTCCACTTAAGAACCTAGCAATGGTAAGTTTCTCGTCTTCTTCAATTCCGACTCTCATGATGTAGAGCTCCATCTTTTGTCTATACTCTTCTATAGACATAGATCTTTGTTGGAGCCTTTGGAGCTTGTCCAAGAGCTCCCTTTTGTAGTAGGAAGGAAATGGCGGGCATGAAGGGCTTCCTTAAGATCATTCCAATACTCAATATCATATAGCCCTTTTCTCCTTCTTTGGAGGACTAAGGAAGTCTGCCAATTAAGAGCATGCCCTTGAAAGCTAATAGTAGCTAGAGACACACGCCTCTCTTCCTCCACAACATGACTCTCAAACAATTGTTCTACTTTCGCAACCCAATCAAGAAAAACCTCAACATTATCCTTTCCATAGAAATGAGGCAAATCAATTTTGACTTCCTTTGGGTGAGGAGGTATGCGCCTTTGCCTTCTTACACGATGCGATTGTCTAAGGTTAATGCGCTCATCTTCCTCCTCTTCAAAATCATACTCATGCCTTGAAGGGGCACGAGAAGGCCTAGGAGAGGCACGAATATTATGGTTGGGAGGGGTAAGTTGATTGGCAATTAATTGAAGATTGGCTTGCATGGAAGCCATTTGATTTTAAAGTCCCTAACCTCTTGAGAAAGATTATTTAGGACTCTAGGATCAACCTCAACCTCCTCATCACTACTTGTGTCGAGGTTGTTTTCATCAACTTGTTGTTGATGTTGGGTACTAGCACGAGTAGCCCTTCTAGTGCTCATGGTGATTGAAAGAACTTAGAACTTTAACAAAATGGTGAAAGAAGAAACCAAGCACAAGTAGACCTCCAGGTTAGGCAAGGTGAGTCTAAAAGACTTCTTAAGTACCAAGGCCAATCCTTGCCAAGATGTACTTGCAAAAGGTTTCAAAGATCACACAATTGTCTAAGGTTAAGTAAGTAGAATCACTTGAGACACTAAGCACAAATAAACACAAACAAGACTCAAAGAAAAGAAAAGACTAACACTAAAAACGGATTCCTAAATGGCAAAATTTTTAGAAACTTTGGTCTCACAAATTAAAACCACTAAGCGTCTAATCTATGAGGCCTAAAAGCAAGGTGAGAAAGCACTTAAAACTTTCAACACACTCACTTACTAAAACGTTGCACTATAATATGAAAAAGGTTCTACTTAAGAGATGGGATTGAATACCTTTGGTTCCCCAAGACACTTAAGTAGGCCATGGATACAATTGAGAACTTGAAAGCAAATTTGGTTCACTAATTTGGTACTCAAAATGAAGCAACCTCAAGCCACTTAATATCTCAAATTTTGATGCTCAAAAGATGCAATTTCACAATCAAGGAGGCTTCAAAATGGTACCAAATAAGATGTGCCAAAAAGAAGTACAAAGTACAAAGAAATAAAGCCAAAAAAATAAGAAACAATACAACCCCAAATTGGCTTGTAGGCTCCTTTTGATTTGAACAAAGACCACCACCAAGTAAGGCACTTGTAAGCACCTTAAGCCACCAAAATGAAGTGCAAAACAACAATTATAGCCTTGGTTTTAAGGCCAAAACAGCCACCAAACTTGCACCAAAAAAAACAAAACAGCAAGAAAACTATACCAAGCAATGGAGTTAGCACACACACTCTCAAATGAATAGGTCCAAAACTCTCAATAGGTAAGGAAAAGGATAAGCACACAAGCTAAAATTCTACTTCAATATCCACCACCTAAGATGCTACCAAATCATAGAAACCATTCTAAACTTCATAGCATCATCAATCACAACCAATAACCAAGAGTCAAGTATATGAACCCAAACAAAGGAGAAAGCAAGAAAAGCTAATTAGAAATGTTAAACCAAAAGAGAATTGAAATGAAACATGACTAGAAGGAGATTCAAGAAGTGACAAGCAAGAAATTAAAGGCTGGAAAGAAAGGCAAGCACCACAAAAAAGAACCTAGAAATGCACTAGAATAGATGAAAAAAAACTGAAAACAGAGAAGAAAAAGTGCTCAAAAACATCCACTGTACTCATTGCAATTTTGTGCCAAATTGAGGGAATAAATTCCACTTCTATTGAAGGCAAACTCAAGCCAATATAGAGTACACAATCAAGGAATCAATTAGAATAACAAAGAGCACTTAAAAGCACCACAAATCGCACAAAACAGTAGTAAAACATAAAATTCCCGAGACCACTACGCCAGAAAACGTGAAAATTTGCCTCAACTTCGCCGATTTTTCATTTTTTTTTGTACTCAACATTTTTGAATGATTATTTTTTTGTTTTTTTTGTCTGGATGTTAGCTAAATGAGGAAAAATTCAGATTAAAATTTGGACCAAGCAGTGAGTCATGAAAAATCTCAAATAGTAGGTTTGTGTGCAGTGAAAATTGGAAAAACAGACTAGAGCAGAATTGCTCACGGAAATTGTAAGATGTTCTATGAAAATTCAAGATGAATGAACTTGATTATGATCTAAAATAAAGTATGAATCATAGAAGAACATCTTAAACACTCAAAAGCACAATCCAATCGGTGAAATGGACGAAAAATAGTGAGACCATTGCCTTACACATCCACAAGCATCACTTGAAGTTCATAGCTCATTTTGTGTGATGTAGGACTTGGTTCTCATCAAGCAAGTGCAGATTTCAGTCATATGAACGAAAATTAAGATGAATTAAAGTGCTAAAACATGACTTAGGACAAAACACAACATAAGGAACTTAAAATTGAAAGATGCACCGATTAAAATGAAGAAAAACAGCAAGGAAGAAAAGAACAAGTGCTGGAAAACGAAAATGGAACCTAAAACAGATTTGCACCAATGAAGCAAGGAGTACTACAAGATGAATCAATGGAGATTCATGTAGCCTCAATGTCAAACGGTGGAGAGCACAAGAACATCAAAAAAACAACAGCAAAAGTGAACAAAACAGTGGAGAAGAGAGACAAAACGGAAATTGAAAACAAGAGACAAGTATGGACCAAGAACCTTACCCAAACCAAGAGGAGGGATGCACCAAAGGCTTGGATGGCGCTAGATACCAATTGATGGACGTCCTTGGTGTAGGAGAGGAAGAAGATCCATGGAAGACACCAAAAAGAAGATGAAATACAACGGAAATGAAGATAAAAGCAAGAAGAGCTCTAGGCAATGGAGGTTTTTGGTGAAGATGAAGAGTAGAAGTGAAGCTATGGTATGGAAGGTGGCTAGAGGAGATGAAGGAGAAGGTTAGCCATGTGTGCTCTCAAAATAATAGAAGAGTGGAGTGATCTCAACACAAACATTCTATTAGAAATTTCAAAAGTTAAAATGTACAAATGGTCTACTTTTGGCTTTTATATGTGAGCCTAAAAGCTAGACTAATTCTTGGCCCTTAGATCAAGCTTGGAGGAGAAGCTTTAATCATCACCCTTGGATGGTGGCTTGGATAAGGAGGCATCTTCCTAGCCTTTTGATGAACGCGTAACCACCTCCTTAGAAGCTCCCTCAAGAAGGATCACTAGAAGCATGTCTAGAGGGGAGTCTTCTATTCCATCACCTTTATCTTTGTTTTGCATTACTTTAGTTTGAATTCCCTAAGTTGGTTTCTAGTTGACTTATTTTGGTTGACTTGTTGACTTTGATCCAAAGTTGACCTTTGACCAAGATTATATTAACTTAAACCAACATGTTAATCCTTGTTTGTCTTGTTTTGTAGGTAATTAAGAGAAAGTAGAGCATGGCTAGGTGGCACTTGGTGATTGGAGCACTTGGATGAAGTGGAAGAGAGAGGAAAGCAAAAAGCATAAAGCAAAAGCAAAAGTAGACATGTACCTTGTCTCCTTTTGCCTTTGTGGTTTATGCCTCCACCAATCATCTCCCTTCACTTGGTCAAGACTCACTCTCACATTAGGTTTAGGGTTTGCTAGTTAATCCTTTTTCATGTTTTTGTATTTGCTAAAGGACCCCTATGAACTCCTATTTAAAGGGTGCTCCTTGTCTTGTAAAAGGGTTGATCATTTTGTTTCTAAACTATTGTGTTTCAACCATTAAATTTTCGTGAGCTCTCCTTCCTAGAAGTGAACTCACCTTTGCCTTATCTTGCTTGCAAGTGGCGGCACCATCACTCATCTCTAGGGCTTGGTTGGCTTAGATCCCCCCCTATGAGTGGCGTGCTTCTTCCATGCTTCATCTTCTATGCTTTCCATTTTTATTGTTTCTTCTTTCATTTTCCTCTTTAGTGTTGTTATTGCCGTGTGTGTTTAAGCTTGAATCCAACTTTCTTCTTCCTTTCCTGAGCTTGAGAAATGAACCTTCACATCTAGATAGCATGCTATCTTAATGTCCAGTGGGAATTTTCAAAAAGCTTTCTTAAACAACTTCACCATATTCATAACTCTAAAAGGAAACAAGATAATCCTTCATCATTTGGTATCTAGAGTTTTGGTTGTCCTTGAATATAGTGTTTTCATGTTCTAACCTTGTCTTGTGTAGCTATCTTTGAATGGTCCACATAAAAACAGTGTTGGCAGCAACGTGTGCGTTTTTGAAAAAAATACTGCAGCTACCTCAGTGGTCCAAAAGTAACGTTCTTTATATCAAAAGAAAGCTCTGTGAGTCTAGTTTCCAAAAAAAAAAGAATTCACGCATTTGGAGTTCTGTGGAGAGAGTTATGATCAAATGAGTGAGCAAAGGTCAGAGCTGCCGAGAATGCGAAAAACAACGTTTTCAGGTTATGTTGTGGCAATTTTGGCTTCGGTTTTGTGACTCTTTTGCTCCTAAATGTGGTTGGATAACATGTCTTTGGATGCTTGAGTCTCTTGTCATATGCTTCTTTGAGTTTTCTTGTTCTTGTTTCTAAGTATTTGAGCTATTGCATGAGATCTATGCCTTTTGTTGTTGTATGCTCCTTGAAATTGATTTTGACCTAATTTTTTTGGGAACTAAGTGTTCAAGACACCCTAAAATATCCTTCTCATCATCTTAAGTACCTAGTTTTGAAAAGAAAAATTATTTTCATGACCAAAAACAGTTTGGCCGAGAGCTAATGTGTTGCTTGGTGAATCCATTTGGCCATTTTTACTAGGTGTTATGCTACCAAATTTTATACTTGGATTTTGGGTGATATTGGCAAATTAGTTCCATGCTTTAACTTGGTTATGATCTTTCTTGGTGTATGCATAATTTGAGGTATAATCTTGGCTTGTTCAAATGCTTTCCATAGAGTCTTTGAAAGTGCTTTTCATTGCTTTAGTCTTGTTCAATTTTTGTCTTTAAAAACAAGTTTCCTTAGAAGTTAAACTTTCTTGTTTTTTGAGCTTTTCTTGCTTGTCTTTAGGTAATCTTTGTTTTGTCTTAGTAGTTTTCTTTTCCTTGTCTTCCTAGAGTGTTGTGGTCGAGCCACTTGTTTGAGCTTTGAAAAGGTTTTCATCTCTTTAAAGGTATTTTCACTTGTTTGGAAGGTTTTTGAGTGCTAGCCTTGCTTGTGTGCTTTGGGAGTGTGATCAAAAACACTTGGGTGCTTGAGAAGACCACACTTGGTCTCGGGTTTGGAATTTTTTGTTAGCTAACCTCTTCCTTGTCTCGGTTTTTGGTGAGTATTTGGTGTAGGAACATGAATATGGATCCAATCTTGGAGGTAGAAGAAGAGGAGTCGGTCTCACCTTATTCTCCTCCCATGGTGACTCCTATGGCCCAAGAAAGTGAACAAATGACCCTTGCCAACATCTTACGTGAGATGGAAGTGAGTAGGAGAGAAACTTTTGACCAATTGAGGGCGGATCGGAGGCAAAGTGAGATCTTCCTACAAGAGCACATCCAAAGACTTGAGCTTAGGCAAGATGAGAGGAGAAGGAGGAGGTCCTCTTCCGAGGACTCTAGCCATGGTGGAAGAAGAAGAAGACACGACTATGATGGTGGTGGAAGGCGCAATCAACTCCCACAAAGACAACCTCCACCAATCAAGATTCCAAAGTTCAAGGGGGAGAATGATCCAAACCTCTACATAGAGTGGGAGCAAAAAGTGGACCAAATCTTCAATATTCATTTAGTTAGTGATCAAGAACAAGTAGATTTAGTAGTTTTAGAATTTGAAGATTATGCCATGACATGGTGGCATCAATTGTGTATGGACAATATTAACCAAGAGCCACCCGCGGCCTCTTGGATGGACATTAAAACTTTGATGCGCGCTAGATTTGTTCCTTCCTACTATAGGAGGGAGACTCTTTTGAAGCTCCAAAGGCTTCAACAAGGGTCTATGTGTGTGAATGAATATTTTAAAATGATGGAGTCAATGCTTCTCAAAGTAGGACTCCAATTTGAAAGTGAAGAAGAAAAGGTAGCTAGATTTGTGAGTGGTCTTAGAAGAGAAGTTCAAGATGTAGTTGAGTTGTATGAGTATTCCACTCTTGACAAAATTTTACACTTGGCCTTAAAAGTTGAAAGTCAATTGAAAAAGAAACAAGAGGCCAAGAGGAATACTTCATACAATGAATACTACTCTAGAACTTGGAAAGGAAAAGAAAGAAAGGATGAGAAACCTCCTTCCAAAGACCACCCACCTAGGACCAATTCGTCTAGAACCTCCCATGAAAATGCAAACTCTTCTCAAAATTCAAGAACTAGTTCCATCAAATGTTTTAAGTGTTTGGGCTATGGTCACATTGCTTCAAATTGCCCAACAAAAAGGAACATGATCTTGAACCCTAAAGGAGAGGTTGAAAGTGAACATTCTTCTCCCCCCTCCCCTAAAAGTTCTTCCTCCCACACTTCTTCCCAATCTTCAAGTGAGGATGAAATCAAACCTAATGAAGGAGGTTTGTTGGTGGTTAGGCGCATGCTAGGCCAAGTGCCTAAAGAATTTGAAAACCAAAGAGAAAATATTTTTCACTCAAGGTGCCAAATCAACAACAAAACTTGCTCCCTCATAATTGATAGTGGAAGTTGTGTTAATGTGGCTAGCACAAGGGTTGTGGACAAGCTTGGCTTGAAAACCATCCCTCATGCCAAGCCCTATAAGCTTTCTTGGCTTAGTGAGGAAGGTGAGATTAAAGTGGACAAACAAGTCCTTATTAACTTCTCCATTGGAAACTACAAAGATGAGGTATTATGTGACTTAGTGCCCATGGAAGCAACCCACATTTTATTGGGAAGGCCATGGCAATTTGATAGGAAAGCTTTTCATGATGGCCGTGCCAACAAATTTACATTTAGCTTCCAAGGCAAAAAGATCACATTACTACCTCTTTCACCAAGAGAAGTCAATGAGGACCAATTGCAAATGATAAAGAAAAGAAAAGAAGAGAAGGCGCAAGGGCATGGCAATGAGTCCAAGAAGAGCATGATCACCCTCAAAGGGGTAAAGAAGGTAATGCTTGCCCAAAAACGCATCTTCCTAGCTTATCCTAGTGAATCTTCCCCCTCCTTCCAAAACCCTCACTCTAGATGTCCCTTAGACTTGTCATTAGTCTTAGATGAGTTCAAAGATGTTTTTCAAGAACCTCCAAAGGGTCTCCCACCCCTAAGAGGTATAGAAAACCAAATTGATTTCATACAAGGCTCATCTTTGCCTAATAGGCCAGCCTATAGGACTAGTCCTGAGGAGGCTAAGGAAATTCAAAAACAAGTGAATGAGTTGTTAGAAAAGGGGTGGGTGCAACATAGCATGAGTCCTTGTGCAATGCCCATGATTCTTGTCCCCAAAAAGGATGAAACATGGAGAATGTGCATAGATTGTAGGGCTATCAACAACATAACCATCAAGTATAGGCATCCTATTCCTAGATTAGATGATTTGATTGATGAGTTACATGGTGCAACCATATTTTCCAAAATAGACTTGAATAGTCGGTACAATCAAATTAGAATCAAAGAAGGTGATGAATGGAAAACCTCTTTCAAGACTAAGTTTGGATTATATGAGTGGTTAGTCATGCCTTTTGGCTTGACCAATGCACCTAGTACATTCATGAGACTCATGCACCATGTTCTTAGAGAGTTCTTAGGAAAGTTTGTTGTGGTGTACTTTGATGACATTCTCATTTATAGTATGTCTCAAGATGACCACTTGCATCATTTAAGGAGTGTGTTAGAGACCTTAAGGAAAGCATCTTTGTATGCTAACATGGAGAAATGTGTGTTTGGGATGGATCATGTGATCTTCCTAGGTTTCAAAATAAATCAACATGGGGTCCATGTGGACAAAGAAAAAGTGATGGCCATCAAGGGTTGGCCTCCCCCAAAGAATGGTTTAAGAATTCGTGGTTGAATTCTCTCCAAGAAGGGGAGGATGATGAAGGCGTAACCACCTCCTTAGAAGCTCCCTCAAGAAGGATCACTAGAAGCATGTCTAGAGGGGAGTCTTCTATTCCATCACCTTTATCTTTGTTTTGCATTACTTTAATTTGAATTCCCTAAGTTGGTTTCTAGTTGACTTATTTTGGTTGACTTGTTGACTTTGATCCAAAGTTGACCTTTGATCAAGATTAGATTAACTTAAACCAACATGCTAATCCTTGTTTGTCTTGTTTTGTAGGTAATTAAGAGAAAGTAGAGCATGGCTAGGTGGCACTTGGTGATTGGAGCACTTGGATGAAGTGGAAGAGAGAGGAAAGCAAAAAGCATAAAGCAAAAGCAAAAGTAGACATGTACCTTGTCTCCTTTTGCCTTTGTGGTTTATGCCTCCACCAATCATCTCCCTTCACTTGGTCAAGACTCACTCTCACATTAGGTTTAGGGTTTGCTAGTTAATCCTTTTTCATGTTTTTGTATTTGCTAAATGATGAAGGATTATCTTGTTCCTTTTTAAGATTATTGAATATGGTGTGAGTTGATTAAGAAAACCAAGGAAATCCCCACTGGACATTAAGATAGCAAGCTATCTAGATGTGAAGGTTCCTTTCCAAGGTTCTAGAGAGGAGGAGAATGGATTGATGGGGAGTAAGAAATCAAAAGAAAAAAACATATAATAGAAACAATATAAACCAAGAAGAGTAAAGAAACATAAAATGAAAAGCAAGGGAAATGGGAGGAATGGAGGATTCACGCCACTACAAGGCTAGGCTAGAAGAAGCCATGGCAACCTTGAAGATGAGTGGTGTATGCCGCCACTTGCCAAGGCAAGATAAGGCTTGAAAGAACTCCACTCCCTAAGGAGGAATGCTCTCACAAAAGGTTGAAACACAAAGTGTATAATTTCTCCAAAATGTTCCACCCTTGTACAAGTGTTAGAGGTCCCCTTAAATAGACAAGTCTAGGGGCGCCTTAGCAAAACAACTAAGTTAAAGGATTACAAAAGAAACCTAGCATGTTCTAGAAAGTAGGTCATCCTAGGGTGCACATGGATGAATTTTCGTCCAAGCCATCTAGGTGGCAAGTCTTCATGGCCAAGGCTCCCAAAGGAAGGTTCTAGAACATTCTAGAAGACTTGGTGTCCAAGGCATGTGGGCCTCCCCTTTCTAGATGCTTCTAGAAAGTCTTATTCCTTCTCTCTCTTCCTTAGGACCCCAAGTGTCTCCTATGTGGTCCTCCTCCTTTCTTATTCCTACAAAAGCAAATTAAGGAATTTATTAGCATGTTGGTTTAAGGTTAAGTTAATCTTTTGAGTAAACAAGTCAACCCAAAGTCAAGGTCAACAAGTCAACTCAAAAATAGTCAACCAAGCCAACTTAAAGGAATTTTAAAGTAAAGAAAATAAAAGCAAAGGAAGGGATCAAGGAACTCCCTTTCTTCTAAGCATGTGCCATGGGCCATCATCCTTGGTAGGGATCAATCCTTCATCACTAAAGGACTCCTATGAACTCCTATTTAAAGGGTGCTCCTTGTCTTGTAAAAGGGTTGATCATTTTGTTTCTAAACTATTGTGTTTCAACCATTAAATTTTCGTGAGCTCTCCTTCCTAGAAGTGAACTCACCTTTGCCTTATCTTGCTTGCAAGTGGCGGCACCATCACTCATCTCTAGGGCTTGGTTGGCTTAGATCCCCCCTCTATGAGTGGCGTGCTTCTTCCATGCTTCATCTTCTATGCTTTCCATTTTTATTGTTTCTTCTTTCATTTTCCTCTTTAGTGTTGTTATTGCATGTGTGTTTAAGCTTGAATCCAACTCTCTTCCTCCTTTCATGAGCTTGAGGAATGAACCTTCACATCTAGATAGCATGCTATCCTAATGTCCAGTGGGAATTTTCAAAAAGCTTTCTTAAACAACTTCACCATATTCATAACTCTAAAAGGAAACAAGATAATCCTTCATCACCTTTGGATGAAGACTTGGAAAAGAAGACACTCTCTTAGCCCTTAGATGAAGAAGGCACATGGGTGGAGTATGGACTTGGCTCCATGGGATGCATGATCCATGAGGTGTAGGAAGGAATGTTGACTTCCAATTAGTCCACCTTTGACCTTTGGTAGCTCATGGCCAAATCTCCTATTGGGTTTAGTCAAGCCCAATTTTATCAATTTAACTACACATTGTTTGACTTATTATTCTAGAAAAACAAGGCAGTTAGTGACAGAAATCTCCCTATACAAAAATTCAGCCTGCCTCAAAGCCTTCTGAAAGCCATTAACATGCTCATTATACACGGCCTGTTGAAGATCGTAAATCTTGCTAGCCGCCTCTTCTGCTGCAGCATCCTTTGCAGTATTCATCTCGTCCAGCTCAACTTGCTTCGCCTTCAATTTCTTCTCCACACCCACAACACTCCCTTTCAGCCTCTTCACCTTAGCCTCTAACTTCTTCTTCTCATCTGCCCAAGCTAGCTGATCACGGTGCCACTGGCCTTTTAAGGAAGCAATCCCCTCTGACAACTTTTTCTTGTCACCCGCAGCCAACTCCTCCCGCAACGTAGTAGCAACCCTCCTGCTCAACACCACGCCACGAGCCAAGTACTCGATCATAGCCCGCATAGTTAACCCCAGATCTGCAGCCTGCACAACTACCACCTCAGTGTCGCTTACTTTAAACTCCACACCCTTCCTCATCTGTACCTTAGTTTTTTGAAAGCCCCCACGATCCGGGTTACTAGACCCACTAGAGCCAACGCCACCAGTCTTTGCAAGAGCTCTCAACCTCTTTTAATCCTTCCCAATGCCTTTAATCTTTGATGGAGCCGGCCTTTTAGCAATCGACGGACGATAAGTATCAACGACAAGACCAACTAGGTTTGGAGCCTGCGACTACCCGTCACCCTTCGCCGCATTTGCCATCTTGTCCCTAATCTTCGCAAACAAGTCGACTTCCCCACCAACTTTCTTCGCATTATGTGCCATCACACTTGCACATAATTTTTTATTCAGATTAGTTCAACACGAGAACAAAGGAAACGCAAGAACGTACCGCAAAGATCGTTGCCTGGATTATCCGTCAGATAGCAACACAAAACCCACTTCACCGGAACCCTAGTCGGTAATGTCTCTAACACATCCACCATCTGCCGACTATCCATATCCAACATCTCCTTAGTCACCGGATCCATTAGAGCAGGCGAGGCTGTCCAATAAAACAGGAACTTAGGACGCCCTCCATCATCATAGTATAATGAATGCCCGGTAGGAAGCACCCTCACACGAAAGAAACCATCTTTAAACTTCTTAAAAGACTAAGTAAAACCATCGAACAAGCTAATCTTTGGCCTCCCCACCAACGACACCCACGATAAAGGATCCCTCAGAGGAGTAATGTAAAAGTAAAGAAAGCTCTCTAGTGTCGAAGACAGGTACAACGCCTTACAAATCAGCCGAAAGGCCTGTAAGCTTCCTCAACTGTTCGGATGTAGTTGTGTCGACGCCACGTTTAAAAGGCGGAGAACTCCCATAGTAAACTCATCTAATGGCAAACGTACATGAAGCTTCATAAACATACATGCATACATATAAAAGAAGTCGCCCTCCAACCCCTCGCGACCATGGCACACGGCCTCTACAGCACTCACCCGCTCAATAGCAACCATACTCGGGTTGGCACCCCTCTCAAACAAATTTATACTATTCAGCCAGTACTTAAGGAGCCTAGACCATCGATACTTCGAAGAGCAAGTCCTGACTCCTTCAGACACCCACTCATATCCATCCCTCCTCGGCCAAAGCGATTCAGCGTGCTCATTCGCTGGATCCTCACGAACCTCCCGCTTCGTCTCAATACGCAAAGATTAAGATGAACTAAAAATTTCTAACGTAAGACCACCAAAACTCACCCCTGAATCGCCAGCATTAGAACCACTGGAAGAAGTAGTCGACATACCTCACAAGTCGGCCAACAACAAGCAGCAAAATAACAACATGCAGCAAAACGCCAAAAAACACAAAATCACGCAAGAATCCTAAGCAAAAACCACGACTAAGAACAAATGAATCACACCCATATTTAAAGATCACACTCGAAACCCCCCACCTTCACTCAAGTCTCTTTAAAACCTAAGGCCCAGCCGCCAAAAGTCACCTCGAAAAACACAATCTGACACCAAACAGGCCAACCAACAGTCACGTCCCTTCAACGCACCTAACCTTTGACCAAATGTCAAAACCAACAAAAGCTCACAGAGATAGAGGCCCAGCTTGGTGCAACAAACATGGCAGCACTACTCACATCATACAAAGATAGCGGCCCAGCTTGGTGCAACAAACACGACACCACTACTCACACCATACAAAGATAACGACCCAGCTTGGTGCAACAAACATGGCGGCACTAATCAAACCATCCAAGGATAGCGGCCCAACTTCACAACAAAGCCAACATAGCAGCCTATTTTCACCAGCAACCCAACATAGCGATCAAACGAAAACAAACATCCAGCATAAACAACCCAGCTACACCATTACAATAAGTCTATACGTCACTTCTTTCCTCAAGACTAGGGGGGCTGGTATATCTATAGGATACACAGACAAAGGCCACTAATCAAAATTGTAAAACACCAAAACACAATAGCAAGGCACCACTAAGTTTATACGTCACGTAAGTATACGACCCTCGATAAACCTCACGGCCGCATACCCTGTGTTGGATACCCCGTCTAGAGTATGTAAGACCCGAGAAAAAATAAATAGTTAAATAAGTAATTAGTTAATAATTGCGGGAAATAGAAGCATTTAAAGCATTTAATGTAGGGAGCTATGACGTGGAAAAATGCTAGCTCATGTGGATGAGAGTACTTTGGTTGTGTGAGGGGACTTGGGTTCGAGTCCTATGTATGCTAGTTGTATGTTATTTAAGTTATGCTTTTTGATGTTGTATATTGAATGCTTGATGTGATGATAAATTCCTAAAATTGTAGGAGTAATCACAAATATGAATTTGGTTGAGTTGGTTATGCTCTTGAATGGGTGATTGACATGTTGTGGGTTCAAACCATGCTAAGAACAAAACTAAATTCTTTTTGGCAAAATTCTTTCTTTTTGCATGATATTTGGTAGGCATAGAAACCCTAACTGTAAAGGGAGGTAGTCTAATGGTTGAAAACATTCTGCTAATGGGTAGTTAACTAGACATTAAGCACATTATAACCTAATTTTCGTTTTATGGTGTTAAAGGGCACTTAAGAAGTATAATTATGAGGTAGAGAGAGAGAGAGATTATCGAGAGAGAGGCCTGGAAACTGGAAGGTAAACCTTAGGCAGCAGAATTTCAGTGATTTGGCACGTACAGTTGAGAGAATTGAGGGTGAAGATAGTGTGGGAGTGCAAGGGAAGATTCAAAGAGTTTTTGGGTTAGAGAATCATCAAGAATTCGAGTTTGAGAGCGGGAAATCCAGGTAAGGGGAGTTATTTTCGCGTTTTCTGGGTTTTGCCCAGAAACCGCTTGGCGGGTATGCATGTGCCGCTAGGCGGTTCATTGGTTTGTGCATAGTTTTGGGTTTTGGTTGATTGAACCGCCTGACAGGGATGAATATCCACCAAGCGGTGCGACTGTGCTCGCGTTTTCTGATTGATTTGCGTCTGGTGTAGTGGCATTTAGACTTCTGATGGTGAGTTTATGCATTGATAGTGTAATCTTGTAGAATTGGGGTCTGATGGTGCTTGGGAATACTCTTTCTAATTTAACATGGATAGAGTTGGATTGTTTGAATGGGTAGAATCAGAATTTAGTTATTAGGGTTCATGGTATGTGCGAATTGAGGATATAATGCCAAAGGAAACTAGGCAATGAATTCGGTGTGATACATCGTATGATATTGGTTGTGGAGTATAGGTTGAATTCTGGACAGCTTGGCATATCACGGGTTCAGCAACCTGGAGGGTTTCTGGATTCTGATATACCGCTCGGCGGCGTCTAGCCTGCCACCAGGCGGCGACGGGGACAGAGGCACCACGAGCATTGTTTCGGGCTGGTTGTATGGAAGAGGTTATGAGTGTTGTTAGTAATTAGAGAAGGACATAGTACGAAATCATATACTGAGGTAAGTGAGTATAAGATTGGGAAGGAGGTTGATGGTATGACTACGTGATGGGTTGTTGATAGTCGTGTTAAGGAGAAGGAGAGAATAGGATAACATTAGTTAATGGGTCAGATTTTGAAAGCCTAGTATTCTGCATCTCTGTTGTTAAATATTTGTGATTATGAATTATGGGCTTTAAGTGTCTTTAGTGACTTGTAACCTTAAATATAAGACATGTAATTATGCAATATTGTGTAGGACAAGATTAATGGCAGTGTAGTGCGGGATGAGTATGATGAGAGGAGGATTGATCCTGAATTGTGGTATTTGGATTGTAAACGAAGTGCCTTGGTACTGATGTGATGATTAACATTGTTAGAGGGAGGAAAGAGAGTACCTAAATGGTCTAGCTTAGGTACATGAGCTATACGTGGGAAGGTATAGGGCTGGAAACTAACAAAACTCTGATGAAATAAGAGTGAAATCTATCCTAGAGTATTCTAGAAATGCAAAACCAACCAATTTGAGTGCCAATACCAGTAGCAGGGAGTTACTGGTATGGCGCCTGGTGGTCTGCTGGTGCCGCTTGGCGATAGGAATCACTAGAGGGACTCCTGCATTGCATGGCGCCTGGCGACAAGGTGTGCTTCGCCAGGCGGTGACTAGAAAATAGTGGCACTGGAAGGGCGCTGGCGCTTGGCGGTGAGCTGGTACTGCCAGGCGGTCTGGAACGATTTTGCCTGGCGGCGTGTGGGCTGAGTCAGGAGAAATGTTGTTGTTCCTGTTTTGTTTTGTCTGTTGTTTAAGCACTGATACTACACTTGGATCGGGAGATGTTGTGCCATGAGCGGGTAGGTTCATTGATGGTGGTTAACATGTGATGATATGAGCGGGGAGGTTCATATCCAGTTACTCTCACGTGGGGATACGAGCGAGGTAGGTTTGTATGTTACATGCTCATGTTTGAGAGATGCCATGTGCGGGGAGGTACGGGGCTGGTGGATCATATGTGTTGGACTACAGACGGGTAGGTCCGTACAGAAGGACTACGAGTGGGAAGGTTCATAGAGCAGGACTACTAGCGGGGAGGTTCGTAGACGCAGGACCACAAGCGGGCAGGTTTGTGTGAGCATCATATTCCTGAGTCCGAGGCTAACCATTTGTGTGATTGAAGGCTATAAAGCCTTGGGGTTAAGGTCTTGGCCAAGAACTAAATAGAGTGAATAAGATGGGTGTATGACTTATCTTGTATGATTTATATATGTGATTTTTATTTTCTCAGCTCACCCTTGTTGTTTGTGTATGGCGATGATCGTGTGATTCGTTACACAGGAGCAGATGTTGATACAGGTGACGCTGAGGACGCTCAGGCGACGGAGTGAGGGCTAGCTTTGGGATTATAGCTAGGAGATTTTCATATGTAATTTATTATGTTTTCATTTATGAATACGAATTTTGGAACTTGTAACCCGTTTACTAATGTTATAAGTAATGATAATGCGACTTATGATATTCAATATTTTCTTTTATCATTTATTTTTAAGTAATATTCCTTAGGGATGTTACAATACGGCCCTCAACAACAACCTTCTGGTCGCATAGTCTGTACTAAGATATCCTCCTCTAAAGTATGCAGCCCTCAGCAAACCTCATGGTTGCATACCCTATGATGGATACCCCCTCTTAGGTATACGGCCATCAACAACCCCCTAGGCCGCCTACCTTGCACTAAGTACCCCTTCCCAATCAATCTGAGTCTAGCTGCAACCGCCTAGATGATAAAGACAGATGAAAAGTACCCACCCATGGAGATCCTCATGACCGAATCTCGAGCACCGCCAACCCTCGAAGGACCTCCTGGTAATTTCTCTCCATACCATTGGATCCAGAAATCACCAGAAACAGAATATTGGGCCAAAAAGCCCATCTCAGGTAGGACCCACAGATAAAAAGGTATAAATAGCACATTGTTCTATGCATTGATTACACATTAAATTATCCTCTAAAATCCTGACATCACCAATGCTAACTTAGGCATCGGAGTGTCTTTTGTAAGACCTGTGGAAATTAATTAATTAAGTAATAAATGCGGGTGGTGGGAAACTTTGAAGTCATTAAAGGTTAATTGGTATGATGTGGAAAAGTACTAACTCAAGTGGTTGAGAGTACTTTATTGTGTTGGAAGACTTGGGTTCAAGTCCTATGTATGCTTTGTGTGTTAATTTATTTATTATTATTTTGATAATATAATGTGACTGGTGAGTGATATTATAATCATAGGATTATAATAATTATCACTAAATGTGAATTGGCATAGTGGTTGTACTTTGGCCTCATGAGTGGAGGGTCACGGGTTCAAACCTTGATGGACATAAAGCAGGCTTTATTTTTGCTAATTTTAGCTTAGAGTGCAAGACTTTATTTTAAATCTTGTAATTTGATTTCAGTTTTCATGGCTTTGGATTTTTATCTTGTAATTTGATTTCAGTTTTCATGGCTTTGGATTTTTATCTTGTAATGACGAGTTTTTTTAGAGTAATGTGGCTATTAATAATTTATTATTAGTGTCTTAAACTTTTAAAATTTCCCGCGTTTTTGGGAAATGGTTTAATAATAAATGAGGTGTTTATTTCTTTTTATTTTTACTTTATTTTATTTTAAGTAATATCCTACCGGGATGTTACATCTTTTATTATGCATTTGGTCCGCTGATGAGTAGCAAATTCGACAAGAACAACGCTTGAAATTATTTATTGTTACAGATCAAGGTGGGGTAGTTTTGGCAAGAGAGGTGCTCCATGAATTGCAACCACTGGAAATGAACAAATATGAATATATTCAAGTGGAATTTGATCCTGGAGGAAGAGAATTAGTTTCAAGTTGTGGAAAAATAAAGTCCTTCACATAATCATAATAAACTTATATTAAAATTAGTACCAAAATCAAGCGTTAACATTTGGGACGAATCTTCTTGAAGAATGAGGGTATGAAATGAATCGCATCCTAGTTCAAATGGAGAAGGACTAATGCACCACTTTGCTGCAGTTATTTTTATTTTTATTGTTTAAAGTTATTAGTATGTTTAAATATGGTCCAATTCATTGTAAAATTGGCTTACAAAATTATGTTTTGGTTTAATCAATTAATGGGCTCTATTTAGTTTTATTTCAAGTAGTAATGATGAAGTATCTTGTTTTCTTTTAGAGTTAGGAATATGGTGTAGTTATTTAAGAAAGCTTTTTGAAAATTCCCACTGGCCATTAAGATAGCATGCTATCTAGATGTGAAGGTTCATTTCTTAAGCTCATGAAAGGAAGAAGAGAGTTGGATTCAAGTTAACACACACACACGGATTCAACAACAGTTAAAGAATAAATGAAAGAAGAAACATTAAAAATGAAAAGCATAGAAGATGAAGCATGGAAGAAGCACACCACTCATAGGGGGGGATCTAAGCCAACCAAGCCCTAGAGATGAGTGATGGTGCCGCCACTTGCAAGCAAAATAAGGCAAAGGTGAGTTCACTTCTAGGAAGGAGAGCTCACGAAAAAAACAATGGTTGAAACACAATAGTTTAGCAACAAAATGATCAACCCTTTTATAAGACAAGGAGCACCCTTTAAATAGGAGTTCATAGGGGTCCTTTAGCAAATACAAAAACATGGAATGGACTAACAAGCAAACCCTAGAAACCTAGAACATGTGAAGTCTCGGCCATGTGAAGGATCATGATTGGTGGATGCATTCCCATGAGGATTCTAGGCCAAAAGAGGAAGGAGACCAAGTAGCCTTCAAAGGAATAAACCAAAAAGGCAAAAAGAGATAAGGTACATGTCTACTTTTCCTTTTGCTTTTTGCTTTTTGCTTTCCTCTCTCTTCCACATCATCCAAGTGCTCCAATCATCATGTGCCACCCAGCCATGCTCTACTTTCTGTTAATTACCTACAAAAACAAGACAAACAAGGATTAGCATGTTGGTTTAAGTTAATCTAATCTTGGTCAAAAGGTCAACTTGGGTCAAAGTCAACAAGTCAACCAAAATAAGTTAACTCTAAACCAACTTAAGGAATTCAAACTAAAGAAATGCAAAACAAAGATAAAGATGATGGAATAGAAGACTCCCTTCTAGACATGCCTCTAGTGATCCTTCTTGAGGGAGCTTCTAAGGAGGTGGTGGTGGTGGTCACGCCTTCATCATGTAATGATGACCCAATTGCAACTTAGTCATCAACCTTTGGGAGACCAAGAGGATACTTGGCTGAATTGTTTTTTGTGACATTGGGGTTGCCATAATATCAATTATAATCATCCATTAAGTAGTATTATGTGAAAGAAGTATTATGTGATATTGCTCCCATGGATCTTCCCATCTTCTTTTGGGATGGGCATGCCTTCGTTTTAAAACACTCAATGTTGATGAACATTCGCTTTATTTTAGGCATGAGGGACATAAAATGAAGTTGAAATTTATGACACCAAGACAAGTAAGTAAGGATCAACATAGGCTGAATGCCAAAATTGAAAAAGAAAGAATAGAAAAATAAGCAATAGAAACTGTAGAAGGAAGGGAAAATGAAGAAAAAGAAAAGAAAGTAGAGAAAAGGTGATGGAAAATTTATTTGTCAATATTTTTTTCTCAACAGTTTGTGATGTCGTTTTACATGAATAAAATGATAAGCAAGTGAATGAAACACACCAACTTCCATGTTTGAAAAGGAAGCTTGTTCACAATGCTTTTATTATGCATTTGGTCCGCTGATGAGAAGCAAATTCGTCAAACACAACGCATGGAATTATTTATTATTACATATCAAGGTGGGGTAGTGTTGGCAAGAGAGGTGCTCCACAAATTGCAACCATTGGAAATGAAAAAATATGAATATATTCAAGTTCAATTTGATCTTGGAGGAAGTGAATTAGTTTCAAGTTGTGGAAAATTAAAGTCCTTCACAAGATCATAATAAACTTATATTAAAACTAGTAGAAAAATAAAGCTTTAAGATTCAGGACGAATCTTCTCGAAGAAGGAGGGTATGATATGAATCGCATCATAGCTCAAATGGAGAAGGACTAATGCACCATTTTGCTACAGTTAATTTTATTTTTATTTTTAAAGTTATTAGTTTGTTTAAATATGGTCCAATTCATTGTAAAATTGGCTTACCAAATTATGTTTTGGTTTAATCAATTAATGGGTTCTAGTTTAGTTTTATTTCAAGTTGTAATGATGACCCAATTGCAACTTAGTCATCATCCTTTGGGAGACCAAGAGGATGCTTGGCTGAATTGTTTTTGGTGACTTTTGGGTTGCCATAATTTCAATTATAATCAGCCATTAAGTAGTAGTATCATTAATAGTTTTATGTGGGATGTAATTTCAATAAATGTGTCTTTTCTAATTTCAGTGGTTAAAGCTTCTATATAAGCTGAACCTTTTTAATCAATGAAACAGGTTGGGTTTTATTCAGAAAATATTAGTTTTATCTCTTCTATCTTAGTGAGAGTAATGCTACCAAGTTCTTGAGTGGTTCAAGAATCCCTAAGTTTTATCAAAGGTCTTTTTTTCCTTTGTGTGTTTAAACTTTTAGGCTTCTCTTTCATTTTTGGAACTGTTGCATTTATCAATTTCCACTACATCTTTTTATCTATTTCCATCTTCTCGTTTTAAATAATTTCTCAAATTTCTTGCTTATTAGCATTCCAACCTAGATAGATCCATAAAACTAATCCACCCCTTTGGATTCACATCATTTGGTAATCAAAGCCTAACTCACTAGATTTGGAATAAGATGTTGTTTTGGCCACCACTACCACCACGTCTACCATCACCATGACCACTACCACCACCATAACCACGACCACGACCACGACCACCACTACGACTACCAGCCCCACCACCACCACCACGGCCACCCCCACCATCACCACCACCTCTACCACCACAACGACCACAACCACCACCACCACAACCACCACCACCGCCATCATCACCACCTCAGCCACAACGAGCACCACAACCACCACCACCACAACCACCACCACCACCACCACCACCACCACAACCACCACCACAACTACAACCACCACCACCACCACCACCACCACCACCACTTCCACAACCACCACCACCACCACTATGGCAACCTCCAACCACCACAACGACCAACAGCACAACCACCACTACCACTACCACAACCACCATTACCACAACAACCACCACCACCACCACAGCCACCACCACCACCACTACCACCACGTCCACAATCACGACAACCACCATCACCACCACGGCCACCACCACCACTACCACGACCACAACCACCATGACCAGCACGACCACGGCCACCACCAACACCACCATCCCCATCACAACCACCACTGTAGCACAACCATCATCACCACCACCACTACCACGAGTACCAATACCACACCCACCAACAACATAACAACGACCACCATCAGCACCTCGAGTACCACCCCCACAACCACCTTGGCAACCACCACCACCACCACCTTAGCTACCACCAGTACCACCACCACCACCACCACCACCACCATCACCACAACCACAACCACCCCCACCAACACCACCATCACCAGCTCAATTTCCACCATAACCACCACCATCAGCACCTCCACAACCACCACCATAGCACAACCATCACCACCACAACCACAACCACAACCACTAGCACAACCACTACCACCACCACCACTACCACGACTATCATCGCCTTAACTTCCACCATCACCTCAACTACCACCATCACTACCACCACAACCACCACCACCACCACCACCATCATAACCACTACCACCACCATCACCACCACCACAACCACCACCATAGGATAACCACCACCACTACCACGGCCAGAAGCACCACGGCCCCAGAACCATAATAACGACCACTTCTAGCACCACTAGCACCATCGCCACAACCACCATGGCAACCCCCCCATCATCACCACCACGACTACCATAACCATTACTACCACGACCACGACCACCGCCAGCACCGCCACCACAAAACCACCACTACCACGACGACCACCACCACCACCATGACAACCACCAACACCACCACCATGACAACCATTACTACGACAACCTCCAACACCACGACCAGCAGCAAAACCACCACTACCACAACCACCATGACCAACAGAACAACCACCACCACCACCACTACCACCACGTCCATAATCACCATAACCATCACCACCACCACAACCACCACCACCACCACCACCACCACCACCATTTGCCATCCCTAACCACCACCATCACCAGCACGACCACGGCCACCATCAGCACCATCACCACCACCGTAGCACAACCACCACCACCACCACCACCACTACCACGGGCACCAACACCACGCCCACGAGCAACATAACAATGACCTCCACCAGCACCACCGCCACAACCACCTTGGCAAACACAACCACCACCACCATGGCCACCACCACCACCACCACAACCACAACCACCACCAGCACCACCACCACCATGGCCACCACCACCACCACCACAACCATCACCACCACTACCACCACAACCACCACCACCACTACAACCACCACCACTGTAGCACAACCACTACCACCACAACCACAACCACCACCACCAGCACAACCACCACTACCACGACCACCACTACCACGAAAACCAACATCACGACTATCACCGCCTCAACTATCACCACCGCCTCAACTACCACTACCACTACCACCACGACCAAAACCACCACCATCACCACGACCACCAGCATCAGTACCACCACAACCACCACCATAGGACAACCACCACCACCACCACTACCACGGCCACCAACACCACGACCACCAGCACCACGGCCAGCAGAATCATTTAGTGTTTAATTCTAGGTATTTAATTGAATTTATGTGCTTAAAGAATGATTTAATTGATAATTTTGATAATTAAGCTATTTGAATGTGTGTGATAAAAATTTCTTAAAAAGTGATTTTTAGCTGCATAAATTATTTTTTGGTTATTTTAACGTTTGTTGATGCAGCTAAAGTTAGGATTAAGCTTATTTAAAGGTGAGAAAATAAATTGATTGAAATTACAAACACCTTTTAATAAGGCAGAAATTAGCAAGTTCTAGAAAAATCACTTCTGCACCATAATTTTTACTTATACACTACCCTCTTTCTAAATGGGTCTCATCAAAAACCTATTATGCACCCTCTAATATGTTTATTTACACCCCTCCTACCACTTAAACTCCACTCAATTCGATGCTGCCATGTGGCAATCCTCAACTTTCAAATCAGGCCAACCATATGTTGACATGTGGCATTAATCCTTACACATGCATGTGAACCAATTAGGGCGTGCCATGCCATCATCTCCTCCATCTCACACATGAAATCCTAACCCTCATTTTCTCCTCTCCCACCAGCACCACTGGCAACCTTCGCCCTTCCACCGTCAACTCGCCGGAGTTCTCCCACCTTCACGTAACCATTTCCGCAATGTGAGTTCCTACAGCTTCCGTGAAACCTGCAATGACAGACCCACCTACACCAGCCGCAACAGTTTGCATCTGCACCACGCTGGAAACATGAACAACTCCACCACCGCGAGCTTCCACACACCATCACCACCTTCACGCTGCATCTTCCTCGCACACGAACGCAACTGCAGCGCCTCCATTACAACAGCCACCATGAGCCAAAGTAGAGGAGACGCGAACCATCACCGTTCTCATCAACACCCATCGCAAATCCTTCGTGCAACCAACATAGCCCCCAAGAACCAGAACCTACACGAACCAGTCACGGCCACCACAGTTCCGTCATCAGCTCACGAACCTCCATGGCAACAACACCTCCATTGGCGAAGAAGAAAGACACCTTCGAATCTGCACTACAGAACGCGAATCAATTGAGCCACCGCGTCGCACGCTGTTGGAGCAACTACAAGCTTCTGCGAAACCCTAATTTGGGAGAGAGAAGGAGCTGCCACGTGTCATACTCTCAATGGACACTGAATGGTCAAAGTTTGTCAAATCTGGTCAAAGTGGTCAAATCTGGTAAAAGACTGGTCAAAGAAGAGGGAGTACAGGATTAAAAATGGTTTATTGAGAAAATTAATGCAAATATTATTTGTTAATAATTTATTAGATATCTTTATATAATTAATTAATTTAATTATATCATAAATTATTAACTAAACTATATTTGTCAAATAGTTTAGATCTCTCCAAATATCTTTGAATATTTATCTTTATCTTTATTTTAAAAGATATTTGAGAGGTTTTAGCAACTGAAAAGCCCAGTCCAAGTCCTATATAAAGAGACCAAGGGAGATGTAGTAAAAACAAGTGTGGGACTTCAGAGTTTTGGAACCCTTAGGGGTGCCTAATTTCGTTTCCTTTCTCTCTCTTTTCTTCTCTCCATTCTTCTATTTTTATTTTGCATTCATGGAGTGCTAAACTTCTTGTGTTGATTCCATTGTAATTTCATTATGGATTCTAAGGTTAGAATGAAACAATTTCTTTCTTCTTTTTATTATTGTTGAGGTTTTCATTCATCTATGTCTTTTATCTTTGAATCACATAAAAAGTAATGATTTTAAATCTATATGCATGTTGTTCATATGAGTCCAAGGGTTTTTAAATCTAATTGAGACTTTACTTTGATTTTATTTAGAAACTTTCATGTGATTAAATGAGTTTTTACCAATAATTGAGACTTTACTTTGATTAAAGGTATTTACTCTAACGAAAATTAATCGAGACTTTACTTTGATTAATTAAGCTTTTTATTTGGTGAGGAGATTAAAGAATAGACATGATTAGGCATAGTAAAATTTGATTGAGACTGTACTTTGATTGAATTTACTATGGATAATCTAAAAGTTCTCACTTTTAATTGAGACTGTACTTTGGTTAAAAGTGAGAATGCCAACAAATTAATTGAGACTTTACATTGATTAATTTGCAAATCTACAACAATAATTAATTGAGCAATAATCTTTAGATAACCGATGATGAATCTATTTTGAAAAAGCAATGGAATCAATCTATTTTCTTTACTATTATTTTTATTTCTTTTTATCTTTTAAATTTTATTTCTATCTTTGTTTATCTTAATCCCCTATATTTTTTTATAATTTTATTTGACTAACTCTTGCACCCTCTATTTTATAATCAAAAACCTATTTTGCACCCTCTAATATGTCTATTTACACCCCTCCTACCACTTAAACTCCACTCAACCCGATGCTGCCATGTGGCAATCCTCAACTTTCAAATCAGGCCAACCATATGATGACATGTGGCATTAATCCTTGCACATGCATGTGAACCAAAGGAGAGGAGATGCGAACCCTAATTTTCTCCTCTCCCACCAGCACCACCAGCAGCCTTCGCCCTTCCACCGTCAACTCGTCGGAGTTCTCCCACCTTCAAGTAACCATTTCCGCAACGTGAGTTCCTACAACTTCTGTGAAACCCGCAATGGCAACACCACCTGCATCAGCCGCAATAGTTCGCATCTGCACCACGCTGGAAACACGAACAACTCCACCACCATGAGCTTCCACGCACCATCAGCACCTTCATGCTGCATCTTCCTCGCACACGAACAACTCCATCACCGTTCGCATCTGCACCCATCGCAAATCCTTCGCGCAACCACCATAGCCCCCGAGAACTAGAACCTACACGAACCAGTCATGGCCACCACAATTCCATCCTCAGCTCACGAACCTCCATGGCAGCAGCACCTCCATTGGCGAAGAAGAAAGACACCTTCGAATCTGCACTGCAGAATGCGAATCAGTCGAGCCACTACGCCGCACGATGTTGGAGCAACTACAAGATGATGGATTGATTCAAAACAAAAAGGAAATGGAAAGCACATAAACCATAGAAAACCAAGAACAATTAAAGGAAGAAGAAAACATAAAATGGAAAGGAAAGAAATGGTAAAAAATGTGAGAAGCACGCCACTACAAGGCTAGGCTAGAAGCCATGGCAACCTTGAAGATGAGTGGATGTGTGCCGCCACTTGCTATGCAAGATAAGGCTTAAAAGTATTCACTCCCAAGGGAGGAAACTCTCACAAATGGTTGAGACACAAGAGTGTTTTTACTTCAAAATGTTCAACCCTTTTACATGTCTAGGAGCACCCCTTATATAGAAGAGTTTAGGGGCCTCTAAGCAAATAAAAGATACCTAAGGATGTCTCTACAAAAACCTAACCCTAGCTTCTAGAACCTAGGTCAAATAAGGTTACAAAAATGAGAGACAAAAGAGACAACTATGGTGTGTGCAAGGCTAATTTCGTTCTAGCACAAAAGGAGACAAAGAATGTATCTCATATGTCTCCAAAAAGTGGCCAAAGTGTGCTAAAAACAAAGGAGACCAAAGGTACATAGGTACACTTGTTTTATGCCTTTTACTTTATGCTTTACTCTCTCCTCCACATCATTTATGCTCCCCAATCACCATGCGCCACCTAGCATTGCTTTCTTACTCCTAATTAACCTACAAAGCAAATAAACATAGATTAGCATGTTGGCTTAAGTCAAGTCAACTATAGTCAACAAGTCAAACCTAGTCAAAGGTCAACAAGTCAACTAAAGTTGATTCAAGTAAGTCAACTTAGGGAATCAAAAATAACAAACACAAATGAAAGGGATGAAAGATTAATGAACTTCCTTTCTAAACATGCTTAGTCTTCTTAAGCATGTGCCTTCATCCTTGGTTGGGGTCAATCCTTCATCAACAACCACCATGATCACCACCACCGCCACCACCACCACTACCACCACGTCCACAATTACACCCACCAGCACCACAACAACCACCACCACCACTATGGCCACCACCACTACCACCACCACGGCCACCCCTACCACCACCACCACAACGACCACAAGCACCACAACCACAATGACCACAAGCACCACCACCACAACGACCACAAGCACCACCATCACCACCTGAACCACAACTAGCACCACCACCATGGCCACCACAACCACAACCACCACCACCATCACCACGAACACCACCACCACCACCACCACGGCCACTAGCACCACCACAACCACAACCACCCTGACCACCACAACCACCACAACCACCATGATGAGTTCAATTTTTTGCCCTCATTTAATGTTTAAATTTGGGGATTTAATTAAATTTTCTGTGTTTAAAGATTAATTTAATTAGGATTTGTGATTATTGGATTTATTGAGTAAGTTTGGTAAAAGTGGCGTAAAAATTGATTTTAGTTGCATAAAATATTATTGGATATTCTAACGTTTGTTAATGAAGCTGGAATTTATTTTTGGTCATTAATAGTGTGGATTTGAAATATTCAAAGTTACAAAATAAGTCCAAAATCAGGAAATTCTGGAAAAGAATAAATCATGAGCTAAATGCACCCCTAGATTTTATTTGCACACTCGTGCTACAAGTGGACCACAAAAACCTGTTCTGCACCCTCAGTTTTACTAAGTTGCACCCCTGTGATGAGTGCATATTTTTGCCCTCATTCAGTGTTTAATATTGGGTATTTAATTGAATTTATGTGCTTAAAGAGTGATTTAATTGATAATTATGATAATTAGGTTGTTTGAAAGTGATTTTTGGCTGCATAAATTATTTTTGGATATTTTAACGTTTGTTGATGCAGCTGAAGTTAAGATTAATCTTATTTAAAGGTGAGAAAATAAATAGATTGAAATTACAAAACACCTTTAAATAAAGCTAAAATTAGTTGGAAGAATCACTTCTGCACCCCAGTTTTTACTCATACACTCCCCTCTTTCTAAATGGGTCTCACCAAAACCTATTCTGCACCCCCTAATATGTCTATTTGCACCCCTCCTATCACTTAAACCCAATTCACTCAGATCATGCCATGAGGCAATCCTCCACTAATTAAATTAACCAATAATATAATGCCACGTGTCATGATCTAGCAACTCAAAATTCAGCCAATAGCATGTTGGCACGTCATCACCTTCAACCTCCCAAATCCTAGCCTCCATCTCCATGCCGGCAACCACCTCCCTGCCGTCCTCTTCGCCGGAAAATGCTGCAGCGCGCCACACACACAGATCCATGGCAGCGGAAAACCACAGAGACGCGCAATTCATCCCTGCACCAGCTTCACGGCCACCGCGAGTTCTTCTTCCCGCACCGTCAGCCATGGATCTCGCCGGAGTAGCACCCATTCGGAAGTAGATCTGTGTCAGCCACCACAGTTTCCTCATCATCTCCACGCAGATCGTGTCCTCTTCTTCACGCATCTGTTGCCTCTCCGTTTTGCATCTGCACATCACAGCAACATCGCGCACCACCGTGGCCACCGCAGACCTGCAACCAAAGTGTGCAACCATGGCCATCGCGAACCTGTACCACCACCTGTAACCAGAACGCACCAGTGGCAGTTCGAACCTTCGAACAGATTGGGAATGCAGCAAAACGTGAGCCAGAATCCACGAACCAGCGCGCATCTGAACCAGCAGCCGTTCATCGCTTCCACCACCGCGCCTTCGTCGTCGGAAAACGGCAGCCGCAGCCATCATCAGGTAGTAGCTTTGTTGGAGAAGAGTAAGAGAGTGAAACCCTAATTCTGGAGAGAGAAGGAGCTGCCACGTGTCAGTCTGCTATTGCACGGTCAAACAGTCAACTCTGGTCAAAGACTGGTCAAAGGAGAGGGGTTTAACTGCAAATATTGATATTTTTGGATGCCTTTGCAAAATTGGACTACAAAATTGAAAATAGGCTATTTAGAAAATTAATACAAATATTATTTGGTGATAATTTATAAGATATCTTTAAATAATTAATTTATTTAATTATATCATAAATTATTAACCAACTATATTTGTTAAATAGTCTATATCTCTCCAAATATATTTGAATATTTATCTTTATCTTTATTTTAAAAGATATTTGAGAGGTTTTAGCAACAGAAAAGCCTAGTCCAATTCCTATACAAAGAGACCAAGGGAGAAGTAGAAGAGTACAAGCTCGGGACTTCGGAGTTTTGGAACCCTTAGGGGTGCCTAATTTCGTTTCCTTTCTCTCTCTTTTCTTCTCGCTATTCTTCTTTATATTTTGTATTCCATGGATTGCTAAACTTCTTGGGTTGATTCCATTGTAATTTCATTATGGATTTTGAGGTTAGAATGAATTAATTTCTTTGTTCTTTTTATTATTGTTGAGGTTTTAATTCATCTATGTCTTTTATCTTTGAATCTCGTAAAAAGTAATGATTTTAAATCTATATGCATGTTGATCATATGAGTTCAAGGGTTTTTAAATTTAATTGAGACTTTACTTTGATTTTATTTAGAAACTTTCATGTGATTAAATGAGTTTTTACCAATAATTGAGACTTTACTTTGGTTAAAGGTATTTACTCTAATGAAAATTAATCGAGACTTTACTTTGATTAATTAAGCTTTTTATTTGGTGAGGAGATTAAAGAATAGACATGATTAGGCACAGTAAAATTTGATTAAGACTGTACTTTGATTGAATTTACTATGGATAATCTAAAAGTTCTCACTTTTAATTGAGACTGTACTTTGGTTAAAAGTGAGAATGCCAACAAATTAATTGAGATTTTACATTGATTAATTTGCAAATCTACAACAATAATTAATTGAGCAATAATCTTTAGATAACCGATGATGAATCTATTTTGAAAAAGCAATGGAATCAATCTATTTTCTTTACTATTATTTTTATTTCTTTTTATCTTTTAAATTTTATTTCTATCTTTGTTTATCTTAATTCCCTATATTTTTTTATAATTTTATTTGACTAACTCTTGTATAGTTTTATAAGAACTAATTTGTTAAAAATCAATTCCGTGTTCGTTGGGAGACGACTTTGGGTTACTTTACTAATTGAGACTGTACTTTGATTAAAAGTGAGGATGCCAACAAATGAATTGAGTCTTTACATTGATTTATTTGTAAATCAACAACAATAATTAATTTAACAATAATCTCTAGATAACCAATGAAGAATCTTATTTAGAAAAAGCAGTGCAAAGAAAATGACACAGAAGATTGTAAACACAGTAATAGTAAATAGGTCAATTCCACTGCTTTTTCTAAATAAGATTCTTCATTGGTTATCTAGAGATTATTGTTAAATTAATTATTGTTGTTGATTTACAAATAAATCAATGTAAAGACTCAATTCATTTGTTGGCTTCCTCACTTTTAATCAAAGTACAGTCTCAATTAAAAGTGAGAATTGTTAGATTATCCATAGTTAATTCAATCAAAGTACAGTCTCAATTAATTTTACTATGCCTAATCATGTCTATTCCTTTGTTCCTTTACCAAATAGAAAACTTAATTAATCAAAGTAAAGTCTTGACTAATTTTGGTTAAAGTAATTACCTCTAATCAAATTAAAGTCTCAATTATTGGCAAAAACTTATTTAATCAAATGAAAGTTTCTAAACAAAATTAAAGTAAAGTCTCAATTTAATTTAAAAACCTTTTAACTCATATGATTAGCATGCATGTAGATTTAAAATCATTATTTTCTATTCGATTAAGAAGCAAAGGACATAGATAAACAAAAACCACAACAATAATCAAAATAACAAAACATATAAATTCATCTAACCTCAGAATCCATTTAAGAAATTACAGTGGAATCAACCCTAAAAGCTTAGCCCTCCATGGCTTTGATGGAATACATGATAATATGATGAAGGAAAGAAAATAAAAGAAGAGAATGAAAGATGTGGTGGAGATAGTATCTGCCAAAACCAGAGAGTTCTAAGTGTCTAAGCTGTCAGCTGTAAAATTGTCGGTCGTCCCCGTTTCTGCTCCCTTAAGTCTCTTTATATAGGCTTCAACTGGACTTTGGGCTTTATCTGTCAGTTGCTAAAATCTTTTATTTTTATTTAATTAATTAGCAACTTAATTCATGTCCAATTTCCAATTCTGCCCCTCTCATTTAAGCATTTTTACAAAATTGACCAGAGTTTGACCAGTTTGACCAGAGTTGACCAGAGTTGACCAGTTTTGACCATTTCAGTGTCCAATGAGAGGATGACACGTGGCAGCTCCTTCTCTCTCCCAAATTAGGGTTTTCGCTTGCTCCTTTGGCTGCAGAGAAGTGCAAGGTTCGTGTGGAAGCTGCTGCGATGGCGTGGTGGCTTCTCCGGTGGGCGCGGTGGTTGCAGGTGCAGTGGTGGCACTGGTTCGCGCGAAGATGGTGCTACAGAACAGGTGGTGAAGAGGCGTTGCTGTTCGTGGTGGCCGTGCGCGGAGGCGCGCTGCAGAGGTTGTGAGTGCCTCCTCGCGGTGGTCAAAAACGCGGAGAAGATGGAGATGGCGGTGTTCTGGTTCGCTCTCGGTGGCTGCGATGGCTGACGCGTTGTGGAGAAGCTTCGCGGAGGAGATGAAAATGGCGTCGCGATGGTGGAAGATGGTGGCGGAACAGTGGCGTTCTGCGCGAGGCTCGATGGAGATGGTGGTGGCGTGATGGATGCTCGCGTTCGCTGCTGCCATGGAGAAGAAGGTGCGTTGCTCCGGTGGTGTTGCGGAGGCGCGCTGGTTTCCATCGCTACTCGCGGAGGCGTGGTGGTCTTGCGGTGGCAGTTTCGATGGCTGCGGTGACTGCGGAAATGGTGGCCGGCGGGAAGGAGATGAATGTGCGGTGGAGATGGCGGCGGCGGCGGCTGCCATGGTGGTGGAAGGAGAGAAGAAAATTAGGGTTAGGGTTTTGGGAGATGAAGATGATGACGTGGCAGAATCTGATTGGTTAATTTGGTGAGGTGGGGATTATGACACGTGGCGGCTTATGGTTGTCTAATTTTAAAAGGTGAGGATTGCCACATGGCATGATCTGGTTGAGTGGAGTTTAAGTGGTAGGAGGGGTGCAACTTAGTGAAAACTGGGGGTGCAGAACAGGTTTTTATGGTCCACTTTAAAAGGAGTGTGCAAGTAAAAACTGGGGGTGCATTTAGCTCCTGATTTATTCTTTTTCAGAATTTCTTGATTTTGGACTTATTTTGTAACTTTGAATATTTTAAAATCACACTATTAATTGACCAAAAATAAATTCCAGCTGCATTAACAAACGTTAGAATATCCAATAGTATTTTATGCAACTAAAATCAATTTTTACGCCACTTTTACCAAACTTACTCAATAAATCCAATAATCACAAATCCTAATTAAATCAATCTTTAAGCACAGAAAATTCAATTAAATCCCCAAATTTAAATATTAAATGAGGGCAAAAATTTGAACTCATCATTTACCCTTTCTATTCTGTTGACTACTATCTTAACAATACTGAAGTTGTTCTAGATAAGTAGTATTAATTTGATCGCGTCAACGACAGCGTTATCAAATTTGGCGCCGCTGCCGGGGAACACGGTTAGAATTTTTATCATTTTAGTTCTTATTTTTATTCTTTTGATTTTGATTTTTGATTTTGATTTTCATTTTGATTTTGATTTTGTTTTATCACTAACATTTTTTTTCTCTCAATTTTTGTACTAACATTTTTTTTCTTTAGTTATTTTATTTTATTTTATTTAGTTATTTTTTTAAGCATAGTTTTTGTTTGAGGAATTTTGTTGGGAAATTTGTGAAACTAGTTGGGAAAAACTTTGGCTAAGGAAAGACAAGGTACTTAAGTTGTCCATTGAGATGCACCTCTCTTTCCTGGAAGTCTACTCAACAAGCTTTCAACTTATTTCTTTTCAGGAAACCTCTTTCAAAAATGCAAAATAGTTTTTCATATGAAAATAATCAACAGTGTGATTTTCAAGTGAATTATGATTACTATCCACAGCAACCACGTGATTCATATGATTATCAGCAACAAATTGTCACACCTACTTCTGCACCTGATATAAGTGGGTTAACTTTACGACAATTTAATGATCTATATCCTAGATCATCTTTTTTGGGATATGAGCAACAACCATATTCTGAGTGTCCACCTTAGCAACCATATATTCCAAATAGTTTTCATCAACAATATGTACCACCACAGCAAGTTGAAGCAACCAATGGACCATCCTACAGGGAAGTTATGATATTAATGGGTGAAGTTATAGAGAAATTAGAGTCCATGGATGAAAGGTTGCGAGTTGATCAACGATGCAGAGATATTGAGCAAGAGTGGTATGAAAATAAGCAAATATTGTCTGATATGTTGAGGGATGCAAGTAAGAACAACTTCATAGAATTACTTGTAACTGTTAATACCACCCCTCAACCCCATCAGAGATTTTCTGAAAATCCAGATTTTAATGCACTTCATCATGAAATCAAAGATGTGCTTCTGAAGTTGGCGATCAGAGCTAAACAAATGTCTGAAGATTTGAGTCAGCTAATGAATGATGCAGTGAGAAAGGTCACTTTGGAAGATATGATGAAAATGATGACTGAAATGATGAAGATGAATCAGACAGACCAGAAAGAGATGATGAATGCCGCCACACAAAGCTTGCAGAATCAGTCTGAAAAACCAATAGCAGAATCATATCACATTGATATATCTACTGATGGATATAATGATTGTCATAGTAATATGTCTACTGATGGACATATTAAGGATGTTGCTGAAGTTGATGAAGAAATTGAAGGTTCTCACACAAACATATCTACTGATGGATATGTTGATGATGCTCAATGTGAATATAAAGTTGTACCCGTCGATGAGGATATGAGTACAAATGATCATTTTCAAGAGCAAAGTTATGAGAACAATACAATGGAGGAACCAAGTGCAGTTGAAGAGCCAACAATATTCGAAGATGCAGCTGAAGCATCTACTATTGCAACTGACTTGGTTAATGATGAAGCAGCAGAGTCAATAACACCAGGTGAAAATTTTTGCTCACAAGATGAGATTACAAGGATTACTGATGATCCGCTTAACCATTCGAATGCACCTGATGATGCTCAAGTTGAGTTGAAGCCACACATTCCACACATCAAGTTTGTTGATGTGAATGATGCAAATAAGTTCTTAGTGGTTATCTTTGTTGACATGGCTGCAGAAAAAGAAGAAAGGTTGCTACAACAGGTAAAAAGCTTAGATTCAAATTCTTTTGAAATCATTGTTGATAGAAAAGTTAATTTGCATGCATGTTTGTTTTTTGTTTCTGTTTTTAATTTTAAAAATATTAAAAAAATTTCAAAAATATGTGTTTTTGTTTTCTTTAATAAAATTGTACAAGCTGACTTGTACTTTATAAAATTAAAGAAAATAAATTTTGACATATGGCCAGATTGAGCCAATAGTCACAAATTTTTTCGTTTCCTCCCCAAAATAAGTCCATCAAGGACATTTTTTTTGAAATAAGTGAGGGGGAGACAAACTGTAGGTAGGATTTTTTTTTTTTCTCTTTTTCAATTTTTTGTTTTTGTTTTCATTTAAAAAAAAATTGTGATTTCTTTTTGAGAAAATTGTGAAAGTATTAACTTTTTACTAAGTGAAACTTTTAAACAATATGTCTCATAAGAAATCCACCAAAAATATTTTCCTGCTTTCAATAAAACATATTGACATTGGATTTTGGATTTGATTCAATAATTGGGATGATCATAATTCTGGAAAAATAAAAGTCATGTTGATATGAGTGGTTTGTTTCTATGATTTGCTAATTGAGTTGATTTGAGAATTTCTTGATTAAATCTTTTGTGAAAGAATTTGACCTTGTGAGTCTTGAGCCTTAATGTAAAGGATGAACTGCCATATGTCATTCCTATTTTTTTCTTGAGTGACTTGCTCATGTTTGTTTATACTCAAATGTTTAGCTTGAGTCTTTTGTTTTGCATCTTAGGTGAATATGCATGATTTGATATGACTGAGGCATTTCTTGTTTTTAGCTACTTGGCCAAATAAGCCCACCTTGATATTAATCCATTGGTAGCCCCTTTGAGCTTTAAACCTCTTTTTCTTGTTTTAAGCCTATTGCATAACCTTGAAAAGAAAAAGACCATATTCTACCTTAGGAAGAAAGAAGGAGCTAATGGATTGTGTTCAGGAATGGTTGAGGAATAAAGTGTGTGGGTGAGTACCTCACCCACAAATTAATAAAAATGGCAAAAGGAAAAATTGTTGATGAAAAAGTGTTGAAATAATTGCTTTCTAAAAGAAAAAGAGAGAGCAACAAGCAATAAATGAAAAAGAGTTGTTTTTGAAATTATGCTCCATTATTCTTTCTATATTTTAATTTCAAAAACCCAAAAATCCTAAAATTTTTCCTACCTTTGCCTTGGCCCTGTTATAACCTGTGAAAAGTCCTCATGATCTTTGAAAGCATGTTTTCTGAAAGTTTGTGAATATGAGAGTCTTGTTAAGTATTATGAGTGTTTACTTGCATGGGTATTTTGAGTGAAAACACAAGCCAAAACACTTGAGAGAATTTTGGTGAGAAAATACACATTTAACTTGAGTACTTTCTTTCATAATTGATTGTCTTGTGAATTCAAAAGATTAAGTCATGTGTGAAAAATAGAACCTTTCGATTTGTATATACATGATAATTTGATCTCTAGAAGATTGATTTGTCTCAAGTAAGATTCATTCCTTTGATCTCGTGTTGATATGAAGTAAAATACCTCAGAATAAAGTTTTGAAATTGCTCAATTTTGCCCAGGAGTGCAAAAGGATAAGTGTGTGGGTATGATGAGTGCGTATTTTTGCCCTCATTCAGTGTTTAATACTGGGTATTTAATTGAATTTATGTGCTTAAAAAGTGATTTAATTGATAATTATGATAATTAGGTTGTTTGAGCTTGTGCGATAAAAATGTCTTAAAAAGTGATTTTTAGCTGCATAAATTATTTTTGGATATTTTAACGTTTGTTGATGCAGCTGAAGTTAAGATTAATCTTATTTAAAGGTGAGAAAATAAATAGATTGAAATTACAAAACACCTTTAAATAAAGCTAAAATTAGTTGGAAGAATCACTTCTGCACCCCAGTTTTTACTCATACACTCCCCTCTTTCTAAATGGGTCTCACCAAAACCTATTCTGCACCCCCTAATATGTCTATTTGCACCCCTCCTATCACTTAAACCCAATTCACTCAGATCATGCCATGTGGCAATCCCCCACTAATTAAATTAACCAATAATATAATGCCACGTGTCATGATCTAGCAACTCAAAATTCAGCCAATAGCATGTTGCCACGTCATCACCTTCAACCTCCCAAATCCTAGCCTTCATCTCCATGCCGGCAACCACCTCCCTGCCGTCCTCTTCGCCGGAAAATGCTGCAGCGCGCCACACACACAGATCCATGGCAGCGGAAAACCACAGAGACGCGCAATTCATCCCTGCACCAGCTTCACGGCCACCGCGAGTTCTTCTTCCCGCACCGTCAGCCATGGATCTCGCCGGAGTAGCACCCATTCGGAAGTAGATCTGTGTCAGCCACCACAGTTTCCTCATCATCTCCACGCAGATCGTGTCCTCTTCTTCACGCATCTGTTGCCTCTCCGTTTTGCATCTGCACATCACAGCAACATCGCGCACCACCGTGGCCACCGCAGACCTGCAACCAAAGTGTGCAACCATGGCCATCGCGAACCTGTACCACCACCTGTAACCAGAACGCACCAGTGGCAGTTCGAACCTTCGAACAGATTGGGAATGCAGCAAAACGTGAGCCAGAATCCACGAACCAGCGCGCATCTGAACCAGCAGCCGTTCATCGCTTCCACCACCGCGCCTTCGTCGTCGGAAAACGGCAGCCGCAGCCATCATCAGGTAGTAGCTTTGTTGGAGAAGAGTAAGAGAGTGAAACCCTAATTCTGGAGAGAGAAGGAGCTGCCACGTGTCAGTCTGCTATTGCACGGTCAAACAGTCAACTCTGGTCAAAGACTGGTCAAAGGAGAGGGGTTTAACTGCAAATATTGATATTTTTGGATGCCTTTGCAAAATTGGACTACAAAATTGAAAATAGGCTATTTAGAAAATTAATACAAATATTATTTGGTGATAATTTATAAGATATCTTTAAATAATTAATTTATTTAATTATATCATAAATTATTAACCAACTATATTTGTTAAATAGTCTATATCTCTCCAAATATATTTGAATATTTATCTTTATCTTTATTTTAAAAGATATTTGAGAGGTTTTAGCAACAGAAAAGCCTAGTCCAATTCCTATACAAAGAGACCAAGGGAGAAGTAGAAGAATACAAGCTCGGGACTTCGGAGTTTTGGAACCCTTAGGGGTGCCTAATTTCGTTTCCTTTCTCTCTCTTTTCTTCTCGCTATTCTTCTTTATATTTTGTATTCCATGGATTGCTAAACTTCTTGGGTTGATTCCATTGTAATTTCATTATGGATTTTGAGGTTAGAATGAATTAATTTCTTTGTTCTTTTTATTATTGTTGAGGTTTTAATTCATCTATGTCTTTTATCTTTGAATCTCGTAAAAAGTAATGATTTTAAATCTATATGCATGTTGATCATATGAGTTCAAGGGTTTTTAAATTTAATTGAGACTTTACTTTGATTTTATTTAGAAACTTTCATGTGATTAAATGAGTTTTTACCAATAATTGAGACTTTACTTTGGTTAAAGGTATTTACTCTAATGAAAATTAATCGAGACTTTACTTTGATTAATTAAGCTTTTTATTTGGTGAGGAGATTAAAGAATAGACATGATTAGGCATAGTAAAATTTGATTGAGACTGTACTTTGATTGAATTTACTATGGATAATCTAAAAGTTCTCACTTTTAATTGAGACTGTACTTTGGTTAAAAGTGAGAATGCCAACAAATTAATTGAGACTTTACATTGATTAATTTGCAAATCTACAACAATAATTAATTGAGCAATAATCTTTAGATAACCGATGATGAATCTATTTTGAAAAAGCAATGGAATCAATCTATTTTCTTTACTATTATTTTTATTTCTTTTTATCTTTTAAATTTTATTTCTATCTTTGTTTATCTTAATCCCCTATATTTTTTTATAATTTTATTTGACTAACTCTTGTATAGTTTTATAAGAACTAATTTGTTAAAAATCAATTCCGTGTTCGTTGGGAGACGACTTTGGGTTACTTTACCCTTTCTATTCTGTTGACTACTATCTTAACAATACTGAAGTTGTTCTAGATAAGTAGTATTAATTTGATCGCGTCAACGACAGTGTTATCAAATTTGTGCAGCTATCTAGATGTCCAGTGGGGATTTCACTTAGCTTTCTTAATCAACTCACACCATATTCAATATTCTTAAAAAGGAACAAGATAATCCTTCATCATTTGGTATCTAGAGCCTAGGTTATCTTGAATATGGTGTTTTTCCTGTTCTAACCTTGTCTTGTGTAGCTATCTTTGAATGGTCCACATAAAAACAATCCTAGCAGAAACTGTTCACGATTTTAAAAGATTAAACTGCACCTGCTCAGTGGTCCAAAAATTACGTTCTTGATGTCAAAGGAAAGCTCTGCGAGTCTAGTTTTTCAAAAAAAAAAGATCCAATGCATTTAGAGTTCTGTGGAGAGAGTTATGATTGAAATAGTGAGCAAAGGTCAAAACTGCCGAGATCACCGCGAATCAACGTTTTTCAGGTTATGTTGGGTAGTTTTGGCTACTGTTTTTGTTACTCTTCTTACTCCTAAATGTGGTTGGATAACATGTCTTTGGATACTTAGTCTTTGAGCCTCAAATCCATGAGTTTAAATGAATTATAGCTACATGTATGTGTCTTTGTGTATGTCATGTTGAGTCTTTAAATGTGTCTAACTTTTGCTTGAGTCATATGTCATATGCTTCTTTGAGTTTTCTTATTCTTGTTTCTAAGTATTTGAGCTATTGCATGAGATCTATGCCTTTTGTTGTAACATGCTCCTTGAAATTGATTTTGACCTAATTTTTAAGGAACTAAGTGTTCAAGACACCCTAAAATATCCTTCTCATCATCTTAAGTACCTAGTTTTGAAAAGAAAAATTATTTTCATGACCAAAAACAGTTTGGCCAAGAGCTAATGTGTTGCTTGCTGAATCCATTTGGCCATTTTTACTAGGTGTTATGCTACCAAATTTTATACTTGGATTTTGGGTGATATTGGCAAATTAGTTCCATGCTTTAACTTGGTTATGATCTTTCTTGGTGTATGCATAATTTGAGGTATAATCTTGGCTTGTTCAAATGCTTTCAATAGAGTCTTTAAAAGTGTTTTTCATTGCTTTAGTCTTGTGCAAGTTTTGTCTTTAAAACAAAATTTCCTTAGAAGTTAAACTTTCTTATTTTTGTGCTTTTCTTGCTTGTCACTAGGTGTTCTTTGTTGTGTCATAGTAGTTTTCTTTTCTTGAAACTCTTGGTATGTTGTGGCCGAATCACTTGTCTTGCATTTGAAAGGTTTTGAACAAGTTTTTAAAAGTGTTTGCTTCACTCCTTTGGTGGATTTTGAGTGCTAGCCTTGCCTTGTTACTTTGGGAGAGTGATCTAAACACTTGGGTTACAATTTAGGTTGGATTTGGTCTCGATTTACATGTTGTCTAACCCCTAATCCATTTATTTTGTCTCGGATTTGAGTGTTTTTGTTGTAGGAATCATGGCAAGTTCATCAAATGCACCTACACCAAACAAAAATAATACATTGATGAGATTGCTTCGGGATTTGGAGTTGTCTAGGAAGGAGGCCTTTGAACAATTGAGAAAGGACAAGGAACAAAGTGACCTAAGAATCCAAGAGCACATTCAAAGGCTTGAAGCTAAGGAGCAAGAAAGAGAGGCTAGGAAAAGAGGGCATTCTAAGCGCAAACCATCACAAGAGAAGCAAACTCCAAAGATTCCTAAGTTCAAAGGAGAAAATAACCCAAACATCTACATTGAGTGGGAACAAAAAGTGGACCAAATTTTTACCATTCATGTAGTTAGTCATCAAAAGCAAGTAGATTTGGTAGTCTTAGAGTTTGAGGATTATGCCATGACTTGGTGGCATCAATTATGTATGGACAATATTAACCAAGAGTCACTCGCGACTTCTTGGAAGGACCTTAAAAATTTGATGCGCGCTAGATTTGTTCCTTCCTACTATAGGAGGGAGACTCTTTTGAAGCTTCAAAGGCTTCAACAAGGGTCCATGTGTGTGGATGAATATTACAAGTTAATGGAGTCCATGCTTCTAAAAGTAGGACTCCAATTTGAAAGTGAAGAGGAAAAGGTAGCTAGATTTGTGAGTGGGTTAAGGAGGGACATACAAGATTTAGTAGAGTTATATGAGTACTCCTCTCTTGACAAAGTTTTACATTTGGCCATCAAAGCTGAAACTCAATTGCAAAAGAAAAAAGAGGCCAAGAGGAGTGGTTCATACAATGACTACTATTCTAGTACTTGGAAAGATAAAGAAAGAAAACATTATAAATCACCACTCAAGAGTTCCAAAGACCCACCTCCTAGGACTAATTCATCTAAGCCTTCTAATGAAACTCCTAATTCTTCTCAAGGTACAAGGACAAATTCTATAAAATGTTTTAAGTGTTTGGGATATGGGCACATAGCTTCAAATTGTCCCACCAAAAGAACCATGGCCTTAAACCTTAAAAAAGAAGTAGAGAGTGAACATTTTTCTCCCCCTTCCCCCAAAAGTACTTCTTCCCACACTTCTTCTTCAAGTGAAAGGTTTAAACCCCTTGAAGGTGGATTGTTAATGATAAGGCACCAACTAAGACAAGTTTCCAAGGAACTTGACCCTTCTCAAAGACAAAACCTTTTTCATTCAAGGTGTCATATTAAAGAAAAACTATGTCCCCTCCTCATAGATAATGGAAGTTGTGTAAATGTGGCTAGCACAAGGGTTGTGGACAAGCTTGGCTTGAAAACTATCCGTCATGCCAAGCCCTACAAGCTATCATGGCTTAAGAAAGAAGACATTAAAGTAACTCAACAAGTCCTCATTAACTTTTCAATTGGAAATTTTAAAGATGAGGTGTTATGTGATGTTATGCCTATGGAAGAAACTCATATTTTGTTAGGTAGGCCATGGCAATTTGATAGAAAAGTCTTTTATGATGGCCATGCTAACACCTATGCTTTCTCCTTCCAAGGCAAGAAGTTCACACTCCTACCTCTCTCACCCAATCAAGAAAATAAGGACCAAAATAAAGTGAAAGATAAGAGAAAAGATGAAAAAGAAAAAGAGCGAGTTACCTCCAAAGTGGTACTTGCCTCTAAAAAAAGATTTCCAAAGCAAGATGAACATCACCATTCTTCCTTCTCTTGCAAGGCTCAAAAGGAAGACCCAATGCACAAGCATGAGAAGAAGAGTGGTCTAGAAAAGAGGGATGGCCTAACCAAAGCTAGGGGTAGTACCCTTAGAAAAGATGGAATAAGAGCTCATAAAAGGGAGGCGCAAAACCTCCCCCAAATCAAGTCAAGCTCCATCTACAAAGGCTTCAAGAATTTGTGGTCAAATTCTCTCCAAGGAGGAGAGGATGATGAAGGATTGACCCCAACCAAGGATGGAGGCACATGCTTAAGAAGACTAAGCATGTTTAGAAAGGAAGTTCACTAATCTTTCATCCCTTTCATTTGTGTTTGTTATTTTTGATTCCCTAAGTTGACTTAGTTGAATCAACTTTAGTTGACTTGTTGACCTTTGACTAGGTTTGACTTGTTGACCTTTGACTAGGTTTGACTTGTTGACTATAGTTGACTTGAATTAAGCCAAGATGCTAATCTATGTTTATTTGCTTTGTAGGTTAATTAGGAGTAAGCAAGCAATGCTAGGTGGTGCATGGTGATTGGGGAGCATAAATAATGTGGAGGAGAGAGTAAAGCAAAGGCATAAAGCATAAAGTAAAAGCCATGAAGCAAGTGTACCTATGTACCTTTGATCTCCTTTGTTTTTAGCACACTTTGGCCACTTTTTGGAGACATATGAGACACATTCTTTGTCTCCTTTTGTGCTAGAACGAAATTAGCCTTGCACACACCATAGTTGGCTCTTTTGTCTCTCATTTTTGTAACCTTATTTGACCTAGCTTCTAGAAGCTAGGGTTAGGTTTTTGTAGAGACATCCTTAGGTATCTTTTATTTGCTTAGAGGCCCCTAAACTCTTCTATATAAGGGGTGCTCCTAGACATGTAAAAGGGTTGAACATTTTGAAGTAAAAACACTCTTGTGTCTCAACCATTTGTGAGAGTTTCCTCCCTTGGGAGTGAATACTTTTAAGCCTTATCTTGCATAGCAAGTGGCGGCACACATCCACTCATCTTCAAGGTTGCCATGGCTTCTAGCGTAGCCTTGTAGTGGCGTGCTTCTCACATTTTTACCATTTCTTTCCTTTCCATTTTATGTTTTCTTCTTCCTTTAATTGTTCTTGGTTTTCTATGGTTTATGTGCCTTCCATTTCCTTTTTGTTTTGAATCAATCCATCATCTTCTTCTCTTGAGCTTTGTGAAAGGAACATTCACATCTAGATAACTTGCTATCTTAATGTCCAGTGGGGATTTCACTTAGCTTTCTTAATCAACTCACACCATATTCAATAATCTTAAAAAAGGAACAAGATAATCCTTCATCAATATATATATATATATATGCATGTTGGTCATATGAGTCCAAGGGTTTTTAAATTGAATTGAGACTTTACTTTGATTTATTTAGAAACTTTCATATGATTAAATGAGTTTTTACCAATAATTGAGACTTTACTTTGGTTAAAGGTATTTACTCTAACTACAACTAATTGAGACTTTACTTTGATTAATTAAGCTTTTTATTTGGTGAGGAGATAAAAGAATAGACATGATTAGGCATAGTCAATTTGATTGAGACTGTACTTTGGTTGAATTTACTATGGATAATCTAAAAGTTCTCACTTTTAATTGAGTCTGTACTTTGGTTAAAAGTGAGAACGCTAACAAATTAATTGAGACTTTACATTGATTAATTTGTAAATCTACAACAATAATTAATTGAGCAATAATCTTTAGATAACCGATGATGAATCTATTTTGAAAAAGCGATGGAATCAATCTATTTTCTTTACTATTATTTTTATCCTTTTTTATCTTTTCTATTTCTTTCTTGTTTATCTTAATCCTCCTATATTTTTATTATTTTTTTGACTAACTTTTTTGTATAGAATTTATAAGAACTAATTTGTTAAAAATCAATTCCGTTTTCGTTGGGAGACAACTTTAGGTTACTTTACCCTTTCTATTTTTTTGACTATTATCTTAGCAATACTGAAGTTGCTATAGTTTAGTAGAATTAATTTGAACGCGTCAACGGCAACGTTATCAAATTTGATTGCCAATAAATTAGACTGTACTTTGATTAGAGGTAATTACTTTAACTAAAATTAGTCAAGACTTTACTTTGATTAATTAAGTTTTCTATTTGGTGAAGAAACAAAGGAATAGACATGATTAGGCATAGTAAAATTTAATTGAGACAGTACTTTTATTGAATTTACTATGGATAATCTAAAAATTCTCACTTTTAATTGAGATTGTACTTTGATTAAAAGTGAGAATGCCAACAAATGAATTGAGTCTTTACATTGATTGATTTGTAAATCAACAATAATAATTAATTTAACAATAATCTCTAGATAACCAATGAAGAATCTTATTTAGAAAAAGCAGTGAAATTGACCTATTTACTGTTATTGTGTTTACAATCTTCCGTGTCATTTTCTTTGCATATCAAAACCCCCTATTTTTATAGTTGCTAGTTTTAATAGCATTTTTATAAGAATCAAATATTTGACATCAATTCTGTATTCGTTGTGAGACGACTCAAGGTTATCTTAACCCTAACTATTTTGTTCACTACTAATTTGGCAATACTAAAATTGCTAGTTTGAATAACTTTATCTTTGTTTTGCATTACTTTAGTTTGAATTCCCTAAGTTGGTTTCTAGTCTACTTATTTTGGTTGACTAATTGACTTTGATCCAAAGTTGACCTTTGACCAAGATTAGATTAACTTAAACCAACATGCTAATCTTTGTTTGTCTTGTTTTGTAGGTAATTAAGACAAAGTAGAGCATGGCTAGGTGGCACTTGGTGATTGGAGCACTTGGATGAAGTGGAAGAGAGAGGAAAGCAAAAAGCATAAAGCAAAAGCAAAAGTAGACATGTACCTTGTCTCCTTTTACCTTTGTGGTTTATGCCTTAGAAGGTCACTTGGTCTCCTTCCTCTTTTGGCCTAGAATCCTCATGGGAATGCATCCACCAATCATCTCCCTTCACTTGACTAAGACTCACTCTCACATTAGGTTTAGGGTTTGCTAGTTAATCATTTTTCATGTAAAAGGGTTGATCATTTTGTTATAAACATTGTGCATTCAACCACCAATTTTCGTGAGCTCTCCTTCCTAGAAGTGAACTCACATTTGCCTTATCTTGCTTGCAAGTGGCGGCACCATCACTCATCTTTAGGGCTTGGTTGGCTTAGATCCCCCCATGAGTGGCGTGCTTCTTCCATTCTTCATCTTCTATGCTTTCCATTTTTATTGTTTCTTCTTTCATTTTGCTCTTTAATGTTGTTATTGTCGTGTGTGTTTAAGCTTGAATCCCACTCTCTTCTTCCTTTCATGAGCTTGAGAAATGAACCTTCACATCTAGATAGCATGATATCTTAATGTCCAGTGGGAATTTTCAAAAAGCTTTCTTAAACAACTTCACCATATTCATAACTATAAAAGGAAACAAGATAATCCTTCATCAACAACCACCAACTCCACGACCACCACCACCACAGCCACCACCAACATGGCCACCACCCTCACCACCACAACCACAACCACCACCACCACGTCCTCCAACACCATAACAACGGCCACCACCAGCACCTCCAACACCACCGCCACAACCACCGTGGCAACCACAACCACCACCATGATTACCACCACCACAACTACCACGACGACACCACCATCACAGCAAAGACCACCACTACAACAACCACCAGCACCACCAGCACCACCAGTACCACCACCACAACCACCACTAACATGGCCATCACCATTACCACCATATCCACCACCACAACCACCACCACCACCACGGAAACCACCACAACCACCACCACCACCACAAGAACCACCACCACCACCACCATACCCACAACTACCACACCCACCACCACTAGAACATCCACCACCACCACTACTGAAACATCCACCACCACCACCATCATCACCACCACCACCACCCTACCACTGCCATCAACACCACCACCACCCTACCACTGCCATTAGCACCACCACCACCACCCCCACCACCACCATCATCACCCCCACCACCCTACCACTGCCATCAGCAGCACCACCACCACCCCCACCACCACCAACATCACCGACACCACGACCACCACCAAGACAACCACCACCACGAGAATCACCACGACCACCACCACCACCACAACCAATACGTCCACCACTACCACTACAACTATGGCCACCAGCACTATAACCCCCACCACCACCGTAACCCCACCACCACCATCACCATCACAACCCCCACCACCACTACCCCCACCACCACTACCCCCACCACCACTACTACCACAACCACCCCCACCACGGCCACGTCCACCACCACCACGGCTGATGAACGTCCTTGGTGGAGGAGATAAAGGAAATCCATGGAGAATGATTAGAAGGAGTTGAAATGCAGCGGTATTTGGAGAAAGAGATATAACTATCTCTCAGAAATTGAAGATGTGGTGAAGATGAAGAGTAGAATTGGAGGTATGGTATGGATGGTGCTTAGAGGAGATAAAGGAGAAGATTAGCCATGTATGCTCTCAAAATAATAGAAGAATGGAGTGATCTCAACACAAACATTCTATTAGAAATTTCAAGAGTTAAAAATGTACAAATGGTCTGCTTTTGGCTTTTATATGTGAGCCTAAATGCTAGACTAATTATTGGCCCTTAGATTAAGCTTGGAGGAGAAGCTTTAATCATCACCCTTGGATGGTGGATTGGAGAAGGAGGCATCTTCCTAGCCTTTCGATGAAGACTTGGAAAAGAAGACACTCTTTTAGCCCTTGGATGAAGGAGGCGCATGGGTGGAGTGTGGACTTGGCTCCATGGGATGCATGATCCATGAGGAAGTCACAGCCTAAGGGAGACTCTTAGTGGGTCGAGCCCATTTGTACATGTAACACCTATTTTTATGTATTACACCATTATTGAAGAAGTTGGAAGAGGTAATAAGTCCAATGTTGTGAGAGGGTTAAAACCATAAACTACCTCAAAGGGTGAGAGTTTGGTGGTGCTATGGACCACTCTATTGTAAGCAAATTCAATGTGGGGAAGATACTCATCCCAAGATTTATGATTCCCCTTAAGAAAAATCCTAAGCAATGTGGCAAGGGATCTATTAACTACCTCGGTTTGCCCATCAGTTTGTGGGTGACAAGAGGTAGAGAAAGAAAGTTTTATTCCTAGCCTAGACCACAAGGTCCTCCAAAAATTGCTTAGGAATTTAGCATCCCTATCAGACACAATTGTTTTGGGTAAACCATGGAGGCGAACCATTTCTCTAAAGAACAACCTTGCTATGTTGCTAGCATCATCTACTTTGTGGTATGGTATAAAATGTGCCATTTTAGGAAAATGATCCATTACCACAAATATAGAGTCAACACCCCTAGATGTCCTTGGAAGCCCTAGGACAAAATCCATACTTATATCCTCCCAAGGGGTGGAAGCAACAGGCAAAGGAGTATACATCCCTACAGGCATTGCGCTAGACTTAGCATGCAAACAATTCAAATAACTAGCACAATGGTTTTGTATTTCCCTTTTCATATGGGGTCAAAAGAATTTCTTTTTAAGTATGGCCAAAGTTTTGGCAACCCTAAAGTGACCCATAAGTCCCCCTCATGCATCTCTTTGATCAAAATTTTTCTATGAGAACCTAGATGAATACATAAGCGACCTTCTTTGAAAAGATATGCATTTGGAAAACTCTTTGGTCAAGGCTAGGAAGTAAACTTAATTTCTCTACTTCATGTCACCCACAAACTGATGGGCAAACTGAAGTTGTTAATAGATCTCTGTCTACTATGCTAAGGGCAATTTTGAAAGGAAACCACAAATCTTGGGATGAATACCTTCCCCATATTGAGTTTGCCTACAATAGAGTAGTTCATATTGAAGCTGTTTATGGCTTTAATCCTCTCACTCCTACGGATTTGTTACCACTTCCTACATCTTTTGATTTCATTCATAAAGAAGGGGTGGCAAAATCTGATTTTGTTAAGAAAATGCATGAGAGGATTAAAAGACAAATCCAACAACAAACTGAGAGGCATGCTAAGTACAATAATAAGGGGAAGAGGGAAATGATTTTTGAATAAGGGGATTGGGTGTGACTACACCTTAGAAAAGATAGATTTCCTAAGAAAAGGAAGTCTAAACTTAGCGCTTGAGGTGATGGTCCCTTTAAAGTGCTGAAAAGAGTCAAGGATAATGCATATAGGCTAGAGTTGCCTGAGGAATATGATGTACATGCAACCTTTAATGTTGCTGACTTAATACCTTTTGTAGGTAGTACAGATGGTGAGACAGAAGTTTCAGATTTGAGGACAAATCCTTCTCAAGAGGGAGGGGATGATGAGATGCCTCTAACCAAGGGACCTACAACAAGAGCAATGGCTAGGAGGATATAAGAGGAATGGCCCTCCAATGTACATACAAGGCCCAAGATGAACTTTACATGGGCCAAGGAAGATGTGAAGACCTAGCCTAAGACTCTTTGTTTGTAAATATTAGAATAGGGTTTATTTTTGGGTCTTGTATTTTGGGTTTTGTAGAATAGGGTTTTTGTTTGGGCCATGTATTGAGCCTTGGAGGTTTTTGGGCTTTGAAGAGAATTGGACCAAAGAAGTGTTGGGCTTGAAATTGGCCAAACAAGAGAGAGAGGGCATTTGTGAGAGGATCTAGATCTTTCTTGCTCCAAGCTTGGCCACCAAGCTTCTCTTATGCGCCTAGAAGCAAGTCCCTTGTGACTTGCTTAGGTGGCAAGTCACACTTGCCTCATGCTCTCTTTTTGGCTCTAAATACAACATTTTATATCCTTTTTCCCTCCATTTTTCTAGACCACTTGGCTATCCTTTTATACTATAAATAGAGAGCTTAGGACCCTTGTATTTTCATTCATGAATATAGTAGAAAAACTCTATTGAGATGACTCCAGACTCCTCTCTTTCTGTGAATCAACTTAGGCTAGAGTTCTCCTTCTTGGTTTCCTCTAGCCCCCTTCCTTGAGTGTTGGCCCAACCTCACTTGAGAGCTTCTCCAAACACCATTGTCGCACCACTTCTCCTCTCATCTTCTAACTTCCGCACCTTCATCCTTCTGCATGAAAGCTTCATCAATTTCACATGGCTTCTCCTTGGCTTCCTTACTCTTGAAGATGGACTCATCACAAGTGGTCATCTTGAGACATACTATAAATGAGAATGTCATCAAAGTACACTACAACAAACTTCCCTAAGAACTCTCTAAGAACATGGTGCACGAGTCTCATGAATGTACTAGGTGCATTGGTCAAGCCAAAAGGCATGACTAACCACTCATATAATCCAAACTTAGTCTTGATAGAGGTTTTCGATTCATCACCTTCTTTGATTCTAATTTGATTGTACCAACTCTTCAAGTCTATTGTGGAAAATATGGTTTCACCATGTAACTCATCAATTAAATCATCTAACCTAGGAATGGGATGCCTATATTTGATGGTTATGTTGTTGATAGCCCTACAATGTATGCACATTCTCCATGTTCCATCCTTTTTGGGGACTAGAATCACGAGCATTGCACAAGAACTCATGCTATGTTGCACCCATCCTTTTTCTAACAACTCATTCACTTGTTTTTGAATTTCCTTAGCCTCCTCGGGACTAGTCCTATAGGCTAGCCTATTAGGCAAAGATGAGCCTTGTATGAAATCAATTTGGTGTTCTATACCTCTTAGGGGTGGGTGACCCTTTGGAGGTTCTTGAAAAACATCTTTGAACTCATATAAGACTAATGACAAGTCTAAGGGACATCTGGAGTGAGGGTTTTGGAAGGAGGGGGAAGATTCACTAGGATAAGCTAGGAAATGGGTTTTTGGGCAAGCATTACCTTCTTCATCCCTTTAAGGGTGATCATGCTCTTCTTGGACTCATTGCCATGCCCTTGCGCCTTCTTTTGCACCTTCTCTTCTTTTCTTTATCATTTGCAATTGGTCCTTATTGACTTCTCTTGGTGAAAGTGGTAGTAATGTGATCTTTTTGCCTTGGAAGCTAAAGGTAAATTTGTTGGCATGACCATCATGAAAAGCTTTCCTATCAAATTGCCATGGCCTTCCTAATAAAATTTGAGTGGCTTCCATGGGCACTAAGTCACATAATACCTCATCTTTGTAGTTTCCAATGGAGAATTTAATAAGGACTTGTTTGTCCACTTTAATCTCACCTTCCTCACTAAGCCAAGAAAGCTTATAGGGCTTGGCATGAGGGATGGTGTTCAAGCTAAGCTTGTACACAACCCTTGTGCTAGCCACATTAACACAACTTCCAGTATCAATTATGATGGAGCAAGTTTTGTTGTTGTTGGCACCTTGAGTGAAAAATATTTTCTCTTTGGTTTTCAAATTCTTTAGGCACTTGGCATAGCATGCGCCTAACCACCAACAAACCTCCTTCATTAGGTTTGATTTCATCCTCACTTGAAGATTGGGAAGAAGTGTGGGAGGAAGAACTTTTAGGGGAGGGGGAGAAGAATGTTCACTTTCAACCTCTCAAGATCATGTTCCTTTTTGTTGGTCAATTGGAAGCAATGTGCGCATAGCCCAAACACTTAAAACATTTGATGGAACTAGTTCTTGAACCTTGAGAAGATTTTGCACTTTCATGAGTGGTTCTAGACGAATTGGTCCTAGGTGGGTGGTCTTTGGAAGGTGGTTTCTCATCCTTTCTTTCTTTTCCTTTCCAAGTTCTAGAGTAGTATTCATTGTATGAAGTATTCCTTTTGGCCTCTTGTTTCTTTTTCAATTGACTTTCAACTTTAAAGGCCAAGTGTAAATTTTTGTCAAGAGTGGAATACTCATACAACTCAACTACATCTTGAACTTCTCTTCTAAGACCACTCACAAATCTAGCTACCTTTTTTTCTTCACTTTCAAATTGGAGTCCTACTTTGAGAAGCATGAACTCCATCATTTTAAAATATTCATTTACACACATAGACCCTTGTTGAAGCCTTTGGAGCTTCAAAAGAGTCTCCCTCCTATAGTAGGAAGGAACAAATCTAGCACGCATCAAAGTCTTAATGTCCATCCAAGAGGCCGTGGGTGGCTCTTGGTTAATATTGTCCATACACAATTGATGCCACCATGTCATGGCATAATCTTCAAAGTCTAAAACTACTAAATCTACTTGTTCTTGATCACTAACTAAATGAATATTGAAGATTTGGTCCACTTTTTGCTCCCACTCTATGTAGAGGTTTGGATCATTCTCCCCCTTGAACTTTGGAATCTTGATTTGTGGAGGTTGTCTTTGTGGGGGTTGATTGCGCCTTCCACCACCATCATAGCCGTGTCTTCTTCTTCTTCCATCGTGGCTAGAGTCCTCGGAAGAGGACCTCCTCCTTCTCCTCTCATCTTCCTGATGAGTGCGTATTTTTGCCCTCATTTAATGTTTAATTCTGGATATTTAATTGAATTTTTGTGCTTAAAGATTGATTTAATTGGGATTTCCTATATTTGGGTTTATTGAACATGAGATGCAAAAACATGTTAAAAATAGCTTTTTAGTTGCATAAATGTTCTTTGGATATTTTGAGGTGTGTTAGTGCAGCTGCAACTATGTTGAGCTCATGGAGGTGTGGAAATAAATTCATTAAAGCTTCATGAAACCTTAAAGATAAATCCAAGAATAAGAAATTATCAAAAGCACAAAAATCCAAGCCAAGCATTGCATGAAGACGGCAAGAAAAGCTTGAAAAAGTGAATAAGTTTGGCTAAACCAAGAAGAGAGGAACAAAAAAAAATTGGACCTTGCGGTTTTCTTTATCTTTAAGATAGAAGAGAATTTGGGAAAAATATACCTTTAGATATTTTATTTGATATTTTTAAATAATTATCTTATTTAATTATATCATAAAATATTGAAAGATAATAACTACCAAATATTTAATTATATCATAAAATATGACAAGATCTTCTTGAATCTTCTTAGTTCCACAACAAACAAATATATCTTGAAGATATTGGATTATTTAGAAGATAATTTAAGGAGATTGCAAAGGGCTGATTTGGAAAATTTATACAAATACTAATTGGTGATAATTTATCATATATCTTTAATTAATTAATTAATTAATTAATTTAATTATATTAGATATTGATATTATCAACCAATTATATTTGTCAAATAGTCTATATCTCTCCAAATATTTTTAAATATTTATCTTTATCTTTATTTTAAAAGATATTTGAGAGATTTTAGCAACAGAAAAGCCTAGTCCAATTCCTATATAAAGAGACCCAGGGAGAAGCAGAAAGGACAAGCTCGGGACTTCGGAGTTTTGGAGCCCTTAGGGGTGCCTAATTTCGTTTCCTTTCTCTCTCTTTTCTTCTCTCTATTCTTCTTTTGTATTCCATGGATTACTAAACTTCTTGGGTTGATTCCATTGTGATTTCATTATGGATTTTGAGGTTAGAATGAATTAATTTCTTTGTTCTTTTTATTATTGTTGAGGCTTTAATTCATCCATGTCTTTTATCTTTGAATCTCGTAAAAAGTAATGATTTTAAATCTATATGCATGTTGATCATATGAGTTCAAGGGTTTTTAAATTGAATTGAGACTTTACTTTGATTTTATTTAGAAACTTTCATGTGATTAAATGAGTTTTTACCAATAATTGAGACTTTACTGTGGTTAAAGGTATTTACTCTAATGAAAATTAATCAAGACTTTACTTTGATTAATTAAGCTTTTTATTTGGTGAGGAGATAAAAGAACATACATGATTAGGCATAGTAAAATTTGATTGAGACTATACTTTGATTGAATTTACTATGGATAATCTAAAAGTTATCACTTTTAATTGAGACTGTACTTTGGTTAAAAGTGAGAACGCCAACAAATTAATTGAGACTTTATATTGATTAATTTGCAAATCTACAACAATAATTAATTGAGCATTAATCTTTAGATAACCGATGACGAATCTATTTTGGAAAAGCAATGGAATCAATCTATTTTCTTTACTATTGTTTTTATTTCTTTTTATCTTTTAAATTTTATTTCTATCTTTGTTTATCTTAATCCCCTATATTTTTTATTTTATTTGACTAACCGCTTTGTATAGTTTTATAAGAACTAATTTGTTAAAAATCAATTCCGTGTTCGTTGGGAGATGACTTTGGGTTACTTTACCCTTTCTATTTTATTGACTACTTTCTTAACAATACTGGAGTTGTTATAGATAAGTAGTATTAATTTGAACGCGTCAACGATAGCGTTATCAAATTTGGCACCGTTGCCGGGGAACATGGTTAGAATTTTTATCATTTTAATTCTTATTTCTTTATAATTTTTATTTTATTTTATTTTTGTTTATCACTAATATTTTTCTTAAGAGAAGGATGTTCAAGACAAGTAAGGATTGCTTGACAAAGTAAGAGGAAAGGTAGTTGCTCATTATGAAGAGTGTGCAAAAGAGTTTTATGAGTTAAAAGAACTTCATGAGCAACATCCTTACAAGAAGAAACTTCCTCTACCTTTGTCTTGTCCTTAGAATATTTAGAAGCATTAGAGTTCTTGGAACTCTCTTCCTCTCTCCTAGCTCGCATTTGAACTTGATCACTAGCAACTTGGCTAGGAGTGAGGGGTTGCAACACAAAAGTTTTTGAATGATGTTGGAGGGTGATCTCATTGGTGTGGCCATTATGTAAGGTTTTATGATCAAATTGCCAAGGCCTCCCCAAGAGAATATGGCAAGATTCCATTGGGATTACATCACATAAAACTTTATCTTTAAATTTCCCAATGGAGAACTTGACTTTTACTTGATGTTCAACTTTGAGATCCCCATCTTCATTAAGCCAATGAAGTTTGTAAGTCACTTGAAGTGTCAAAGTCACTTGAAGATGACTGCTCTTGGCTAGTATAGAGGTATTTGCCCTTAAGCACAATGGTGCGTTTGGTAGGGCAATGGGCGACCACATGACCTCTACCTAGACACTTGAAACATTTGATGTCACTACCTCTTTTGTTCGTGGAGGATTCACCTTTGTCACTTACCTTTGTAAGGCTCTTATGAGTGGACTCTTTTTCGTTTGAAAAATCTTTCTTTTGAAAATCACTTGTAGAAAAAAGAGGGAGAATCCTTGCGAGAAGGATGTCTCAAAAGTTGTTGCTCCACCTTGATGCTCATTTGAACAAGATCATTAAAACTGCGGTAGGGGAGCAACTCAACTTTATCTCTTATGTTGTAATTGAGTCCACTTAAAAACCTTGCAATGGTAAGTTCCTCTTCTTCTTCAATTCCGGCTTTCATGATGTAGAGCTCCATCTTTTGTCTATACTCTTCTATAGACATAGATCTTTATTGGAGCCTTTGGAGCTTGTCTAAGAGCTCTCTTTTGTAGTAGGAGGCTTCCTTATGACCATTCCAATACTCAATATCATGTAGCCCTTTTCTCCTTCTTTTGAGGACTAAGGAAGTCCAACAATTAAGAGCATGCCCTTGAAAGCTAAGAGTTGCTAGAGACACACGCCTCTCTTCCTCCACAACATGACTCTCAAACAATAGTTCCACTTTTGCAACCCAATCAAGAAAAACCTTAACATTATCCTTTCCATAGAAATGAGGCAAATCAATTTTGACTTCTTTAGGATGAGTAGGTGATGAAGGCGTGACCACCTCCTCAGAAGCTCCCTCAAGAAGGATCACTAGATACATGTCTAGAGGGGAGTCTTCTATTCCATCACCTTTATCTTTGTTTTGCATTACTTTAGTTTGAATTCCCTAAGTTGGTTTCTAGTTGACTTATTTTGGTTGACTTATTGACTTTGATCCAAAGTTGACCTTTGACCAAGATTACATTAACTTAAACCAACATGCTAATCCTTGTTTGTTTTGTTTTGTAGGTAATTAAGAGAAAGTAGAGCATGGCTAGGTGGCACTTGGTGATTGGAGCACTTGGATGAAGTGGAATAGAGTGGAAAGCAAAAAGCTTCAAGCAAAAGCAAAAGTAGACATGTACCTTGTCTCCTTTTGCCTTTGTGGTTTATGCCTTAGAAGGTCACTTGGTCGCCTTCCTCTTTTAGCCTAGAATCCTCATGGGAATGTCTCCACTAATCATCTCCCTTCACTTGGCCAAGACTCAATCTCACATTAGGTTTAGAGTTTGCTAGTTAATCCTTTTTCATGTTTTTGTATTTGCTAAAGGACCCCTATGAACTCCTATTTAAAGGGTGTTCCTTGTCTTGTAAAAGGGTTGATCATTTTGTTATAAACTTTGTGCATTCAACCACCAATTTTTGTGAGCTCTCCTTCCTGGAAGTGAACTCACTTTTGCCTTATCTTGCTTGCAACTGGCGGCACCATCACTCATATCTAGGGTTTGGTTGGCTTAGATCCCCCCTATGAGTAGCGTCCTTCTTCCATTCTTCATCTTGTATGCTTTCTATTTTTATTGTTTCTTCTTTCATTCTGCTCTTTAAGTGTTTTTATTGCCGTGTGTGTTTAGGCTTGAATCCAACTTTTTTCTTCCTTTCATGAGCTTGAGAAATGAACCTTCACATGTAGATAACATGCTATCTTAATGTCCAGTGGGAATTTCCAAAAAGCTTTCTTAAACAACTTCACCATATTCATAACTCTAAAAGGAAACAAGATAATCCTTCATCATTTCGTATCTAGAGCTTAGGTTATCTTGAATATGGTGTTTTTCATGTGCTAATCTTGTCTTGTTGTAGCTATCTTGGAATGGTTCAATTCCACTTCCATGACACACAAAAATAGTGCTAGCAGAAAACGTGACAATTTTAAAACATTAAACTGCACCAGCTCTTTGAGTCTAGTTTACAGAAAAAAAAGAACCAACGCATTTGGAGTTTTGTGGAGAAAGTTATGATCAAATTAGTGAGCAAAGGTCAGATCTGCCAAGAATACGGGAATCAACATTTTCAGGTTATGTTGTAGCAGTTTGGCTACGGTTTTTGCACCTCTTTAAACTCCTAAATGTGATTGGGTAACATGTCTTTGGATGCTTAGTCTTTGAGCCTCAAATCCATGAGTTTAAATGCATGATAGCTACATGTTTGTGTCTTTGTGTATGCCATGTTGAGTCTTTAAATGTGTCTAACTTTTGCTTGAGTCTCTTGTCATATGCTTCTTTGAGTTTTCTTGTTCTTGTTTCTAAGTATTTGAGCTATTGCATGAGATTTATGTCTTTTGTTGTTGTATGCTCCTTGAAATTGATTTTGACCTAATTTTTTTGGGAACTAAGTGTTCAAGACACCCTAAAATATCCTTCTCATCATCTTAAGTACCCAGTTTTAAAAAGAAAAATTATTTTCATGACCAAAAATAGTTTGGCCGAGAGCTAATGTGTTGCTTGGTGAATCCATTTGGCCATTTTTACTAAGTGTTATGCTACCAAATTTTATACTTGGATTTTGGGTGATATTGGCAAATTAGTTCCATGCTTTAACTTGGTTATGATATTTCTTGGTGTATGCATAATTTGAGGTATAATCTTGGCTTGTTCAAATGCTTTCCATAGAGTCTTTAAAAGTGCTTTTCATTACTTTAGTCTTGTTCAAGTTTTGTCTTTAAAACAAAATTTCCTTAGAAGTTAAACTTTCTTGTTTTGGTGCTTTGCTTGCTTGTCTTTAGGTAATCCTTGTTTTGTCTTAGTTGTTTTCATTTCCTTGTTTTCCTAGAGTGTTGTGGCCGAGCCACTTGCTTTGCTTTTGAAAGGTTTTCATCTTTTTTAAGGTGTTTTCACGTGTTTGGAAGGATTTTTGAGTGTTAGCCTTTGATTTTCGAGGACTCTAGCCATGGTGGAAGAAGAAGAAGGCACGGCCATGATGGTGGTGGAAAGCGCAATCAACTCCCACAAAGACAACCTCCACCAATCAAGATTCCAAAGATCAAGGGGAAGAATGATCCAAACCTCTACATTGAATGGGAGCAAAAAGTTGACCAAATATTTAATATTCATTTAGTTAGTGATCAAGAGCAAGTAGACTTAGTAGTTTTAGAATTTGAGGATTATGCCATGACATGGTGGCATCAATTGTGTATGGATAATATTAACCAAGAGCCACCCGCGGCCTCTTTGATGGACATTAAAACTTTGATGCGTGCTAGATTTGTTCCTTCCTACTTGATGAATATCACCCTAAGAGGCTTTTCATAGCATTGGCCAATGCCTAGGCCCATTCTTTTATTAAATGCAATCCATTCTTTTGTTAAATGCAACCCATTTTCTAAGCTACCAATCACAAAAGTGTTGACATTGGGTTTGCGGCCCATTCTTCTGCATGCCTTCTGAACACACACCAGGTTTCCAGCACACAAATTGCAGCCCAATTAAAGATCCATCCAAGCTTTGGGCTCTCGTCACGTGGATGCCAGCCTTATCTGAAGAAGCCAAAACCTATTTCCGTGAACATCATGCGTGCCTTTACATTTGTTGTGGACTTCTAATATTGCGGTTTGAAGACAACCCATTTCACGTGCTCCAGGGCTTCCTTCATTTGAACACAGCTCCAACCCACACCTTTTCGTTGCTGCACAGCGCTAACCAACCCTAACACTTCCTCACGCGTCTGAAGCAACAATCCAGCCTAGTGTTCATTCATGGGTCGTTGGCATCCAAACGCTTAGGACAAATAGGGTTCCTTTTTTCTTTTCTCCATCACGCGTGCCACCCTTTGCTAGGGTTACAAATCACGCACCGCACACCTTTGCCATTAGGATTCTTGTTAGATGGCATCCACTTTCTTATATTCTATTTTCACACGGTTGCCATTCGAGCTATAAAATGGCAAGCCATTTCATTGTAATGGTAGCTTTGATGAATGAGAGAGATTTTAATCCCCTTTCTTCTTAGCTCACCTTCACCGAGAGTAAACCCTAGAGTGACCTCGCTGGTGACATTCCAAACACCATAATCGTCTTCCGCTGCGTTTCAAAAGGTGTTCTATGTGATTCAACCGGTAGAACTCCGATTGGATGGGTTATTCGATGAATACCGCTACGGAGCATGTCATCACTACTATAGGAGGAAGACTCTTTTGAAGCTCCAAAGGCTTTAACAAGGGTCCATGTGTGTGAATGAGTATTTTAAAATGATGGATTCCATGATTCTCAAAGTAGGACTCCAATTTGAAAGTGAAGAAGAAAAGGTAGCTAGATTTGTGAGTGGTCTTAGAAGAGAAGTTCAAGATGTAGTTGAGTTGTATGAGTACTCTACTCTTGACAAAATTTTACACTTGGCCTTAAAAGTTGAAAGTGAATTGAAAAAGAAACAAGAGGCCAAGAGGAGTACTCCTTACAATGACTACTGCTCTAGGACTTGGAAAGGAGAAGAAAGAAAAGATGAGAAACCTCCTTCCAAAGACCACCCACCAAGGACCAATTCGTCTAGAACCTCCCATGAAAGTGCAAACTCTTCCCAAGGTTCAAGAACTAGTTCCATAAAATGTTTTAAGTGTTTGGGCTATGGTCACATTGCTTCAAATTGCCCAACAAAAAGGAATATGATCTGCAACCCTAAAGGAGAGGTTGAAAGTGAACATTCTTCTCCCCTCTCCCCAAAAAGTTGTTCCTCCCACACTTCTTCCCAATCTTCAAGTGAGGATGAAATTAAACCTAATGAAGGAGGTTTGTTGGTGGTTAGGCGCATGCTAGGTCAAGTGCCTAAAGAATTTGAAAACCAAAGAGAGAATATTTTTCACTTAAGGTGCCAAATCAACAACAAAACTTGCTCCCTCATAATTGATAGTGGAAGTTGTGTCAATGTGGCTAGCACAAGGGTTGTGGACAAGCTTGGCTTGAAAACCATCCCTCATGCCAAGCCTTATAAGCTATCTTGGCTAAGTGAGGAAGGTGAGATCAAAGTGGACAAACAAGTCGTTATGAACTTCTCCATTGGAAACTACAAAGATGAGGTGTTATGTGACTTGGTGCCTATGGAAGCAACTCACATTTTACTAGGAAGGCCATAGCAATTTGATAGAAAAGCTTTTCATGATGGTCATGCCAACAAGTTTTCCTTTAGCTTTCAAGGCAAAAAGATTACATTACTAGCACTTTCACCAAGAGAAGTCAATGAGGACCAAATTCAAATGTTAAAGAAAACAAAAGAAGAGAAGGCGCAAAGGAAGGCGCAAGTGCATGGCAATGAGTCCAAGAAGAGCATGATCACCCTCAAAGGGGTGAAAAAGGTAATGCTTGCCCAAAAACCTATCTTCTTAGCTTATCCTAGTGAATCTTCCCCCTCCTTCCGAAATCCTCACTCTAAATGTCCCCTAGACTTGACATTAGTTTTAGATGGGTTCAAAGATGTTTTTCAAGAACCTCCAAAGGGCCTTCCACCCCTAAGAGGTATAGAACACCAAATTAATTTTATACAAGGCTCATCTTTGCCTAATAGGCCAGCCTATAGGACTAGTCCCGAGGAGGCTAAGGAAATTCAAAAACAAGTGAATGAGTTGTTAGAAAAGGGGTGGGTGCAACATAGCATGAGTTCTTGTGCAATGCTCGTGATTCTTGTCCCCAAAAAGGATAGAACATGGAGAATGTGCATAGATTGTAGGGCTATCAACAACATAACCATCAAGTATAGGCATCTTATTCCTAGATTAGATGATTTTATTGATGAGTTACATGGTGCAACCATATTTTCCAAAATAGACTTGAAGAGTGGGTACAATCAAATTAGAATCAAAGAAGGTGATGAATGGAAAACCTCTTTCAAGACTAAGTTTGGATTATATGAGTGGTTAGTCATGCCTTTTGGCTTGACCAATGCACCTAGTACATTCATGAGACTCATGCACCATGTTCTTAGGGAAGTTTGTTGTGGTGTACTTTGATGACATTCTCGTTTATAGTATGTCTCAAGATGACCACTTGCATCATTTAAGGAGTGTCTTAGAGACCTTGAGGAAGGCATCCTTGTATGCTAACATGGAGAAATGTGTGTTTGGGATGGATCATGCAATATTCCTAGGTTTCAAAACAAATCAACATAGGGTCCATGTGGACCAAAGAAAAGGTTGGCTAGTTTTTATAGGAGATTTGTGCCAAACTTTAGCACCATAGCCGCCCCTCTCAATGAATTGGTCAAGAAAGGTGTGGTCTTAAGTGGGGCAAAGATCAAGAAAAGGCTTTTGAAACTTTGAAACAAAAATTGATCAATGCACCACTTTTAGACCTCCCTAACTTCTCCAAAATTTTTGAAATTGAGTGTGATGCATCCAATGTAGGCATTGGGGTCGTGCTTCTCCAAGAAGGACACCCCACAACCTATTTTAGTGAGAAACTCAAGTGAAGTCACATTAACTACTCCACCTATGACAAAGAGCTTTATGCTCTTGTGAGGACTTTGCAAACTTGGCAACACTATCTTCTTTCAAAGGAGTTTGTGATACACAGTGACCATGAGTCCCCTAATTTTTTGAAAAGCCAAGGCAAGTTAAATAAGAGACATGCTAGGTGGGTAGAGTTCTTAGAGCAATTCCCCTATGTGATCAAACATAAGCAAGGAAAGGCTAATATTGTGGCGGATGCACTTTCAAGAAGGCATTCCCTCCTTTCCCTTCTTGAGACTAAATTTCTTAGTTTTGATCATATTACGGAATTGTATCCCAAGGATGTTGATTTCTCCCCCATTCTTAGTGAGTGCCACCAAGGGGCTTACAAAGACTTTTACCTTCTCAATCAATATATTTTCAAAGGTAAGAGACTTTGCATTCCCCAAGGTTCTTTAATAGCTTCACTTAAGAAAGGAGAGATTCCCTACTCAAAGGAAGTCTAAACTTCTCCCTAGAAGGGATGGCCCATTTCAAGTCATTAGGAGGATTAACAACAATGCTTATGAGTTAGACTTACCCCCAAGCTACAACACAAGTAACTCATTCAATGTTTGTGACCTTTCTCCTTTTGATGTAAGGTTTAAGATTTCGTGGTCAAATTCTCTTGAAGAATGGGAGGATGATGAAGGCGTGACCACCTCCTTAGAAGCTCCCTCAAGAAGGATCACTAGAAGCATGTCTAGAGGGGAGTCTTCTATTATATCACCTTTATCTTTGTTTTGCATTACTTTAGTTTGAATTCCCTAAGTCTGTTTCTAGTTGACTTATTTTTGTTGACTTGTTGACATTGATTCAAAGTTGACCTTTGACCAAGATTAGATTAACTTAAACCAACATGCTAATCCTTGTTTGTCTTGTTTTGTAGGTAATTAAGAGAAAGTAGAGCATGGCTAGGTGGCACTTGGTGATTGGAGCACTTGGGTGAAGTGTAAGAGAGAGGAAAGCAAAAAGCATCAAGCAAAAGCTAAAGTAGACATGTACCTTGTCTCCTTTTGCCTTTGTGGTTTATGCCTTAGAAGGTCACTTGGTCTCCTTCCTCTTTTGGCCTAGAATCCTCATGGGAATGCCTTCACCAATCTTCTCCCTTCACTTGGCCAAGACTCAATCTCACATTAGGTTTAGGGTTTGCTAGTTAATCCTTTTTCATGTTTTTGTATTTGCTAAAGGACCCCTATGAACTCCTATTTAAAGGGTTCTCCTTATCCTTTAAAAGGGTTGATCAGTTTGTAATAAACTTTGTGCATTCAACCACCAATTTTCGTGAGCTCTCCTTCGTAGAAGTGAACTCACCTTTGCCTTATCTTGCTTGCAAGTGGCGGCACCATCACTCATCTCTAGGATTTGGTTGGCTTAGATCCCCCCTATGAGTGGCTTAGAACTTTAATAAAATGGTGAAAGAAGAAACCAAGCACAAGTAGACCTCCAGGTTAGGCGATGTGAGTCTAAAAGACTTCTTAAGTACCAAGGCCAATCCTTGCCAAGATGTACTTGCAAAAGGTTTCAAAGATCACACAATTATCTAAGGCTAAGTAAGTAGAATCACTTGAGACACTAAGCACAAACAAACACAAACAATACTGAAAGAAAAGAAAAAGAATAAAACTAAGAATGGACCCCTAAATGGCAAAAATTTTAGAGACTTTGGTCTCACAAATTTAAACCACTAAGCGTCTAACTATGCGGCCTAAAAGCAAGGTGAGAAAGCACTTAGAACTTTCAACACAATTACTTACTAAAACGTTGCACTATAGTATGAAAAAGGTTCTACTTAGGAGATGGCATTGAACATCTTTGGTTCCCCAAGACACCTAAGTAGGCCATGGATACAATTGAGAACTTGAAAGCAATTTTGGTTCACTAATTTGGTACTCAAAAAATTGGTGGAGCTCCAAAGGTGCGTGAAGAACTCCATGGGTAGCGAAAATTGGATGAAGGAATGGAGGCAAGTTTTGAAGGCACTTGCAAGCTATGGAAAGTGAAGGACGTGATAGGATTTCCTAAGGAAATTCACACAATGGCTAACTACTAAATGATGAGAATCACTAGACACTAGTTCTCAACAAAGAACAAAGAATAAAGAAATCTATAAAACACTAAAGACGGACCCTTAATTGGCCAAAATATGTAGAGACTTTCGTCTCAAAATTTTAAGCCACTAAACAACGTGAAAAATTGAATATTAACTATGCGGCCTAATGTAAGAAAAAGCACTTAGAACTTTCAACACATTTACAACTAAAAGCGAATTACTAATGGAGGATAAAGGTTCTACTTAGGAGATGGGATTGAACACCTTGTGGTTCCCCAAGACACCTAAGTAGGCCAAAATTACAAGTTCAAAGAGAATTAAAATTGGTACACAAAGATTAGGCAAAAAGGAGCAACCCGAGAGCACCAACTTTTAATGAACTTTGGGTAGAAAATAAGGCACAAAGGAGGCTCCAAATTCACCAAAATAAGTGACCAAATTGTAGAAAAACTAGTAAACTTAAAAAGATGCAACAATTACAAGGCACAATGGCCAACAAAAATGCTTGAAATTGGTGGTGGAAGCTACTCCTGGCCCAACTTAAACACCACAATTTGGAGAGCAAAGTGATGCACTCCCAAGAGCACTATGGTGCCAAATGAAGCCTTAGTTGATGGCTTTGAAGTATACACCAATTGGAGGAATATTTGGACCCCTTGTGGACGCAAAATGCAACACTAAATAGCAACAAAACCTGGCCAAAATAATGAACAAAAACAGCAAACAGGAAAAGTTAAATCGGTGATTCGGTTCTATGAAACGTTCGAGTTAAATGAAACAAGAAAAGTGTGTGTCAGGACACAAGTGAAAAACAACAGCAAATTGGCACTGAAAAACGCAAAAAGTTACCTCTACTTCAAAAATTTGTATAGAATTCAATTCTCAACATAATTGAATGATTCTTGTTGGAGAATTTTCGTCTATGACTAAGCTTTTCGAAGCAACGATCAGAGTATTATTTGGTGCACTGAGTCACTCGTGACACTTCTCAAACAGAAGGTCTGCAGTGGAAAAAGTTGAAAACTGAAGCAAAAAGAGAGTGAAAGTGGAAGATGTTAAAAAGTTGATTATGATCTAGAATCAAGCATAGATGAAGATTAACATCTAGGACACTATAAGGCACTAACCAACCGGTGAAGTTCATTAAAACAATGAGGAAAGCTGACTCAAACAACCACACGCATAGCTTGAAGCTTCATTGCGTTTTTTAGTGGACTTTGGCACGGTTTCACTCAAGCAAGTGCATATGTAAATGGTGGAAAATTGAAGAAACATGTAAAAGAAAGCATGAACAATACTTAGAACATAACTTGAACGGTGGAAATGTAAAAAAAAAAAGAAGAATCACCGAATGAAAATGACAAAAAACACTATGGAAGCAAGAAAATGGTGCTGAAATTTAAAGGATAACTAGTAAATGATGTGAACCATAGCAAGCATGGAAATCTACAAATAGAGTGTAGAACACTCTTGTAGTCTCATAGTTGCATGGAATCAATGGAGAAACACAGTGTAATAGATAATGAATGGTAAATGAAAGAAGAGAAAAACAAAATAGAAGGAGAAGAAGATGATAACAAGACGAAAAAATGAAGGAAACACAAGACTGGGAAAGAACCTTACCAAACCGTGAGAGACCATGGTTTGATGGCTCTTGATACCATTATGGTGGAGGTCCAAAGGTGCGTGAAGAACTCCATGGGCAGCGGAAATTGGATGAAGGAATGAAGGCAAGTTTTGAAGGCACTTGCAAGCTATGGAAAGTGAAGGAGGTGATAAGATTTCCGAATCTATACTAGCCTAAGGAAGGTGGCTACAGGTAAAGAGAGGAAATCTCTAGAAAGAGTGACTCTCAAAGGCAATAGAGGGAGGAGTGCTCTCAACTCAATTAGCATCTATTGCATAAAATTTCAAGAGTGAATACAAATGAGTGAATTTTTGGCTTTTATATGAAGCAATTTACACATGATAAAGGGGAGCCATTGGATGGAGTGGGCTTTGATCATGGCCCTTAGATCAAGCTTGGAGAAGGAGGCAAGGTCACGCCCCTTGGATCTTGGCTTGAAAAACAAGAAGGATTCTTAACCTTTTGATATGATGACCAACCTTAGTCAAACCATGAACCAAAGGAGCCTCCTTGCCTAGGTTTGATATTCTCGGCCATGTGTGAAGAGAAATGGGCGGAGCCCAATTTGAACCCCATCCTATGTTCCTTTCATGTCTTATGTATTATTGGAAAACAAAGCCTAAACAATGGCCCAATTTAAATATACACTACTAGATTTACATGCACTTCTTAAAGTCTTTGTGATCTCTTTGGCCCATGTAAATAATGTGAAAAGGCCATTGAATTTGTGATCATCTAATGGGAGGCCCTTTTGAATCTTCTTCATCATTGATCTTGTAATTGGGCCTTTAAATGGGCTTGTATTTGAAATGAGGCTTGAAGGTGCACTTGGGCTTGTTGGGATCACATAAAAAATGAAGCAACCTCAAGCCACTTAATATCTCAAATTTTGATGCCCAAAGTATGCAATTTCACAATCAAGGAAGCTTCAAAATGGTACCAAATATGATGTGCCAAAAAGAAGTACAAAGTACAAAGAAATAAAGCGAAAAATAAGAAACAATGCAACTCCAAATGTGCTACAAAAGTGTTGCCAATTTGCACAAAATCAAGAGCCAAGAGCTTACCTTGTAGCCTCCTTTTGATTTGAACAAAGACCACCACCAAGTAAGGCACTTGTAAGCACCTTAAGCCACCAAAATGAAGTGCAAAACAACAACTATAGTCTTGGTTTTAAGGCCAAAACAACCACCAAACCTGCACCAAAAAACAAAATAGCAAGAAAACTATACCAAGCAATGGAGTTAGCACACACACTCTCAAATGAACAGGTCCAAAACTCTCAATAGGTGATGAAAAGGATAAGCACACAAGCTGAAATTCTACTTCAATATCCACCACCTAAGATGCTACCAAATCAAAGAAACCATTCTAAACTTCATAGCATCATCAATCACAACCAATAACCAAGAGTCAAGTATATGAACCCAAACAAAGGAGAAAGCAAGAAAAGCTAATTAGAAATGCTAAACCAAAAGAGAATTGAAATCAAACATGACTAGAACGAGATTCAAGAAGTGGCAAGCCAGAAATTAAAGGCTGGAAAGAAAGGCAAGCACCACAAAAAGGAACCTAGAAATGCACTAGAATAGATTAAAAAAAATTGAAAACAGAGAAGAAAAAGTGCTTAGAAACAGCCACTATACTCATTGCAATTTTGTGCCAAATTGAGGGAATAAATTCCACTTCTATTGAAGGCAAACTCAAGGCAATATAGAGTTCACAATCAAGGAATCAATTAGAATAACAAAGAGCACTTAAAAGCACCACAAAACACACAAACCAGCATAAAACAAAGAATTCCCAAGAGCATTGAGTCAACTTTGCCTCAACTTCGCCAATTTTTCAGATAAAAATCTGGACAAGGCAGTGAGTCATGAAAAATCTCAAACAGTAGGTGTGCGTGTAGTGAAAACTGGAAAAATAGACTGGAGCAGAATTGCTCACGGAAATTGTAAGATGTTCTATGAAAATTCAAGATGAATGAACTTGATTATGATCTAAAATCAAGTATGAATCATAGAAGAACATCTTAAACACTCAAAAGCACAATCCAATCGGTGAAATGGACGAAAAACAGTGAGACCATTGCCTTACACATCCACAAGCATCACTTGAAGTTCATAGCTCATTTTGTGTGATGTAGGACTTGGTTCTCATCAACCAAGTGCAGAATTCAGCCATATGCACGAAAATTAAGATGAATTAAATTTCTAAAACATGACTTGAGACAAAACATAATATAAGTGATGAGTGCATATTTTTGCCCTCATTTAGTGTTTAATTCTGAGTATTTAATTGAATTTATGTGCTTAAAGAGTGATTTAATTGATATTTATGATAATTAGGTCGTTTGAGCTTGTGTGATAAAAATGTGTTAAAAAGTGATGCAGTTGAAGTTAAGATTAAGCTCATTTAAGGTGGGAAAATAAATTGATTGAAGTTACAAAACACCTTTAAATAAGCCTGAATTTAGCAAATTCTGGAAAAATCACTTCTGCACCCCAGTTTTTACTTATACACTCCCCTCTTTCTAAAGTGGACCACCAAAAATCTGTTCTGCAACCCAGTTTCTATTAAGTTGCACCCTTCCTACCACTTAAACCTATCTCAACCAGATTATACCATGTGGCAATCCCTAAGTTTTAAATATGTCCAATTAAAACAAGCCACGTGGCACTAATCCTTGCAAACACATATGCACCAATTAGACACTGCCACATCATCATCTTCTTCATCTCCAAAATAGAAACCCTAATTTTCCTTAAACCCTAGCCGCCACCATGACCCTAGCCGCCACCGCCAATCTCACCGTCAAACCTCCACCACTTGTCGGAAATACCACAGCAGCCATTGATGGAGAACGAACCACCGTTCGCATACCTGCAAGCACCGCAGCAGCGCCCAACACCGTGAATCTGCACCGCTCTCCATCTCCACACAAATCTTCAACACACCTTCATCATTTCATTCACGCAAAAGCAGTCCAGACTCGAGCCAGCTTCCATCGCGAATCCTTCACGCAGCCGCCACTACAACAGCCACGCCAGAGCAGCCACCGTTCGCCGTCAACTACGCAACTGCCAAAGGAGGGAGAAGAGTGTGAGAGCAAACCCTAATTCTGGAGAGAGAAGGAGCTGTCACATGTCAACATCTGATAGGGCAGTAAATTGGTCAATAGGTCAACTGGTCAAAGCTAGTCAAATCTGGCCAAATATTCAAGATTGGTCAAAGGAGAGAAGTTTAACGACAAATATTGATATTTTTGGATGTCTCTGCAAAATTGGTGATGAGTTCAAATTTTTGCCCTCATTTAATATTTAAATTTGAGGATTTAATTGAATTTTCTGTGCTTAAAGATTGATTTAATTAGGATTTGTGATTATTGGATTTATTGAGTAAGTTTGGTAAAAGTGGCGTAAAAATTGATTTTAGTTGCATAAAATATTATTGGATATTCTAACGTTTGTTAATGCAGCTGGAATTTATTTTTGGTCATTGATAGTGTGGATTTGAAATATTCAAAGTTACAAAATAAGTCCAAAATCAAGATATTCTGGAAAAGAATAAATCAGGAACTAAATGCACCCCCAGATTTTATTTGTACACTCCTTCTAAAGTGGACCACCAAAAACCCTGTTCTGCACCCCTAGTTTTCACTAAGTTGCACCCCTCCTACCACTTAAACTCCATTCAACCAGATTATGCCATGTGGCAATCCCCACCTTTCAAATCAGGCCAACCATCAGGTGACACGTGTCATAATCTTCCACTCACCAAATTAACCAATCAGATCTTGCCACGTCATCATCTCCTCCATCTCACTCTTGAAACCCTAACCCTAATTTTCTCTTCTCCTTCCATCACCATGGCAGCCGTGATGAGTTCAAATTTTTGCCCTCATTTAATATTTAAATTTGGGGATTTAATTGAATTTTTTGTGCTTAAAGATTGATTTAATTAGGATTTGTGATTATTGGATTTATTGAGTAAGTTTGGTAAAAGTGGCGTAAAAATTGATTTTAGTTGCATAAAATATTATTGGATATTCTAACGTCTGTTGGTGCAGTTGGAATTTATTTTTGGTCAATTAATAGTGTGATTTTAAAATATTCAAAGTTACAAAATAAGTCCAAAATCAAGAAATTCTAAAAAAGAATAAATCAGGAGCTAAATGCACCCCCAGTTTTTACTTGCACACTCCTTTTAAAGTGGACCACAAAAACCTGTTCTGCACCCCCAGTTTTCACTAAGTTGCACCCCTCCTACCACTTAAACTCCACTCAACCAGATTATGCCATGTGGCAATCCCCACCTCTTAAAATTAGCCAACCAAAACAAGCCACGTGTCATAATCCTACCCTCACCAAATTAACCAATCAGATCTTGCCACGTCATCATCTCCTCCATCTCACACATGAAACCCTAACCCTAGTTTCCCTTCCACCCTCCACAGCAGCCGCCGCCGCCAACCTCGCCGGTCACCACTGAAACTCGCCGGAAACTGCAGAACCACCGCGACGCAGCACCTCCATTTTCTCTCCATCATCTTCTTCGTTCACGCATCCATCAAAGCACGAGTTCTTCCACCACCACGAATCTGCACCTTGCGTCACGCATCCAACCTCCACCATCGTTTTCTCCGTTCACGCTCCGCACCATTGCACCTGCTCCATTTCCGCAGTCACCGCCGCAGATCGAAGCAGCCACGAACCTGCAACACTTCGCCGGAACCAACAGCCACGCACTTGCAACCACCGCGAGCTTTGCCGCTGCCACCATCACGTTTTCAGCCGTCAAAGGAGGAACAAACCCTAAGGAAGGAGAGAGAAATCTGATTTGGAAGAGCTGACACGTGGCAGTCTCTCAATGGACACTGAAATGGTCAAAACTGGTCAACTCTGGTAAACTCTGGTCAAACTGGCAAACTCTGGTCAAATTCAGGTCAATTTTGTAAAAATGCTTAAATGAGAGGGGCAGAATTGGAAATTGGACAGGAATTAAGTTGCTAATTAATTAAATAAAAATAAAAGATTTTAGCAACTGACAGATAAAGCCCAAAGTCCAGTGGAAGCCTATATAAAGAGACTCAAGGGAGCAGAAGGGACGACTGACAATTTACGACTTACAGCTTAAACACTTAGAACTCTCTGGTTTTGGCAGATACCGTCTCCACCACATCTCTCATTCTTTCTTTCATTTTCTTTCTTTCATATCATCATGTATTCCATCAAAGCCATGGAGGGCTAAGCTTTTAGGGTTGATTCCACTGTAATTTCTTAACTGGATTCTGAGGTTAGATGAATTTATATGTTTTGTTATTTTGATTATTGTTGTGGTTTTTGTTTATCTATGTCCTTTGCTTCTTAATCGAATAGAAAATAATGATTTTAAATCTACATACATGCTAATCATATGAGTTAAAAGGTTTTTAAATTAAATTGAGACTTTACTTTGATTTTGTTTAGAAACTTTCATTTGATTAAATAAGTTTTTGCCAATAATTGAGACTTTAATTTGATTAGAGGTAATTACTTTAACTAAAATTAGTTAAGACTTTACTTTGATTAATTAAGTTTTCTATTTGGTAAAGAAACAAAGGAATAGACATGATTAGGCATAGTAAAATTAATTGAGACTGTACTTTGATTGAATTTACTATGGATAATCTAACAATTCTCACTTTTAATTGAGACTGTACTTTGATTAAAAGTGAGGATGCCAACAAATGAATTGAGTCTTTACATTGATTGATTTGTAAATCAACAACAATAATTAATTTAACAATAATCTCTAGATAACGAATGAAGAATCTTATTTAGAAAAAGCAGTGGAATTGACCTATTTACTATTATTGTGTTTACAATCTTTCGTGTCATTTTCTTTGCATATCAAAACCCCCCTATTTTTATAGTTGCTAGTTTTAAATTGCATTTTTGAGAATCAAATATTTGAGATCAATTCCGTATTCGTTGTGAGACGACTCAGGGTTATCTTAACCATAACTATTTTCTTCACTACAAACTGGCAATACTGAAGTTGCTAAAGTAATGGTAATTTGATCGCCTAACGACAGCGATATCAAGCCGCCACCACCATCTCCTCGCCGGCCACCACTAATCTGCAGCAGCGGCGGCGCCACCATCTTCCTCCATCAAGTCGCGCCATTACCACGATTCTGCAGCACCACCTGAAACGTCGGCAGCCACCACACTTCATGTGCAGAACCACCGCACCACCATATTCAACCTTCACGCCAATCTCGCCGGAGTTCGGAGCAGCGCCGTCGCGAACACCAGCAGCGAACACCACCACCGCGAGCCACCCTCATTCTCGTCCATTCCTCGCATGCCTGCACCTGCTCCATTCCCACAACCTTCACGTCGCAGCATCTTCTCCGCAACGCACACAGATCTGCGCGAACCAGCAGCCACAACGAAGCACGCAAACGGAACAGTCGCAACAACCACCATCTTCTCTTCACGGACCATGATGCAGTAGAACCACCACGCCGGAAACGTGTCCGCACCAGCGGCCACCACCGCGAATACCTGCACCAGCTTCGAATTCACCATTTTCGCACACGTACCACCACTACAGCAGCGCGCCACCGCACCTGCAACCATCATTCACGCACCAGCAGCGTCCACAAACCTCCACCACCGCGCCTTCATCGCCGGAGAAGGAGGAGCAGCCGCGCCGTCATCCACAAGCCTCCACGAAACCCTAAACGCAGCAAACCCTGGTCTGGAGAGAGAAAGTGCACTCTGCGCCACGTGTCAGCATCTGATAGGACAGTCAAACGGGTCAACTGGTCAACACTGGTCAACTGGTCAAAGTCAACAGTCAACTCTGGTCAAAACTGCAAAAAATGGTTAAATAAGAGGGGCAGAATTGGAAATTGAACAGTAATTAAGTTGCTAATTAATTAAATAAAATAAAAGATTTTAGCAACTGACAGATAAAGCCCAAAGTCCAGTGGAAGCCTATATAAAGAGATTTAAGGGAGCAGAAGCGGACGACACAATTTACAACTTAGACAGCTGAAAACTCTCTGGTTTTGGCAAACATCGTCATCCATCACATCTCTCATCCTCTCTTTTTTTTTTTATTTTCTTTCCTTCATATCATCAATTGGACTATTGGATTAAAAATTGGCTATTTAGAAAATTAATACAAATATTATTTGGTGATAATTTATTAGATATCTTGAAATAATTAATTTATTTAATTATATCATAAATTATTAACCAAACTATATTTGTCAATTAGTTTAGATCTCTCCAAATATCTTTGAATATTTATCTTTATCATTATTTTAAAAGATATTTGAGAGATTTTAGCAACCGAAAAGCCTAGTCCAATTCCTATATAAAGAGACCAAGGGAGAAGTAGAATGAGACAAGCTCGGGACTTCGGAGTTTTGGAACCCTTAGGGGTGCCTAATTTCGTTTCCTTTCTCTCTCTTTTCTTCTCTATGTTCTTATTTTTATTTTGTATTCCATGGATTGCTAAACTTCTTGGGTTGATTCCATTGTAATTTCATTATGGATTCTGAGGTTAGAATGAATTAATTTCTTTGTTCTTTTTATTATTGTTGAGGATTTAATTCATCTATGTCTTTTATCTTTGAATCACGTAAAAAGTAATGATTTTAAATCTATATGCATGTTGATATATGAGTTCAAGGGTTTTTAAATTTAATTGAGACTTTACTTTGATTTTATTTAGAAACTTTCATGTGATTGAATGAGTTTTTACCAATAATTGAGACTTTACTTTGATTAAAGGTATTTACTCTAACTACAATTAATTGAGACTTTACTTTGATTAATTAAGCTTTTTATTTGGTGAGGAGATAAAAGAATAGACATGATTAGGCATAGTAAATTTGATTGAGACTGTACTTTGGTTAAATTTACTGTGGATAATCTAAAAGTTCTCACTTTAAATTGAGAATGTACTTTGGTTAAAAGTGAGAACGCCAACAAATTAATTGAGACTTTACATTGATTAATTTGTAAATCTATAACAATAATTAATTGAGCAATAAGCTTTAGATAACCGATGATGAATCTATTTTGAAAAACCAATGGAATCAATCTATTTTCTTTACTATTGTTTTTATTTCTTTTTGTCTTTTAAATTTTATTTCTATATTTGTTTATCTTAATCCCCTATATTTTTTATTTTATTTGACTAACTCATTTGTATAGTTTTATAAGAACTAATTTGTTAAAAATCAATTCCGTGTTCATTGGGAGACGACTTAGGGTTACTTTACCCTTTCTATTTTCTTGACTACTATCTTAGCAATACTGAAGTTGCTATAGTTTAGTAGTATTAATTTGATCGCGTTAACGACTTGAGACAAAACATAATATAAGGAATTGAAAAATAAAAGATGCACCGATTAAAATGAAGAAAAACAACAAGGAAGAAAAGAACAAGTGCTGGAAAACGAAAATGGAACCTAAAATAGATCTGCACTAATGAAGCAAGGAGTACTACAAGGTGAATCAATGGAGATTTATGTAACCTCAATGTCAGACGGTGGAGAGCAGAAAGAACATGAAAAAACAACAGAAAAATTGAAGAAAATAGTGGAGAAGAAGAGACAAAACAGAAATTGAAACAAGACACAAGTATAGACCAAGAACCTTACCCAAACCAAGAGGATGGATGCACCAAAGGCTTAGATGGCTCTAGATACCAAATGATGGACGTCCTTGGTAGAGGAGATAAAGGAAATCCATGGAGAATGATTAGGAGGAGTTGGAATGCAGCGGAATTTGGAGAAGGAGATGTAACTAGCTCTCGGAAATGGAGGATGTGGTGAAGATGAAGAGTAGAAGTGGAGCTATGGTATGGAAGGTGGCTAGAGGAGATGAAGGAGAAGATTAGCCATTTATGCTCTTAGAAATTTCAATAGTTAAAATGTACAAATGGTCTACTTTTGACTTTTATATGTGAGCCTAAACGCTAGACTAATTCCTATCCCTTAGATCAAGCTTGGAGGAGAAGCTTTAATCATCACCCTTGGATGGTGGCTTGGAGAAGGAGGCATCTTCCTAGCCTTTCGATGAAGACTTGGAAAAGAAGACACTCTCTTAGCCCTTGGATGAAGGAGGCCCATGGGTGGTGTGGACTTGGCTCCATGGGATGCATGATCCATGAGGAAGTCACGGCCTAAGGGAGACTCTTAGTCGGCCGAGCTCATTTGTACATGTAACACCTATTTGTATGTCTTACACCATTATTGAAAGCAAAGCCCAAACATTGGCCCAACTTAAATCTATACTACTTCCTTCCTGCATCATCTTATATTTTAGAGATTTCTTTAGCCCATGAGAATAATGTAAAAAGCCTATGATTGACTTAATCATCTTCTGATAGGCCTATGTCAATCTTTCTCATCATGCTTCTAGTGATTGGGTCTTGATGTGGGCTTGGGCTTGTTACCAACACCACAACCCCCACCATAAATATCACCACCGTCACCACCATGACCACCACCACCACAACCACCACCCCCATCACCACCACCACCACCACCACCAGCACGGCCATAAGCACCACCACTACCACGACCACTACCACCACCGAAACATCCACCACCACAACCACGACCATCACCACCTCCACCCCCACCACCACCACCACCACCACCGCTATCACCACTACCACCACCACGACCACCACCTCCATCACCACCACCACCATCACCACCCCCACCATGACAACCACCACCACCACCACCACAACCACCACGACGACCAACACCACTAAAACCACCACCACCATCACCACCACCATGACCGCCACCACGACCACCACCACCATCACCACCATCATAACCACCATGACCACCCCCACCACCACTACCAGCACCACCAGCACCACGACAACCACCACCACCACCCCCCCCCCCCCCCCCCACCACCACCACTACCACCACCACCAACACCACCACCACCATAAACACTACCACCACGACCACTACCTCCACTATGGCCACCCTTACCACCGTCACCACCAACAACACCACTACCACCACCACCACCACCACAACAACCATGAACATGGCCATTACCATAACCACCATCCCCATCACCACCACCACTACCACGACCATCACTACCACCACCAGCCCCACCACGACCACCACTATCACCAACACCATGGCCACCACCACCACCACCACGGTCACCACCACCACCACATCCATGGCCACACCCACCACAACCACCACCACCATCAAAATACCACCAAAACAAGCACCACCGCGGCCACCACCACTGTGACAAACACCACCACCACCACCACCGTCACCACCACCACGACCATCACCACCATAACCACCACCACCACCACCACCACCACAACATCCACGACCACCACCACCACCACTACCACCACCACTACCACCACTAATGTGACCCTATTAGGCTCACAGCTTGGGCCATTGGCTAGGCCCATTCCATTTAATTTCAGAATTTTATTTATTTTTAATTAAATAAATGTTTGCCCAAAATTGGCTTTTATTAAAAGTAGATAAAATTTTACAAGCATATGCATTGTGGGCCTTGGTTTGCTGTAGCGCATTTCAATAAAAACTTGCATTATGTGTCTTTCTAGTGGGCATGTGCCCAATTACTTCTACGGATCATGCGTGGCCAGCGTCACACGCACCAAACATCTACAACATTATTTCCAATTGTTTCCAACGTAGTCGTGATGGGCCGAAACCAATTTCCAACCCAATTCCTTTAGCATCTACAACCAAGAGTGACTTAACGCTTTCACACGTCCAGCACACCAATCTGCTTTAATGTGCAAGCCAATAATTGGTCCAATTTCATGCCACTTCCACGCCATTTTCTTATGGGCCTAATCATGTGAAGCCCACATATTACATTCTTTCAGCCAAGGAAGTTGTCTCTTCATTTCGAAACCCAACTTCTACTAGGGTTCCTCTTGAGAAAGCGAACACTTCTCTGAAACACACCTTGAGCTAGGGTTCCTTTGCATCACGGTGCTAGGTTTCACTCAACCCTCTCTTGGCCCTTCACGTGTTCCACCTCTTCCTTTGCTAGGGTTACCTCATGCATAGCCAAACATGTTTTTGGCATGTTCACAATAGCACCGTTGGGATTCACGCTTCTTTTCGAACCTTTAGCCGTTAGGACCTCTTGTTAGAACAGCGGTCTCCTTTCTTTTTCTGTTTTCACCAATTGCCTTCATCTATAAAAGGCAAGCCAAACCTTTGTATCAGTTAGCTTTAGATGAATGAGATATTGGTTAAGAACACTCTCACCTTTCGTCTTATCTCAAACCCTTCACCTTAGATGAGGATTTCTCCTCCTAAGCCTTCCGTTGCATTTTCCCATCGATTCCACTGAACAATCAACGTTTGGAGGCCGTTCTCCAGCAAATGGAGCACATTCCCGCCGATCAACGGCCCTATCGGCCTCATCAAGTGGTATTTAGAGCCACTTGGTTCTCGAAAGTTTCATGCTAAGCTTCTTATCTTTGATTTTCTTTATCTATTTGTTTACGTCTTGTTCATACTATGATTGAGTTGATTTTCTGATTTTTAATCTGTGATGTTGTGTTTTTCCTTGCTGAAATTGATTCAAAATTTGTTGATCTAATTTTCTGAATCAATACCGTGATCCACTGTCATAGATATCTGAATCTGCCATTCAAATGCATGTCAATTTAGCTTAATTTTGTTTTCTTACTTAGCTGTAAAGTTTTCAAATCTCTATTTTGTCTTAGGTTTGTGTAGTTTTATTTTATCTATTGTTGATTCCATGGATGTTGCTCCTATTTTCATAGAATTTGTGTGTTGTTGTTCTGTGTTCAGTGTTGCATATCTTTCAGTCACTGTTTCATTCGCCTAAGTCGATTCATGTGGTATGTTTTGTTCTCAATTTGCTATTAGATCATTAGCAAATTGTCTGCAGTGCCTATTGATATTGTTCTTATTCACTTCTGCGTAAACTACTTTTGTTTTCCATTTCTATTTGAATTTGTTACTGTTTTTGAGATTTCAATTGCTTGCCAATGATTATTGTTGACGACACCGTCTCTAAGTTTTTGAAATCTGATTGTGTTCAGAGTTCTCATGAGGTTCTGGTTTACTACAGTATTCTATACCTTCACAGATGATTAAATTTTCATTTAGTGCCAAATTGTTGCCTGTAGACTAGTTTATCTAATTGCGTTTGATGCTCTGGTTGAAAGTGAGTTGGTTGTGTTCATAGTCTGATTACTTTTATATGATTGAATCATTTCCAAATTTTGAAAATATTGTTTGGTCTCTGGCTATTTGAATCTGATTCCCAAATTGCATTCGTGTCAATTTGTTTTGAATACCACTACTTTTATGTTTCTTCCTTTCCAGTACTGGTTTTGTATCCATTGCTTTGGTCATTGTGGAGTGAACATTGGATTCACCATGAAACATTAGATTTGGCTATATCAGTTTCAGTGCACCTTATCTTTTTACTGATTTTTGATGCATTAATCTCGTCATATCTTAGATTTAGCTCTGCCATGTCATTTTTGAGCTCCAGTTTCTGCTTTCTCAAATTTTGATCATTGAAATTGCTACTAGATGTTGTGTCATAAATTCAGTTCTGCCATTTAAATTTTGTATTGTAGTTTTTGTTTTGGCAAGCTTCTGTTATCAGATTTTAACTGCCCTGTTGCACTTTCTTTCATTTGTGTGAAACTGTTTTGTTGAGTCTTAGTGCACTTCTAAAATCAGTTTCTTTGTTTGCCTTCTGCATTTTTTTGAGTTGAATCAACTTTGAATTTTGTCATGTGCAATTGATACCTGAATTGGATTTGGAACACTGAAATTTTGTGAACTGCAGTCAAAAGACATTTGTGCAATTGAAAAGAAAAGCAAGAAAGTCAGTGGTCCAGATTTTACCGAGACAAAAAGAACCTGACTATAATCTGTAAAACATGGTTGGTATTTGAAATTGCTTGTTCCATTCATATGCTAAACGTGTAGCACATTTCACAAAGTTATTGTTGTTCAATTCAATTTCAATTGCATATGCTCTTGATTAAACTTATTTTTGAGTCTTTGTTTGAGTTTGGTTTTATTCATCTTATTCTAGACCTATTCTTTAGGTTCTCTTTTGCGTGCCATTCTTTATTGCTTTGCCTTTTTTTCTTGCTTGTCTTGGTTGCTTATTCCATTGAGTTTGTCATTTAATCTTTCAATTGATGTTGTCTAATTTGTCCATTTGAGCTTTTATTGATTTTCTACCTTGCTATTCTTAAGTGCCAACACTTGCTTTTTCCTGGATTTCTTTTCTCTTGACACTCACTATTGTTTGGCAGCCCTTGTAGGTGCAATTTCTTCTTGAAGGTGGAGTTGTTGTTAGTGACTCAGCTATGAGAGTACACTACCGAGAGGAAATAGGAGTGAGTGGGACTTAAGAGCACCACAATGATGTTGGAAGTAGTTTTTGTATTTGTTGAAGGACCCCTATGAACTCCTATTTAAAGGGTACTCCTTGTCTTGTAAAAGGGTTGATCAAGATGGTGTTTTTCTTGTGCTAACCTTTGTTTTTGTGGCTTGTTTGGCTTAGAGACCTCTCAGTGCTGTCGTCTCCACCCCCCATTTGGCCATGAAGTTCCCTTCCCCTTCCGGCGATATCCTCACCGTCCACTGCGACCAACGCTTGGCACGCAAATGCTACATGGCCAGCCTGTGCCTACAACTCCCAATCCAACAAACTAACCACATTGAGCGACCACCTGGCTCCAGCATCGCCCTATCAGGCGACGATCTAGACCTCAGAGTGGGCTGCGATGTTCGTCTCGAACCTGTCGAAGAAACCTCCCCTCTTGAACTTCCAAATGGCCACTCCAACTGTAACATCCCGTCAGGATATTACGGATTTAAAAATAAAATAAAAGAAGTAAATAAATAACAACGCATTTAATAATACCTCATTTTCCCAAAACGTGGGAAAATTTAAAATTTATTAAATGAGCAAATAATATTCATAACCATCCGTTACAAAAACCAAAAAAACAATGTTATAAAATCACCCATCAGGGTTTACATCTGTTTCCAAAAGCGAATAAAAGAAAACATAAGAATTCCCCGAGTCTATCCCCTCTCCGCGACTAAGCTTCATTTGAGCCACCTGCATCAACAACATTTGCTCCTGCGCACCGCATACACGATCATCGCCAAACACAGGCAGATAGGGTGAGCATAACAGATAACAAATATAATGTTATATATATATATATATATATCTACAAACACACATATCACTATACATAACCTAACATCCCATATTACTCTATACTTTAATTCCTACAATCTAATCCCCAATCAGATTATTCGTGATCTACATCGTCTAATGAGTACTTCAAGGTGACTTGCTGCCATACCTATCAGCCACAACCGATAGAGCACGTGCGGGAAACAATGCTACGGATCACACACCGTAACGCCAGGTAAAGTTCCCATATACGAACATAGTTCGTATCGTCTCAAGACTACCAAACTCGTCACCCAACAACTGAGGAGGGCAATCTATCTTGACCCATCCGTACTCGCCACAACCAGCACACTCGTACCGGCAACACTCGCCAACTCGAGCCACAACTCAAGGGTTCTTCATGTTCATCCGCCATCCCGAGCCACAGCTCAAGGGATGTTATTCCGAGCCAAAACTCAAGGAATACCACGTGCTTAACCCTTATCCCGAGCCACAACTCAAGGGATACGTTCCGAGCCACAACTCAAGGAACACCAGCAACCCCCCTTTAAAGCACCACTAGACGCCTTGTAGATCACAAGTACACAACAAAAATCCAAAGTTACAGCAGTACAAATCGCCTGGCGGGGGACACGTGCCGTCAGGCGCTGCCAGCTTCCAGACCGCCTAGCGGGTGTCGCGTACCACCAGGCGCACAACGCCTCAAAACATGCAGACTTAGCGCCAATGCTCCAAACCCAACTATTGTACTACCCGAAATACTAGTTCTCGTTGAATATGACAACACTAAGATTGGTTTATATGAGTACGAGTCCTCTTATCCTACCTTACCAATGAGTTAATCTAATTAAGATTAATTAGCAATTCACCAAACAGCTAAATACCACACATATACCTTTTTATCTCATGACCTGACCGTAGTATGATTAATTCTTCCATTAAACTCACAGGCATGTACCCCTATTTTGACACCCAACCTGACCAAAGGGGTATCCAACCTACTCCAGATGTATCACAACCATAAAACTTATCTGACATATTTCTTTTCACTATCCACCCTATAATTCACCTCATCTCCTTAATCATACTTAAGTCTCCACTCTCCTAAGTATCCAATTCATCTCGTATCCAAATTTCTTCACGTCCAAGACTATTACACATACTGCACGAACTACAACACATCCAGCCCAAACCATTCCAACTTAAACCTCAGCATGCCACTGGTGTAATGTAACATCCCTGGCTACCCCTCCTCGGGTCCCAAAGGCTGTTAGGTTACTACAGCCCGATGCACCCTAACCCCTCACCCTTCTCCGTCCATTCATACTGGGTGGGTTGTTCCCAGTGGGAATCGAACCCCCAACCTGACATTTAACACCTCTGGCTCACCAGCAGATGTTACCAGTTGCGCTGCCGCCTGACGGTAACTTGTCTTCTGATGAAGGATTATCTTGTTCCTTTTTAAGATTATTGAATATGGTGTGAGTTGATTAAGAAAACCAAGGAAATCCCCACTGGACATTAAGATAGCAAGCTATCTAGATGTGAAGGTTCCTTTCCAAGGTTCTAGAGAGGAGGAGAATGGATTGATGGGGAGTAAGAAATCAAAAGGAAAAACATATAATAGAAACAATATAAACCAAGAAGAGTAAAGAAACATAAAATGAAAAGCAAGGGAAATGGGAGGAATGGAGGATTCACGCCACTACAAGGCTAGGCTAGAAGAAGCCATGGCAACCTTGAAGATGAGTGGTGTATGCCGCCACTTGCCAAGGCAAGATAAGGCTTGAAAGAACTCCACTCCCTAAGGAGGAATGCTCTCACAAAAGGTTGAAACACAAAGTGTATAATTTCTCCAAAATGTTCAACCCTTGTACAAGTGTTAGAGGTCCCCTTAAATAGACAAGTCTAGGGGCCCCTTAGCAAAACAACTAAGTTAAAGGATTACAAAAGAAACCTAGCATGTTCTAGAAAGTAGGTCATCCTAGGGTGCACATGGGTGAATTTTCGTCCAAGCCATCTAGGTGGCAAGTCTTCATGGCCAAGGCTCCCAAAGGAAGGTTCTAGAACATTCTAGAAGACTTGGTGTCCAAGGCATGTGGGCCTCCTCTTTCTAGATGCTTCTAGAAAGTCTTATTCCTTCTCTCTCTTCCTTAGGACGCCAAGTGTCTCCTATGTGGTCCTCCTCCTTTCTTATTCCTACAAATGCAATTTAAGGATTAGCATGTTGGTTTAAGGTTAAGCTAATCTTTTGAGTCAACAAGTCAACCCAAAGTCAAGGTCAACAAGTCAACTCAAAAATAGTCAACCAAGCCAACTTAAAGGAATTTTAAACTAAAGAAAATAAAAGCAAAGGAAGGGATCAAGGAACTCCCTTTCTTCTAAGCATGTGCCATGGGCCATCATCCTTGGTAGTGATCAATCCTTTATCATCTTCCGCCAGGCGGTGTATCAGACCTGGGAAACAACATGGTTTCTTTCACTCCCGCCAACACTCCCGTTCACTCCCTATCGCCTCTCCCAACACAATCTCTCCTGTTTTGGCATAATAAATCCAATAATACAGCCCTCTAAATTCGATACTACTGTACCCAACAAGGATCACCACAATTAGACCCCAATTGTACCTCACTTTACTACCCTTGACATTAAATCACTGTTTCATTCTCTTATACCTACAAATGCGTAAAATGCACATCATACATTTTCAAAATCATCCATTAATAACTACGAGTAGCTTTCCCACCGATCAGAAACAACCCAGATCGCCAAAAATGTTGATCCAAGCGAAAACTTGCTTGCGCCGCCTGGCGGTTCACTAGCCTCCGCTAGGTGTTTCATCCCAACCCTGAAAAAATGAAAATCTCCCATGTGTCGCCTGGCGGCCAGGTATGCCCGCCAGGCGGTTCCTTCTCCAGAACCCGCCAGGCGGTTTCTGGAATATTTCCAGAAACGTGAAAATCCACAACTTTTAACCCAACATAGACATTCAAATAAGCATGCAATCATACACATTTTCATGCACACACACACACACACACACACACACACACATATATATATATATATATATATATATATATATATAAGCGAGTAAAACTCCCATAACCTGGAATTCCTTCACTTAAATTAAAATATTTGAGATACTCCAATGATCACCACGTCTCCCCCTTCTTGGTGTGCTCTTACTTTAATTCCAGAACCTCACTCAAACCTCACCAATCTCTCTAATTTTCGTGCTCTAATTTCAGGTTGCTATCCCAGCTTGCCAAAACCTTCACTATGACCGCTTGTTACCCTTTTAAACTTGGCTTTTAGTAGAGTTTAATTACCCAAAACGAAAATTACCTAATGGTACTGTTAATTACAATTTATTTGGCCTTTATGATCTGTTTTTCAGCTACCCAAGGCTTCCTCTTAACCATCTAGGGTTTTCCCCCAATCTTTCATATTCAATTCAAAGCCAAAATGTTGAAAATAAAGTTTTTAGTTTGGTTCTCCAAGGTTTGAACCCATAACCATTCAATCACAAAGCAATTGCACAACCAATTCAACCAAGTCATGTTTCATGCTTAACAAATCCAATTCAAACATCATATCATACTAGAACATGATTACATAGATTTAAATAATAAAAAAAATAACACAAAAGTTAGCATAAATAGGACTCGAACCCAAATCCTCTCACATAAACTAAGTACTTTCAACAACATGATCTAGCACTTTTCCACGTCATACCAACCATAATTTAATGTCATAAATAATTTGCCCACCTGCATTTATTAATTAATTATTTATTTAATTAATTAAATTCCACGGGTCTTACATTACCCCCACCTTTAAAAGTTTTCGTCCTCGAAAAAGAGAACTTACTAGTGAAAAGATGAGGATAAGACCTCCTCATGACATCTTCCATCTCCCATGTCATTTCTTGAGTTGCCTCATCCCATAGGACTTTCATCGTTCTGATCTCCTTTCCTCGGAGTTGCTTTACTTGAGAATCCAAGATTCGCACTAGTCCGACTGCCACCGTCAAGTCCTCCCGCACCTGCACATCAAACTCCTCCAAGACATGTGTAGGATCTGCTATGTATTTTCTCAGCTGAGACACATGGAAAACATTATGCAAGTTTCCCAAGTGTGGTGGCAAAGCTATCTCGTACGCTGCAGGACCAATCCTCTTCGTGATCTGATATGGCCCGATGAATCGAGGAGTCAACTTCATCGATTTAAGTGCTCTGCCATTGCCTGTAGTACGAGTCACTCGAAGAAACACGTGGTCACATGCCCCAAACTCAAGCAGCCTCCTCCTCTTGTCTGGATAAGATTTCTGCTTACTTTGAGTTGCGCGCATCTGATCCTGAATTACCCTCACCTTCTCAATGGTCTGCTGTAAGAACTCTGGTCCAAGAACCACTGCCTCACCATCCTGCTGCCAACACAATGGTGTCCTGCATCTCCTACCATACACAGCCTCGTAGGGTGCCATTCCAATACTGGAATGATAACTATTATTATAAGTAAATTCTACCAGAGGCAGCACATCACTCCATGTACCCAAATTGTCCAAAACACATGTTCTTAGCAGGTCCTCCAACGTTTGTATAGTCCGCTCAGACTGTCCATCTGTCTGAGGATGGTAGGCGGAGCTCATTCTTAGCTGAGTACCCAAAGCGTTCTACAATGACTGCCAGAATCTCGATGTGAACCTCGGGTTTCTGTCCGACACAATACTCGTCGGCACCCCATGTAACCTGACAATCTCCCTGACATACAAATCCGCCATCTTATCCATAGTCATCTTCTGATTAATCGACAGAAAATGAGCACACTTCATCAATCTGTCTACTATCACCTAGATCGAGTCATGCCCTCTCATCGATCTCGGCAGGTGTATGACGAAATCCATAGAAATGCTGTCCCATTTCCACTATGGAATGTCTAGAGGCTCTAACATACCCCTGGTCTCTGGTGCTCAATCTTCGCTTTCTGACATACCAAGCAGGCAGCGACGTAATCAGCCACATTTATCTTTATACCTGTCCACCAGAAAGTAGCTTTCAAATCTTTATACATCTTAGTCATACCAGGGTGTATGCTAAGACGGCTCTTATGCCCCTCATCTAGGAGCATCTTCCTCAAGACTCCATTGCCAGGAACACACACTCTCTCCCGAAATCGTAGGATACTGTTCCGGCCCAAACGAAAATCCTTCCTCTTCTCAGTGCCCAACTCACTAATGATTTGTTGCAGCTCCTTATCTTTACCTTGTTCCACTCGAACCTCATCCAGGAATTCGTTCGTGATCCTCAGCATACTGCATCGTATCTGTCTTGCCCCCATATCCAGCCCCAGATTCATGTCCCGTAACTGTTCTATCAGCTCCAACTCTCTAATCATCATAGTTGACACATGAATTCTCTTCCTACTCAAGGCATCTGCTACGACGTTAGCTTTACCAGGGTGGTATAATAGCTCAAAGTCGTAGTCCTTTAGATACTCCATCCAATGCCTCTTCCTCACATTCAGCTCCTTCTGATCAAACATATATTTTAAGCTTTTATGATCGCTGAATACCTGAAACTGTGCCCCATACAAATAATGCCTCCATGTCTTGAGGGCAAACACAACTACCGCTAACTCCAAGTCATGTGTCGGATAATTTTTCTCATGCACCTTCAACTATCTCGATGCATAGGCCACAGGTCGTTTATCCTGCATCAGCACACAACCCAACCCTTGATACGAGGCATCATAGTATACCTCAAACATTTTAGTCGTGTCAGGGATCACCAAATTGGTGTGGTAGTCAATCTTCTCTTCATATCTTCAAAGCAGGCCTCACACTCATCCGTCCACGAAAAGGGTTGGTCCTTCCTGGTGAGCTGTGTTAGGGGACTCACCATCTTGGAGAAACCCTCCACAAATCATTGATAATACCCTGCCAAAGCCAGAAAACTCTGCACCTTTGTAACTATCTGGGGCCTCTCCCACTTCACCATTATCTCAATTTTAGCCAAATTAACTACTATTCCTTGGGCTGAGATCACATGGCCCAAGAATTGTACTTCCTCCAACCAGAATTAACATTTCGATAACTTCCCATACAATTGATGTTCTCGAAGGATCTCCAACACCACCCTCAGATGCTCTGCATGTTCTTCTCTGCTCTCGGAGTAGATTAGGATATCGTCGATGAACACTACCACAAACTAATCTACAGATGGCTGGAAAATCCTATTCATGTAGTCCATGAATATAGCTGGCGCATTGGTCACGCCAAATGGCATCACCACATACTCGTAGTGGCCATAACGCGACCTAAAAGCAGTCTTCTGTACATCCTCCGGCTTGACTAGGATCTGATGATATCCAGACCTCAAGTCTATTTTCGAGAACACCGCCGCTCCCCTTAGCTGATCCAACAGATCATCAATCCTCGGGAGCGAGTACTTATTCTTTATCGTTAACTTGTTCAGTTGCTGGTAATCAACACATATCCTTCTTTTTCACTAACAAAACCGGTGCTCCCCACGGTGATGCACTCAGTCAGATGAACTTCTTCTCGAGTAGGTCCTCAATCTGTTTCTTTAACTCAGCTAACTTAGTTGGCGCCATCCTGTACGGTGCCATAGAAACTGGTCCAGCGCCAGGGATGAGGTCAATGGAGAAATCAACATCCCTACTAGGCGGCAACTCTGGAATCTCATCTGGAAAGACATCTGCATATTCCTCCACTACCGGAATTCTACTAATTTTCTCAACCGTACTCATCTTCTTCGCATGAGCTACTATCATATAACATGTAGCTCCAGCCTCAATCTCCTTCACCGCCTGATTAGACGAGATAAGCTCCAACCCTGCTGTATCAAGGAACACTACCCTGCACCGTTCGTAATCGATGACAACATGGTTGCTCGTCAGCTAGTCCATGCCTAGAATCACGTCCAAACCTTCCATCGGCAAGCAAATAAGATTCAGCTTGAACCTGCGTCCTGCCACCTCCATAGGGCACTCCACACACTCAAAAGTGGTGGATACCTCTCCAGATGTTGGCGTTGCGACTATCAGCTCGCACCCCAACTCTCACATCGTAAGCCCGAGCCTCCTCACGCATTCATTAGACACGAATGAATGAGTGGCTCTTGATTCAAACAACAACACCACCTCATGGTTATACAACAAACACAAAAACTGTAAGAGGTTACCTGACTGTGTTGCCTCTATGGTCGCCAAGGCGAACACACGCCCCAGTGCTCTAGGCCGATCTCCAACAGGTTTCTTGGCTGGCGCACCCCCAGCTGGTTTTCTGTTAGGACACTAACGTGCAAAGTGTCCAGTCTGCTCACATACGTAGCACTTACCAGTGCTACTGCTTCCACCCGTACTGCTAGCAGGTCTAGTGAAGTCTCTCCTCAGGTGCTCCCCGCCACAGTTATAGTACTGTAGTCTCCTGGAGGTAGTCGGTGGCCTGCTATAAGGTTTCTTTTGCTGACGGGTGTCTGTCACAGCCTTCTGTGATCGTGCTGCTCGGTTGGGCCCCATCTCCGGCTGCTCAACGGTTTTGGCCTGCTCGACCAAAACTGGGAACTCCATGATCCTGAGAGGTACCAAGAATCTACGGAGCTCATGCTTTAGTCCACCCTCGAACTTCCTGCACTTCCACTCCTCAATGACCACGGGAGTGTAGAAACATGCAAGGTACTTAAACCTCTCGATGTAAGCCTCCACAGTCATTGTTCCCTGCTGTAACGTGAGGAACTCTGCTTCCTGCTTATGCCTCGCACTGTTTGGGAAATATTTCTCCAGGAACCTCGTCCTTAAGGTAGCCTAGGTCACCTCCTCCCCACGGGTCTACATCAGCCGCTGCATCCCCTGCCACCAATACTCTACATCTGCCACCAGAAGAAAGGTGCCAAACAATAACCTCTAAGCATTTGTGCACTCCAGCACCTCGCAAATTTTCTCGCACTCCCGCATCCACGCATCTGCCTCGTCAAGAGTAGCTTTGCTAGAGAACTTGGTCGGCCTATGTTTCATGAAATCCTCCATAGTTACCAGCCTGGTAGGTGCCACTACAGCTTTGGGTCGCACTGCTATGGGCTGCATCGTGTCCACCATACGATGGATCGCCTAAGCTATGTCATCAGCTCCAGTAGTGTTCCTTCTCTTTTTGTTAGCCATAGCTTGCGCGCGCCACATATTATAGCTCTTCACACACACAGCTCAAATTAGGATTTCACATCCAAAAATAATATAACAATACAAGCAAATAGTCATGCAAGCGTAACACGCTAAGCTCACTCCCCATAGACCCCAAAAATCATTTTTTTGAAAACCATTGCTTTGATACCAAATGTAACATTCCGTCAGGATATTACGAATTTAAAAATAAATTAAAAGAAGTAAATAAATAACAACGCATTTAATAATACCTCATTTTCCCAAAACGTGGGAAATTTTAAAATGTATTAAATGAGCAAATAATATTCATAACCATCCGTTACAAAAACCAAAAGAACAATGTTATAAAATCACCCATCAGGGTTTACAACTGTTTCCAAAAGAGAATAAAAGAAAACATAAGAATTCCCGAGTTTATGCCCTCTCCGCGACTAAGCTTCACCTGAGCCACCTGCATCAACAACATCTGCTCCTGTGCACCGCGTACACGATCATCGCCAAACACACGCAGATAGGGTGAGCATAACAGATAACATATATAATGTTACAGATATATATATATATATATATATATATATATATCTACATACACACATATCAGTATACATAACCTAACATTCCACATTACTCTATACTTTAATTCCTACCATCTGACCCCCAATCAGATTATTCGTGTTTTACATCGTCTAATGAGTACTTCAAGGTGACTTGTTGCGATACCTATCGGCCACAACCGATAGAGCACGTGCGGGAAACAATGCTACGGATCACACACCGTAACACCAGGTAGAGTTCCCATATACGAACATAGTCCGTATCGTCCCAGGACTACCAAACTTGTCAGCAAAAAACTGAGGAGGGCAATCTATCTGGACCCATCCCTACCGGCAACACTCGCCAACCCGAGCCACAACTCAAGGGTTCCTCGTTTTCATCCGCCATCCCGAGTCGCAACTCAAGGGATGTTATTCCGAGCCACAACTCAAGGAATACCACGTGCTTAACCCCTATCCCGAGCCACAACTCAAGGGATACGTTTTGAGCCACAACTCAAGGAACACCAGCAACATTGAGACACACTTCTCTTTCCTGGAAGTCTACTCAACAAGCTTTCAACTTATTTCTTTTCAGAAAACCTCTTTCAAAATTGTAAAATCATTTTTCATATGAAAATAATCAACAATGTGATTTTCAAGTCCACAGCAACCACATGATCCATATGATTATCAGCAGCAAATTGTCACACCTACTTCTGCACCTGATTTAAGTAGGTTAACTATACGTCAACTAAATGATCTATATCCTCGATCATCTTTTGTGGAATATGAGCAACCATCATACCATGAGCAACAACCATATTCTGAGTGTCCACCTGATGAAGGATTATGTTGTTCTTTTCTAAGATTATTGAATATGGTGTGAGTTGATTTAGAAAGCTAAGTGAAATCCCCACTGGACATTAAGATAGCAAGCTATCTAGATGTGAAGGTTCCTTTCACAAAGCTCAAGAGAAGAAGATGATGGATTGATTCAAAATGAAAAGAAAATGGAAAACACATAAACCATAGAAAACCAAGAACAATTAAAGGAAGAAGAAAACACAAAATGGAAAGGAAAGAAATGGTAAGAATGTGAGAAGCACGCCACTACAAGGCTAGGCTAGAAGCCATGGCAACCTTGAAGATGAGTGGATGTGTGCCGCCACTTGCTATGCAAGATAAAGCTTAAAAGTATTCACTCCCAAGGGAGGAAACTCTCACAAATGGTTGAGACACAAGAGTGTTTTTACTTCAAAATCTTCAACCCTTTTACATGTCTAGGAGCACCCCTTATATAGAAGAGTTTAGGGGCCTCTAAGCAAATAAAAGATACCTAAGGATGTCTCTACAAAAACCTAACCCTAGCTTCTAGAAACTAGGTCAAATAAGGTTACAAAACTGAGAGACAAAAGACCTAATTATGGTGTGTGCAAGGCTAATTTCGTTCTAGCACAAAAGGAGACAAAGAATGTGTCTCATATGTCTCCAAAATGTTGCCAAAGTGTGCTAAAAACAAAGGAGACCAAAGGTACATAGGTACACTTGTTTTATGCCTTTTACTTTATGCTTTATGCCTTTGCTTTACTCTCTCCTCCACATCATTTATGCTCCCCAATCACCATGCGCCACCTAGCATTGCTTTCTTACTCCTAATTAACCTACAAAGCAAATAAACATAGATTAGCATGTTGGCTTAAGTCAAGTCAACTATAGTCAACATGTCAAAGCTAGTCAAAGGTCAACAAGTCAACTAAAGTTGATTCAACTAAGTCAACTTAGGGAATCAAAAATAACAAACACAAATGAAAGGGATGAAGGATTAGTGAACTTCCTTTCTAAACATGCTTAGTCTTCTCAAGCATGTGCCTTCATCCTTGGTTGGGGTCAATCCTTCATCACCACCCCAGCCATCATATGTTCCATTTGGTTCTCAACAACAACAACATGCAACATCACAGCAAGTTGCAGCAATCAATGGACAATCCTATAAGGAAGTTGTGTTATTAATGGATGGACTGAGAGAGAAATTAGACACCACAGATGAAAGGTTGCGAGCTGATCAACGATGCAAAGATATTGAGCAAAAATGGTATGGAAATGATAAAGTATTGTATGACATGATGGAGGATGCAAGTAACAACAACTTTGTAGAATTATTTTGTACTGTTAATACCACCCTCCAATGCCATCCAAGATTTGCTGAAATCCCAGAATTTAGAGCACTTCGTCAAGAAATAGAAGATATGCTTCTAAAGTTGGCCATTAGAGTTGAACAACTGTCAGAAGATTTAAGTCAACTAATGAAAGACAAAGCTATGGAGGCCACCTTAGAAAAACTTATGAAGACGATAGTTGAGCAAAGGGATGTTAAGGAGCATGAATTAAAGGATGGAATAATTGAACATTGATGTGAATGAGTACACGATTCAAATGTTAGATCAACCAACACCAGAATCACATCACACTGATATATCTACTGATAGATATAATGATGCTCATAGTAATATGTCTATTGATGGACATATCAATTTTGCTAAAAATGTTGATGATGTAGAAATTGAAGATTCTCACACATACATATCTACTAATGGATATGTTGATGATGCTCAATGTGAATATAAAGTTTTATCTATTGATGATGATATGAGTATAGATGATCTTTTTGAGGAGCAAAGTTGTGAGGACAATACAATGGAGGAACCAAGTGCAGTTGAAGAGCCAACGATATTCATAGATGCAGCTGAAGCATCTACTACTACAACTGACTTGGTTAATGATGAAGCAGCAGATTCAACTACTTCAAGTGCATATTTTAGCTCACAAGATGAGATTACAAGGACTACTGATGATCTGGTTAACCATCTGAATGCACCTGATGATGCTCAAATTGAGATGAAGCCACATACTCCACATATCAAGTTTATTGATATGAATGATGAAAATAGATTTTTAGTGGTGATTTTTGTTGACTTGGTTGCAGAGCAAGAGGAAAGGTTGCTTCAAAAGGAAAAGATATTTGTTGACTTGGTGATTTTTGAAAGCATTGTTGATAGAAAAGTTAAATTGCATGCATATTTGTTTTCTGTTTCTAATTTTAGTGAAAAATTAAAAAAAAAATCAAAAATATGTGTTTTTGTTTTTAGTTTTTATAAAAATAAAAATGTAATAATTAAAAAAATGGTACAAGCTGATTTGAACTTTGTAAAATTAAAGAAAATAAATTTTGACATATGGCCAAATTGAGCCAGATGTCACAAATTTTTTCGTTTCCTTCCCAAAATAAGTCCATTAAGGACATTTTTTTTGAAATAAGTGTGGGGGAGACAAACTGTAGGTAGGATTTTCCTTTTTCTTTTTTTTTGTTTTTGTTTCCATAAAAAAAATTGTGATTTCTTTTTTAGGAAATTGTGAAAGTATTAACTTTTTACTAAGTGAAACTTTTAAATAATATATCTCATAAGAAATCCACCAAAAATATTTCCTTGTTTTCAATAAAACATATTGACATTGGATTTTTAAGATTTGATTCAGTAATTGGGATGATCATAATTCTGGAAAAATAAAAGTCATGTTGATATAAGTGGATTGTTTCTATGATTTGCTAAATGAGTTGATTTGAGAATTTCTTGATTAAATCTTTTGTGAAAGAATTTGACCTTGTGAGTCTCGAGCCTTAATGTAAAGGATGGACCGCCATGTGCCATTCCTATTTTTTCTTGAGTGACTTGCTCATGTTTGCTTATACTCAAATGTTTAGCTTGACTCTTTTGTTTTGCATCTTAGGTGAATATGCATGATTTGATATGACTGAGACATTTCTTGTTTTTAGCTACTTGGCCAAATTAGTCCACCTTGATATTAATCCATTGGTAGCCCCTTTGAGCTTTAAACCTCTTTTTTCTTGTTTTAAGCCTATTGCATAACCTTGAAAAGAAAAAGACCATATTCTACCTTAGGAAGAAAGAAGGAGCTAATGGATTATGTTCAGCAATGATTGAGGAATAAAGTGTGTGGGTGAGTACCTCACCCACAAATTAATAAAAATTGCAAAAGGAAAAATTGTTGATGAAAAAGTGTTGAAAGGAAAGAAATAATTGCTTTCTAAAAAAAGAGAGAGCAACAAAGAAATCAACGAAAAAAAGTTGTTTTTGGAATTATGCTCCATTATTCTTCCTACATTACTATTTCAAAAACCCAAAAATCCTAAATTTTTTCCTACCTTTGGCCCCATTATAACCTGTAAAAAATTCCTCATGATCTTTGAATGCATGTTTTCTGAAAGTTTGTGAATATTAGAGTCTTGTTTACTTGCATGAGTATTTTGAGTGAAAACACAAGCCAAAACACTTGAGCGAATTTTGGTGAGAAAATACACATCTAACTTGAGTGCTTTCTTTCATAATTGATTGTCTTGTGAATTCAAAAGATTAACTCCTGTGTGAAAAATAGAATCTTTCCATTTGTTTATGCATGGTAACTTAATTTCTAGAATATTGATTTGTCTAAAGTAAGGTTCATTCCTTTGATCTAGTGTTGATATGAAGTAAAACACCTCATGCATGTGAGTGTATGTATGGTATGTACTATGCAAGGTGGCATGAAAAAACAATGGGATGAATATTATGCATTATACATTGTGACATGAATCCAAAGTCAATCCATGCTACGTGTCAAGTGAATGTTAAAATGTTATTTACCTTAAAACTATGTGCATGGTACCATGCATGAATGAAAAGAAGATGTAGATGTAATGCATGTATGCACCTCAAGAGACCCTTATTTATACGTTGATGCAAATATGACACGGTTGAAAATTAACTACTTAATTCTATAAAAATGAAAAGATTAAAAAAATAAAGAAATAATGCACGCTGCCTTTGTGCCCTAGAAGGTGTAGAGAAAATCTATTTTCTGGTCTATGGGTTTTTATATAATTCTTCCAAGGATAGCTCTAAATTATCTCACATGCTTCTAGAGCTGAAGTCAACCTCAAGACATAATCCACAACGATAGGCGACCTAACAAATCTGACATGTCAAGAGGAAGAAAACTCTAGATGAAGTCTTCCCAATAGTCAAGTAGATTCAAGATCTAGCATAACAATTGTTGGACCTCCACTCCTTACGGCTAACTCAGGTCCGGGTATAGGACCCCAATATTAAAATGAATGCACTAGCCTACCATGTGTAGTGTGTGAATGGAGCAACCTAAGACTACCCAAACCCACACATGGCATCAAGACAAACAAAGATAGATAAATATACATGAAACAAAACGAAAAAGGGGAAAATGAATATATAAAAAAAAATACCTTTCGCACACTTAACCAATAGGATCGACTCTCCAAAACGTCCCTAGTGGAGTCGCCATCTGTCGCAACCGAGATCATGGCGGGACGATGAAAATCATTTTAAATAGTATAGAGGAGTCGCCACCATAGTTTATTATGGAAAACTATAGAAAAACCTTAAAAGAATGGTCTTCGAAACCAAATTTGGGTTCGGGAGTCGGTTACGTGTGGGGAAGGTATTAGCACCCCACAATGCCCGTCTTAAGACGGTTCCCTCTTTAATTAAGTGTGAAAAGTAGAATTTTGATGTTTAGAATATTTGTTATTCCCCAAAAAAATCAAACAAAATAAAAAAACACATAAGAAAATATTAAAGATTCAAACCAAATTATTTTTTTATTTTTTTGGCCCGACGAGGATTGTACCTCGCTCCTACGTATTTCCATTTGGAAAATCAGGGATAACATAGTTTGTAAGACCCGTGAAATTTAAATAATTAAATAAATAATTATTTAATAAATACGGGTAGGGGAGGCTTTATGGCATTTAATGGAGATTGTTATGATGTGGAAAAGTACTAGCTCAAGTGGTTGAGAGTACTTTAAATATGTGAGAGGACTTAGGTTCAAGTCCTATGTATGCTATTTATGTGTTATTTAATTGTTATTATTTTAATTATGTGCATGACCATGTTGAGTTATAATTATAAGAATTATCACGAAACATGAATTGGTTGAGTGGTTGTGCATTAGGATGACATTGGTTTGGTTATGAGTTCAAACCTTGGTAGAACCAAAGTAAACTTTCTTTTTGCAAAAATTAGTTTTGGCTTGAATGTGAAAGGGCAGAGGAAATCTTAGCTGAATTGGCAGCCAAGTAAGGGCTGAAAAATCATCTTATAATTGTGCTTGAATGGCAATTACCACCATCAATGAGATAATTTTCGTTTTGGCCAATAATCACCCTTAATACCTAATTAAAAAGTGAATTAAGGGAGAGAAAGAGGTTTTTTGAGGCTGCCATTAGAGAGGACCTTGTGAGGAGCGAAATTCCAGAGAGAAAATTGTGATTCTGGTGTTAAAAGAAGAGTTTTTTTTGGAAGGAATCAAAGCGAGGTCATTGGTGCTTAAGGGAAGACTCATAATTCAAACTCTAAGCAAAGGAAATTCCAGGTTAGGGGAGCTGATTAACGTCGTTTTAATTGGTTAATAATTATATATATGTTGTATCGTATGTCATTGCATGATCAATGTCTATTTTTGTTGAATTTCGTGTTTTTGGGAATTTTTCCAGAAACCGCCTGGCGGGTGATGAACTGCCGCCAGGCGACACATGCATTTTGCCTATTTTTCTGAGTTCCTAATAGGAATCTGATGAGTTCAAATTTTTGCCCTCATTTAATATTTAAATTTGGGGATTTAATTGAAGTTTTTGTGCTTAAAGATTGATTTAATTGATAATTCTGATAATTAGGTTGTTTGAGCTTGTGTGATAAAAATGTCTTAAAAAGTGATTTTTAGCTGCATAAATTATTATTGGATATTCTAACGTTTGTTAATGCAGCTGAAATTTATTTTTGGTCAATTAATAGTGTGATTTTGAAATATTCAAAGTTACAAAATAAGTCCAAAATCAAGAAATTCTGGAAAAGAATAAATCAGGAGCTAAATGCACCCGTAGATTTTATTTGCACACTCCTCCCTCAAGTGGACCACAAAAACCTGTTCTGCACCCCCAGTTTTCACTAAGTTGCACCCCTCCTACCACTTAAACTCCACTCAACCAGATCATGCCATGTGGCAATCCCCACCTTTTAAAATTAGCCAACCATAAGCTGCCACGTGTCATAATCCTCCACTCAGATCTTGCCACGTCATCATCTCCTCCATCTCACACATGAAACCCTAACCCTAATTTCCCTTCCACCCACCATGGCAGCCGCCGCCGCCATCTCCTCACCGGCCACCACTGAAACTCGCCGGAAACAGCAGCAACCTCGCGCTTCCACCACCACCATCTTCCTCCTTCGCGCCACCTTCACCTGCAACGCACCAGCGGCGCCATCTCCGTCAGCCACCGCGCATCAGCCCCCGCGTCGCACCTCTTCGTTCACGCCGAAAACAGCACCGCAACACCACCACTGCACTTGCAACGCGCATCACCATCACGCCATCTCCGTCAGCTTGTTTTCCGACCGCGACACACCATCCATCTGCGCCAGCGAATCGCGCCACCACCAGCAGCCACCATCGTCTCCGCACTATTGCAGATCGTGAAGGAAGAAAAACGCAGCACCAGGAAGGAGATGAACAGCCACTGAACCTCCACAGATCTAAAAACGCGAAACAGCAACAGTGTTCACGCCTCCAACACCGCGTCCTCGCCGAAAAACGGCAGCAGCCGCCGTCATTGCACCTGCGCAGCCAAGGGAGGAAGGAGGAAGGAGCAGCAAACCCTAATTCTGGAGAGAGAGTACTCTGCGCCACGTGTCAGCATCTGATAGGACAGTCAAATTGGTTAACTCTGGTCAACTCTGGTCAACTGGTGAAAGTCAGCAGTCAACTCTGGTCAAAACTGCAAATATGGTTAAATGAGAGGGGCAGAATTGGAAATTGGACAGCAATTAAGTTGCTAATTAATTAAATAAAAATAAAAGATTTTAGAAACTGACAGATAAAGCCCAAAGTCCAGTGGAAGCCTATATAAAGAGACTTAAGGGAGTAGAAGCGGGACGACTTACAACTTACAACTTAGACACTTAGAACTCTCTGGTTTTGGTAGATACCGTCTCCACCACATCTCTCATTCTTTCTTTTATTTTCTTTCCTTCATATCATCATGTATTCCATCAAAGCCATGGAGGGCTAAGCTTTTAGGGTTGATTCCACTGTAATTTCTTAAATGGATTTTGAGGTTAGATGAATTTATATGTTTTGTTATTTTGATTATTGTTGTGGTTTTTGTTTATCTATGTCCTTTGCTTCTTAATCGAATAGAAAATAATGATTTTAAATCTACATGCATGCTAATCATATGAGTTAAAAGGTTTTTAAATTAAATTGAGACTTTACTTTGATTTTGTTTAGAAACTTTCATTTGATTAAATAAGTTTTTGCCAATAATTGAGACTTTAATTTGATTAGAGGTAATTACTTTAACTAAAATTAGTCAAGACTTTACTTTGATTAATTAGGTTTTCTATTTGGTAAAGAAACAAAGGAATAGACATGATTAGGCATAGTAAAATTAATTGAGACTGTACTTTGATTGAATTTACTATGGACAATCTAACAATTCTCACAACAACAATAATTAATTTAACAATAATCTCTAGATAACCAATGAAGAATCTTATTTAGAAAAAAGCAGTGGAATTGACCTATTTACTATTACTGTGTTTACAATCTTCCGTGTCATTTTCTTTGCATATCAAAACCCCCTATTTTTATAATTGCTAGTTTTACTTGCATTTTTAAGAATCAAATATTTGAGATCAATTCTGTATTCGTTGTGAGACGACTCAGGGTTATCTTAACCCTAACTATTTTGTTCACTACTAATTGACAATACTGAAGTTGCTAAAGTAGTGGTAATTTGATCGCCTAACGACAGCGATATCAAATTTGGCGTCGTTGCCGGGGAGTACGGTTAGTATTTCTTTTATTTTGATTCTGTTTTTATTTATTTATTTTATTTTATTTTTATTTTTTATTTATTTTACGCATATACGTTTGATATAGTTCGTTATTTTGTAGTATCTAGTTTTCTGTTAATATATTCCAAGCAAAGTTCTATTTTTGTTTTGATTAAGAATTTCTTTTAAGAAATTTTTGAGACTAGTTTGGAAAACTCTGTCTAGGAAAGATTTGGTATTTAAGTTGTCCATTGTGACGCACCTCTCTTTCCTGGGAGTAGACCCAACGACATCTTAACTCATTTCTTTCTTGAAATCTTTCTCCAAAACAAGAATAGGAAGAAAAAAAAACACACAGGGAAACACTTTCAGGTGGACTGCATAGTGCATGACTCGGGCCAATCCGGGTCAATTTTATCAACTTGATTCAGAACTTGAAAGGAACTTGCGTAAATCACGTAGGAGACTTGAACTCAGGTGTTCTACTGAAGGAGCACCATCATCATCTGAACCTACCACTGAAAATGTACCGCTAGAATCACCTCCGGTGATTAACATATCTTCTGATCCATCACCTGAACAAGAAATTCAAGAAGATAGAATGGAAGAAAGAACAATAAGAGAGTTGGCTTCACCGGATGCAGCAATTACACAAAACATGTGCATCCAATATCCAGATGGAGAATGTGAGCTTAAGTCTGGGTTAATCCATCTTTTACCCAAATTCCATGGATTAGCAGGAGAAGACCCGTACCATCACTTGAAGGAATTTCATGTTGTTTGTTCATCCATGAGACCTACAACAGTGACAGAGGAACATATCAAGCTTAAGGCTTTTCCATTCTCATTGCAAGATGCCGCTAAGAATTGGTTATACTGCCTTCCGCCAGGATCCATCAATACTTGGGAGACTCTGAAAAGATTATTTTTGGAAAAGTTTTTTCTAGCATCTAGAGTTGCTGCTATTCACAAAGATATTTATGGGATAAGGCAACAAGAAAGAGAAAGTCTTCACGAGTATTGGGAAAGATTCAAAAAGTTATGTGCTTCCTGTCCTCATCACCAAATAAACGAGCATCTCCTCATTCAATACTTTTATGAGGGATTGAGTATCATGGATAGACAAATGATAGATGCTGCAAGTGGAGGGTCATTGGTGGACAAAACGCCAACAAATGCAAGACAATTGATTGAAACTATGGCGTCGAACCATCAACAATTTTCCACAAGGAGTAATTCTATAACTCTATTGAAGGGAACCTATGGAGTAGAAGCTTCATATATTGCAGATCACAAGAAATTAGAAGGGAAGTTGGATGACTTAGCAGCCATGGTAAGGACCTTGACAGACTTACAGAAAAAGCCTATCCCTTCTACTTTATGTGGAATTTGTGCTTCTACTAATCATCCTACAGAGGCTTGTTCTATGTTAAAAGAGACAGGGACGTTAGACAATGAACAACCTCAGGCATATACTGCAAACATCTATGGCAATAATAGAACACCTCGGCAGCAATACAACCATGATTTGTCCTCCAACAAGTACAACCCAGATTGGAAGGAATATCCCAGCCAGAAATGGGGAAATCAACAGCCTCAACACCAACAAGTCTATGTTCCACCTCAACAGAGGCAACAACCACAACCAGCGGCAACCTCTGGTGATTCAAACATGGAGGCAATGATGAAAATGATAGCTGACATGATGAAGGGACAAATCAATGAGTTGAAACAGACAATGGAAGCAACCAATCAAAATTTGCAAAATCAGATTGGGCAAATGGCAAATGAGTTAAATAAGATGAAGTCTCAACAAGGCTCGAGCAATTTGCCTGCACAAACTGTAATTAACCCGCGAAATGTAAGTGCTATTACTTTAAGATCGGGAAAGCAAATACAAGGCCTTGGGGATGCCCAAGAAGATAAAGATAAGGACAATGAAGTTGTACCTAATGATGAAAGAGGAAGATCAGATGAAGCAACATAAGCAACATCTGAAATGCCTGCACCCAGTGATAACTCCAGGTTGGTATCCCCTAATACTTCCTCTGAAAATTCTTCTCCTTATTCCCCTCCTCCTCCCTATCCAAACCGTTTGAAACCAAAAACTAAAAAGATGGAGGAGTTAGACAAAGAAATCTTGAATACTTTCAAAAAAGTGGAGATAAACATCCCTTTGTTGGATGTTGTAAGACAAATTCCTAAATACGCCAAATTTCTCAAAGAATTATGTACACATAAAAGGCGTATTATGGACAAAGAGGTAGTGAACATGGGAAGAAATGTCTCTAGCTTAATTAAGAAGCCTGCAGTCAGAATGCCGCAAAAGTGTAAGGATCCAGGTATGTTTTCTGTTCCCTGCATTATAGGAAGTACTAAGTTTGATAATGCTATGTTAGATTTAGGAGCTTCCATTAATGTAATGCCTTTATCAGTTTTTACTTCACTTCATCTTGGACCTCTTAAGTCTACTGGTGTGGTCATTCAATTGGCCAACCGTAGCACAGTTAACCCTGCAGGTGTGCTAGAAGATGTGCTTGTCCGTGTGGACAAGTTAATTTTTCCTGCAGATTTCTACATCTTGGACATGAAGGATGATGAAGGAATGAGTTCAACCACAATTATCTTGGGAAGACCATTCATGATGACAGCACGTACCAAGATAGACGTGCATGCAGGATCCTTGACTATGGAGATAGGAGATGAGAAGGTGCAGTTCAACGTGCTAGAAGCCATGAAGCACCCAATTGAAGACCATTCTTTGTTTTGTATTGATTTATTGAGTAATGTAGTGAACAATTATGCTTTTGGACTTTTGGACGTTTTATCTGGTTTTTCTTCTTCTTTGGATTTTTCTTTTTCGAATATTTCGGGCTCAATTTTAGACGAAAGAGAAAATTTTAAAACAGGTGATGTTGAGGACGCGGTGTCACTATTTGATACCTCTGTGGCGTCCGAGTGTGATGCTGAGGTGGCTGAAATTACCTTAAGCAGTAAAATGTTGCCATCTGTGGAACAGCCACCCACTTTGGAGTTGAAACCTTTGCATCTCATTTGAAATATGTTTATCTTGAGAGGGATGGGAAACTCCCTGTTATTATATCTGCCTTGCTTACTGACGAGCAGGAACAAAAGCTATTGCAGGTTATCAAAGATCACAAGCGAGCAATAGGCTGGACTTTGGCAGATATTCCTAGTATTAGTCCTTCTTTCTGCATGCACAGAATACTCTTGGAGGAGGATGCTAAGCCAGTAAGGCAACCTCAGAGGAGACTGAATCCTCAGCTGATGGAGGTTGTGAAGAAAGAAGTCACCAAGTTGCTACAAGCAGGTATTATATATCCCATTTCTAACAGCACTTGGGTGAGTCCTGTACATGTGGTCCCCAAGAAATCTAGGATCACCGTGGTCAAGAATGAGAAGAACGAGTTGATTCCTACTCGTATTCAGAATAGCTGGAGGGTCTGTATTAATTATAGAAGACTAAACCAGGCCACTAGGAAGGACCACTTCCCTTTACCATTCATGGACCAGATGTTAGATCGATTGGCAGGTAAGTCTCATTACTGTTTTCTTGATGGATTCTCTGGGTATTTTCATATTTGTATTGCCCCAGAGGATCAACATAAAACTACCTTTACTTGTCCATTCGGTACATATGCTTATAGGAAAATGTCATTTGGCCTTTGCAATGCTCCTGGAACATTTCAGCGATGTATGATGAGTATTTTTACAGATTTGTTGGAGCATTGTATTGAGGTTTTTATGGATGATTTTAGTGTATATGGTTCATCTTTTGATCACTGCTTGTCTAATCTTGCTAGAGTCTTGGAGAGATGTGAAGAAACTAACCTTGTTCTAAATTTTGAAAAATGTCATTTTATGGTGGAACAAGGTATAGTTTTAGGTCACGTTGTTTCCAAGAATGGTATATCTGTAGATCCTGCTAAAATTGATATTATTTCACAATTGCCTTAACCCTCTTCTGTGAAAGAGGTTCGATCTTTTCTTGGACATGCAGGATTTTACAGGAGGTTTATCAAGGACTTCAGCAAGATAGCCAACCCTCTCTCCAACTTGTTGCAAAAGGATGTAGTATTTGACTTTGGAGAGAGGTGCAAAGATGCGTTTAATACATTGAAAAAGGTGCTTACCACCACTCCTATCATCCAGCCACCTGACTGGACATTACCGTTCGAGTTGATGTGTGATGCATCAAACTTTGCAGTAGGAGCGGTGCTTGCACAAAAAGATGGGAAGCTATCACATGTGATATATTATGCTTCCAGAACGTTAGACACAGCGCAGGCTAACTACACCATGACTGAGAAGGAATTATTGGCTGTTGTGTTTGCCTTGGACAAATTCAGACCGTATATACTTGGTTCCAAGGTAATTGTTTATACTGATCATGCAGCATTAAAATTCCTTCTGAAGAAAGCAGATTCGAAACCAAGGTTGATCAGATGGATGCTACTGCTCCAAGAGTTTAACATTGAGATTCTAGACAAAAGTGGAGCACATAACTTAGTAGCCGATCATCTTAGCAGGATTGAAAATAGAGAAGATAACATTCCTATTAAGGATGACTTTCCTGATGAAGTCCTCCTAGCATTGACTGTTGTGAAAGGTATGTTTCCTGAACCTTGGTTTGCTGACATTGTTAATTATTTGGTTGTTTCTGCTATTCCTCCTTCCTTCTCCAAATATGAAAGAATCAAGCTAAAAAGTGAGGCAAAGTACTATATATGGGAAGACCCAATCTTATGGCGCATTGGTAGTGACCAAGTCATAAGGAGGTGTGTTCCAGATATCGAGATACCTCATGTGCTTGAGTTCTGTCATTCGTCTCCTTTTGGTGGACATTATGGCACACAACGAACAGGTAGGAAGGTGTTGGATTGTGGATTATATTGGCCTACCATTTTTAAAGATGCACAGAGGGTATATGAAAATTGTGAGCAGTGCCAAAGGGCAGCCAGATCCATTACAAGAAGGGATGAAATGCCTCAACAACCCATGCTATATTGTGAGGTATTTGATATTTGGGGTATTGATTTTATGGGTCCTTTTCCTTCTTCTTTTGGGTTTTCTTATATTTTGCTTGCTGTAGACTATGTCTCCAAATGGGTGGAAGCCATAGCTACAAGGACTAATGATTCTTGAGTTGTTATGAGTTTTGTCGGGTCTAACATTTTCTGCAGATTTGGGATACCACGAGCCATCATCAGTGACCAGGGGACTCATTTCTGTAATAGGCTACTTGAGAACATGTTGAAGAAGTATGGGGTGACACATCGCATTGCTACACCATATCACCCCCAAACCAATGGGCAAGCAGAGATCTCTAACAGAGAGATTAAAAAGATACTAGAGAAAGTAGTGAAGCCTAGTCGAAAGGATTGGGCCACAAGATTGGATGATGCACTTTGGGCACACAGGACAGCCTACAAAACATCTATAGGTATGTCACCTTTCAGGGTGGTTTTTGGAAAGGCTTGTCATCTACCTGTGGAAATTGAACATCGGGCCTATTGGGCCATGAAAGCATGCAACTTGGATTTGGAAGAAGTAGGAAATGAGCGAAAACTTCAGTTGCAAGAACTAGAGGAGATTAGGCTTGCAGCCTATGAAAATTCAAAGTTTTACAAAGAGAAAACCAAGAAGTTCCATGACCAAAAGCTTGTGCCTAGAAAGGATTTCCAGGTAGGCCAGAAGGTGTTACTATACAAATCCAAGCTTGGTCACATGAGTGGTAAGTTGCGCTCTACTTGGGAAGGACCATACATTGTTACAGAAGTCTTCCCTTTTGGAGCAGTGGAGATCAAGGAAGAATCCTCAGCAAGAACTTTTAAAGTTAATGGGCATCGTCTTTGGATATTCAATGGAAATCAAGATATGCTGAATAAGACGATGGATGGGATGAACTTGACTTCTCCCTCATACCTTCCACCTTGAGGAGGTAAGTACACTTCATACTTTTTCTTTGCATTTTATACATATTGAATACATTGAGGACAATGCATGGATAAAGTGTGGGGGTGTGGGGAGATTTCCCCCTTTTCTGTTTTTGTTTTCTATTTGTTTTGTTTTTCCCCCTTTTCTGTTTTTGTTTTCTATTTGTTTTGTATTTCCCCCTTTTCTGTTTTTGTTTTCTATTTGTTTTGTTTTTCCTTTTCTAATTTAAAAAAAAAAAGTTTCTGTTTTCAATAAAACATATTGACATTGGATTTTTGGATTTGATTTACTAATTGGAACGGTCATAATTCTGGGAAAATAAGAGTCATGTGCTATGAATGGATTGTTTCTGTGATTTACTGATTGAGTTGATTTGAGAGTTTCTGGAATAAATCTTTTGTGAAAGAGTTTTTGACCTTGTGAGTTTTGAGCTTTATTGTAAGGATGAACTACCGTGTGTCATGCCTATTTTTCTTATGTGATTTGCTCATGTCTTGTTGGTACTCAAATGTTTAGCTTGATTCTATTGTTTTGCATCTTAGGTGAACATGCATGATTTGATATGACTGAGGCATTTCTTGTTTTTAGCTACTTGGTCAAATAAGCTAACCATGACATTGATCCATTGGTAGCCCCTTGAGCTTAAACCTCTTTTTCTTGTTTTGAGCATATTGTTAAACCTTAAAAAGAAAAAGACCATTTTTTCCTTACCTTAGGGAGAAAGAAGGAGCTAGTGGATTATGTTGAGATTGGTTGAGGAATAAAGTGTGGGGGTGAGTATTTCCCCCACAAAGTTGTAAAAATGGCAAAAAGGAAAATAATTGTTGATGACAGAGTGTTGTAATGAAAAAATAATTGCTGTCTGAAAAAGAGAGACAAAGGATAAAAGAAAAAAAAAACAAAGAAAAAAAAGGATTGTTTTTGAAACTATGCTCCATAACTCTTTCTTCCTTACTATTTCAAAAACACACAAATCCTAAAGTTTTTCCTACCTTTGCCTTGGCCTCATTATAACCTTGAAAAGTCCTCATGATTTTTGAATGCATGTTTTCTGAAAGCTGTGAATATTAGAGTTTTGCTAAGCATTGAGAGTGTTTACTTGCATGGGTATTTTGAGTGAAAACACAAGCCAAAACACTTGAGCGAATCTTGGTGAGAAAATATATATTTAACTTGAGTGTTTCTCTTTCATATTTGATTATCTTGTAAACTCAAAAAATTAACTCATGTGTGAAAAACATAATTTTGTCCATTTGTTTGTGCATGACAACATGATTTCTAGAAGATTGATCTATTTCCATTTGTATTCATTTTTTTTAATCCACTGAAAATATGGAATAAAAGACCTCAGAATAAAGTTTTGAAATTGTTCAATTTTTTCCAGGAGTGCAAAAGGATAAGTGTGGGTGTGTGATGAGTTCAAATTTTTGCCCTCATTTAATATTTAAATTTGGGGATTTAATTGAATTTTCTGTGCTTAAAGATTGATTTAATTAGGATTTGTGATTATTGGATTTATTGAGTAAGTTTGGTAAAAGTGGTGTGAAAATTGATTTTAGTTGCATAAAATATTATTGGATATTCTAACGTTTGTTAATGCAGCTGAAATTTATTTTTGGTCAATTAATAGTGTGATTTTGAAATATTCAAAGTTACAAAATAAGTCCAAAATCAAGAAATTCTGGAAAAGAATAAATCAGGAGCTAAATGCACCCCCAGATTTTATTTGCACACTCCTCCCTCAAGTGGACCACAAAAACCTGTTCTGCACCTCCAGTTTTCACTAAGTTGCACCCCTCCTACCACTTAAACTCCACTCAACCAGATCATGCCATGTGGCAATCCCCACCTTTTAAAATTAGCCAACCATAAGCTGCCACGTGTCATAATCCTCCACTCACTAAATTGACCACTCAGATCTTGCCACGTCATCATCTCCTCCATCTCACACATGAAACCCTAACCCTAATTTCCCTTCCACCCACCATGGCAGCCGCCGCCGCCATCTCCTCGCCGGCCACCACTGAAACTTGCCAGAAACAGCAGCAACCTCGCGCTTCCACCACCACCATCTTCCTCCTTCGCGCCACCTTCACCTGCAACGCACCAGCGGCGCCATCTCCGTCAGCCACCGCGCATCAGGCCCTGCGTCGCACCTCTTCGTTCACGCCGGAAACAGCACCGCAACACCACCTCTACACTTGCAACGCGCATCACCATCACGCCATATCCGTCAGCCACCGCGCATCAGCCCCCGCGTCGCACCTCTTCGTTCACGCCGGAAATAGCACCGCAACACCACCACTGCACTTGCAACGTGCATCACCATCACGCCATCTCCGTCAGCTTGTTTTCCGACCGCGACACACCATCCATCTGCGCCAGCGAATCGCGCCACTACCAGCAGCCACCATCGTCTCCGCACTGTTGCAGATCGTGAAGGAAGAAAAACGCAGCACCGGGAAGGAGATGAACAGCCACTGAACCTCCACAGATCTAAAAACGCGAAACAGCAACAGTGTTCACGCCTTCACCACCGCGTCCTCGCCGGAAAACGGCAGCAGCCGCCGTCATTGCACCTGCGCAGCCAAGGGAGGAAGGAGGAAGGAGCAGCAAACCCTAATTCTGGAGAGAGAGTACTCTACGCCACGTGTCAGCATCTGATAGGACAGTCAAATTGGTCAACTCTGGTCAAGTCTGGTCAACTGGTCAAAGTCAGCAGTCAACTCTGGTCAAAATTGCAAATATGGTTAAATGAGAAGGACAGAATTGGAAATTGGACAACAATTAAGTTGCTAATTAATTAAATAAAAATAAAAGATTTTAGCAACTGACAGATAAAGCCCAAAGTCCAGTGGAAGCCTATATAAAGAGACTTAAGGGAGCAGAAGCGGGACGACTTACAACTTACAACTTAGATTGTGTGTGTTTTGTTATATAAATTGATGCATATGTTTTATTCTGTTAGCTCACCCTATCTTGTGTTTGGCGATGATCGTTTATGCGGTACACGGGAGCAGTTGATGTTGCAGGTGGATCTGGTGAGGCATAGAGCCGGAGCGGGGCTAGTTGGGAGAGGACATTCTCAGAGTTTTATATTTTATGAGTTTTTAAAGAATTTGTAATATTTCATATTACTACCCGTAGACATTGTAATTGAGTTTTAAATTTCATGGATTTGAGTTAACTTCGGATGTAATAAAAGTTTTCTATTTCCCATGTTTTGAAAAATGGAGCTTAATAAATGAGGATTTAATATTATTATCTTATTTTATTAAGTAAATTTGTAATATCCAGATGAGATGTTACATAGTTCTTTATAAAAAATTTGTTTTTTGAAATTATTATTTTGTTTTCTTAATTTTCTAGATTTTTATGTATATGTATATTTTATTAATAATATCAAGAGAACCCAAGATTCTACATGATAAATATTTAGTTATCAAGCAATTTTATTTTTTGTTATTTCTAATTTTCTTTCAAAAAAAAAAGAATTAAAAGCCTATAAAAGAGTGTTTTGATTATCAAGCAAGTTCGAGACTTGACATGACATTCACAACTTATATAAAAGAAAATATAATTTTTTATTTTATTTATTTATTTATTATTTTTTTTAGAGAACTAAAGTCTACGAAAAACACCTTTTTAAGTACCAAGATAAAAAATAAAGGAAAAGAGAAAGGTTGAACACATCAATGATAAACCCAAAATCATATAACATGAGGACCCCGAACACATTTAATCATACAACAATTCAAACGATCATATATGTGATGTTATAAGAGAATCATGAAAAGCATTACGAGCAAAGAAAATTTACCTTAAGGTGACCCCTTTTTGTGTGTGTGCTCTATAATAAAAAAGAGATAGGGTTTTTCGAATTTTTTTTTGTCCCTTGTATTAGAGAAATTTTGTACTTATATAGGCCCCTTGGGGTACGATTGAGATTCTAGTATTTAATTATAAAAAAAATATGGGGAAGGAATTGGTCTTATTAAATCGTTGCATAATATCTACAGTATTGATTATAATTATTAACAAAATATTGCTTGTAATTACTAGAATCATATTTTCTGTCACATAAAGATCGTAATCATAACATATTATTCATATAATTGATTCTAATTATTATCAGGAATACATTCTTCTAAATATTAAAATCGTACCATTCTCTAAAAGCATTATTATAAAAAATACTTTTTGCTTCTAATTAAAATAATATCTTCCCCAACTGACAACGAAAAGAGACATAAGTGTAAATACAAGATATTTATTCAAATTATTATAAAAAAAATGGCTCCTAATATTATACCCTTTTCTAAAAACAGAAATTATGAAACGTTCTCTTCTGTCATGTCATGTGGAGAGTGTAAATAGCAAATAGTGGGGGTGAAAATATGTAAAATATTTGGGCTCATAAAAAGAGTGTGATAATAAATTAGATTCTCCTTCTCTTGGTTTTTTTCTTTTTTCTTTTTTTTTCTTTTTCCCGTGGTAGAATTAAAGTTAAAAAAAACCTACCATCAATCCAAACATATTATTTTATTTTATTTTATTATTTATTATTATTATTATATTATATATTACTTATATTCTTATTATTATTAGTTTTTTAACCAAACAAATGCATTTACTCGGACGAAATTGGGTGTTGACATTAAATTTTCATTCTCCTCTTCTAGTTGCTGTATTCTACTTTCAAGCCATTTAATTTCTCCTCTACGTTTATTATTTGACTTTTGTAGTTTCGTGGCTTCCTTATGTAATTCATTGCAAGCATCAAGCAATTCATAGTAGTTATTTTCATCATGCTTATATTTGAAACTACTCACACTACTTTTAGAGGATCCTGTTCCAGCCATCAGATACATTGTTTTCCTCCTCAGTGCTCTCATTCGATTCACTGGATGTGCTGGAATCATTGTCTTCTACAGGCAATATAAGCTTTCTTTTTCTTCATGTGCTTCTTTGCCTTGGTCTTCTCTTCCAGCTTCTGTTTCATCTTGAGTACAAGGCAATCTGGTTTGATGTGTCCTATTTTGCAACACTTATAGCAGGTTGGAGTGCTAGAACGTTCCTGCTTTCTGGACTGTCTCTTATTGTCTTCATAGCTGTTGTTAGTCTTATTTTTAAACTTCAAGAATTTATAGAACCTTTTTACCATTAAACTCAAGGCTTCCATCATTTGAGTCATCTGCAGATTATGTTTTCTTAAGCTTTGTTCCAGATTTCACAACATTCTTCAAGGCTATAGTGTGCCTCTTTTCTCCATCCTCTTCTTCCTTGAGTCTTTCAAGCTCTAGTTCATGTTAAAAATGGGTAGGAAACGAATATTAAAAATGGATACCCGCTACCCGTGGGTACGGGTATTTTTGATACCCGCATGTTAACGGGGCGGGTACGGGTATCATAGCATCCGTACCCGTGGATACCAGTATCCGCTAAACTTTAATTCACAAAACTACCCTTATATATATAAATTAGTAAAAAATATTCTTACCTAATTTTTTCTCAGGAATCAATCGGAGAAGGTGGACTTGTTGATTAAAGCACTAATTAAAGAATTTCCATTGTGTTGAACGTTTTTTTATATTTATATTTTTATGATTATTTGGACTTATATGAACTTGAGTTTGTTTGAACTTTATTTAAAATTTATGACAATGATGTATTTTATTTTATTTTATTTGAATTTATGATTAAATATTTATTTTTTAAATAATTTTGTAAATACCCGCGGGTATCCATGGATACCCACGAATAAGAAAAAAATAGACGGGTACCTGCATAACGGATACCCGACGGATATGGATACGGGTACGGGCGAATATTTATTCAGCGGGTAGGGTACGGGGAAGCTACTACCCGTAGCCTACCCGCCCCGTTGACATCCCTAGCAGGATCCATATTGGCATTAAGAGTGGTAGATCAAGTTCATGTTCTAGTCTCCTTTCTTATTATAATTTTTTCTTGTAATTTGGTGGGCAACAGTTATGGGAGAGAAAGATGTATGGTTTAGATTTATTCTTGTTGTTTTTTTCTTTTTTTCTTCCTTCTTTGCTTTTTTTTTGTATTTGGGTTGGGGTAACCCTATTGCCCTTATTAATATATTTGTTATTGTTGATAAAAAAAATGTTTGATTTAGATATTACTACATTATTATGATAATAAGAAGGAAGGTTAATATAGATATTACTACACCCTAAACATCCCCATACTAGGTTTATCCTACCTTGTTTACAGGTCCGTTAATTCAACTACCATTGTCAATTGTTGGTAATCATGCAATAAGAAAATAATTTTTTCAAGCAAAATAGTCACAAAAAGTTTTACTACATTCATTTTTTTTTATTTCTTGCAAAAACTTCAAACTTTCATACAATTTATTTTTTGTGAACAAAACTACAAACATTTATCGTGTATTTTTTTTCTTGGACAAAAGTCATACTTCTCATGCAATTTTTTTGGACAAAATTGCAACCCTTTTAATGCCACACAACTATTCAAGTCTCTCATAAGTTCAAATGATATATTATGTTGTGGTGATAACTAAAAAAAACTATTTATTTCTATAGTACTTTTTTGCTACTTTACTCATCATATTATCTGATGTGGAACTTTAGTGAGTACTCACTGTAGAACCAACACTAATAAGAGCATCTTACGTCCAATCAATCAATCAAAAGTTTTAAGTGGTGATTTAAAAAAAAAACAAAACCACTAGAAATAATATATGTATAACAAGTGAAGAAACTGAATTTCATGTGAGAGATTTTATTATTACATTTTTAAATATTTTAATTTACTTTTGACTTTTAAAATTAAGAGATTTTATTTTATTTTATCTTATATTATATTATTTTTATTTTTTTAAATCATTATTTTACTACTATTTTTTTTATATATATTCTAAGATTATTTGAAACATACAATAACATGGAAATTCTATTTAGTAACATTTTTTGAATTTTATCAAATTAAATAACGAATTTTTTTTATTTTTTCAAAAGAATATGATTTCTTTTTAATTCAATATTTTTTCACATTGATCATTTATATATTTTTTTAATTTCTTAATATTTACAAAAGAAGCTCTATACTCTCTAGACTGTACAAGAAAAAGCATCCACTAATGCTAGAATGGATGTCCATAAGCAATGACGGAACAACGTTGGAACTAAGGGGTCCATGAACCCCAATTTTTTACTCTTTTTACATTTATATAATTTAATATATGATTTTAAAATAAATCTTTTCAAATTTAATATTTTAATAAATATTTACACATTTATATTTATATATAAGAAAAAGTTTTCTTTTTTACATTTATTTTTCAATTTAATCTTTTAAACATTTTTTAAATAAAAATAATTATTTTATTAATATTATTTTTTAAATTGTTATTTGTTTAATTTAATCATTTTTTATTTTTTAAATTGAATCATTATAAATGAAAATTAATTATATTAAAATTATAAAAATTATTTATATCTAATTTTATAATTATAATAATAATAATTGTAATTTTATTATTTTTTATTATCATAAAAAAAGTAAATACAATATTTTGACTAGTTTATATAAAAATTTTAGGATTACTCTTTTGGTTCCTATTTTCGTTCAAAAATATTAAGTTACTCATTTAGTTTTTTTTAATCTCAATTTGGTCTGAATTTTAAAAAATTATGTAGTTTTGTCCTTTTTCGTTAAATTTATTGAATCAAATCAAAAATTTTTCATCAAAATTAAAGTTGTGAATGATTTGCTTTGTGGGTGTAATTGGCATAATCGTAGTATCAATTTTAATGAAAAATTCTTGTTCCGCTTCAAGAAATTTAACGAAAAAAGATAAAATTGCATTATTTTTTATAAAATCGAGACCAAATTGAAACTAAAAAACACTAGATGACCAACATAATATTTTTAGACCAAAAAATGGACCAAAGAATAATTTAATAAAAATTTTGACACCCCCAACATATTGCATGAAGTTCCACTACTGCCCATGAGTACCTGAATAGTTTCAGATTTTGAAAAGCAATTTGGTCGTGGCACAAACTTTTTTTTTACATATTATATTTGTATATATTCTATATTACGTTCTTTTATCTCATTATTTATTTTCACTATTTTAAAAATTTTAATACATTTATTTATTATATATGTAATAACAAAGTTATGTGGTAAGAGAGTCACCCCTTTATTTAATAAATCATAAAAATTTAAATTACTCTTGGAATCTTCTCTTTACTTTGAAGTATGTATGCGTTGAAGGCGAGAACTTTGATTGATGATATGATACTAATGATGAGGTTACTTTGTGCCTTCTAGTTTTTATTTTATTATGCGAAATGCAACATGAAATCAAGAAACAAACACACAAATTGAAAAAAAAAAAGAATTTCATCACCATCAATTAAAATTTCCACTTTTGATAACTTTCACATTCTAATTCTAAAAATTAAATATATTTTTGGTCTTTTAACTTATACCGGAAATTAGAATTAACCAAACTTTGAAACTTTGGACCAATTTAGTCTTTCATCATTAGAAATGCATGGATTTCATCCTTTTAACCAAATTTTATTAAGTTTATTTGACGTTTCAAATGTGCTTCTTAGTTAACATTAAAGCGAAAATATGTAAAATAGTATAAACAACTCAAATGTAAAATAGTTAACATTGAAACGTCAAATAAACTTAACAAAATTTGGTTAAAATGACTAAATTCATGCATTTCTAAGGTTTAGGCACTAAATTGGGTCAAAGTTTCAAAAAGGGACCAATTTCAATTTTCACTAAAAGTTAAGAGATCAAAAATATATTTAACTCCACTCTATACTCTAACATATGCAAAATGAAATTTTAAAACATGAAAAAAAAAAGACGTGATGACAAATTTTTCATTTCTTTCGATTTAAAATATACAAGAATTTAAACATTTTTTATTTCACCTCACTAACCACAACTTCATCTATGTTTTAATCTTGATTTGTAGAGAAAGATGTATAGTTTAGATATGTTCTTGATGATTTTTTTTCCTTTTTTTTTGTATTTAGGTTAAAGCAATGTTATTGCTCCTATTAATATATTTGTTCTTGTTGATAAATAAAAAAATAGAGAATTTATATATGGTGGTGGAATAAGAGAAGGGTAAGATAGTAAAATGTAACTGAAAGATTAAGAACACAATTTTTTTCTGAATTTCAAACTCACTTTGTTTTTTTCATTACAATAGAGTAGATATTAATAAGGTGATGATGAGTGAAAAATTTGGTATGTGTTTTAAGAAGATCCCCTTCTCAAAGGGTCAGGTCAATGTTAAAAAAAATGTTAAAATATTTGATATCATTTAACTTAATTTTGGGAGTCTAACTTATTCATTGTTTTATAAATTCAAACTTTTTTTAAGATGAGATTTTATGTGGTATGGAAGCTTAAAATAGATTGGTGGAAAGTTATAGTACAATACAATCAAATCTTTAAATAGTGACAAATTTTAGTGAAAAAATAATTAGTCACTATATAGTTTCCGATACTTGTCAATAAAGTATCTAATTTATAAAGATATAATACAATATATTAAAATCTTTGAATACACAAATTTGAGTGAAAAAATTTCTTCACATCAAATATATAACAAATAAAATAAAATTATAATAAATAAAAAAATGTCACGTGATCGGTTTCTAAAGCCTGTGGTGCTGCATTGGTATTGATAGTAATAACGGTGCATTGTTCAGATTTCTTTTAAAGTTAAAATAAGAAAATAGGCTTTGTATTGACAGTAACAACGATGCATTTCATGGTATTGGTTCTTTAAATTAGTCCAGAAAAAATACATTTTTAATACGTGTTGCCAATAGTCATTCTGAACAAATACGATCCCAAAAACGAAACCTACTCTCTCTCTTCTATCTTAAAGCAATATGCATCGTTGGTTGTCAAAATATGCAACCTAAATTTCCTTTCAACGATCAAGAGGACTCTGTCCCTATACTACTAAAACAACTCATATTTCCTACCAATTTTGTTTTGATTTTTTTTTTTGCAGGAAATACTTATAAATTTTGTTATGAAAAAAAAAATTGTAGGAAATTGCTGCCAATTTTTTTACAAAATATACTTGCGAATTTTATAATTTTGTAGGAAATAATTACCCATGAAGGAATTACCTGCCAATTAAAATTCTTAGAACAAATAGCAGGAAAAAAATCTTTTCTTGCAAATTATTACAAGAAATCTGAACAATGCAGCGTTATTACTATCAATACCAATGCAGTACCACAGGCTTTAGAAACTGATCACGTGACATTTTTTTGTTTTATTTATTATTATTATTTTATTTGCTATATATATATATATATATATATATATATATATATATATGGTGGAAGAAATTCATGATGCGAGAGACTTTTATTTTAGAATACTAGTTAAGAATAATTAATATACATCGAATATCGTAAAAGTTTATTATTAATTATGATATTAAATCAAATTCGACATGATAACCTTCAATATAATTTTATTTTATTTAAAGAACAAAAATGTCCATAAATATTACTGCTATGTTTAATATTTTATTTAATGTTCACAAATAAAAGTTAAAAAAAATTAAATGATAAAATAATTATATTTTAAAATTGTTAAAATTTAAAATATAATTAAATATAAAAAGTTTAAATTAATCTATTTATAATACAATTCAAAGAATCACAAAAGGCAAAAAATTACACGTGTCATTTTCTCTGAATTTGTTCAATTTCAAAAATTTTTATTTTTTTACCTCTTAAGGTAATTTAGACACGTGTCATCTTCTAAACCCCTCTCAGCCATCTTTCTCGCTTCTCACCACACTCACGTTAATCATTTCTCTTCTCTCTCTTCATTTTCTCTCTCTGTTTACGCACTCTTCACTTCTCACCTTCCTCAAACCCTTCACTTCCTCTCTCTCTTCACTTTCTCTCTCAAACCTTTACGCACTCTCCACTTCTGTCCTTCCTCAAACCCTAGCCACACCTCTCCCTCCGCCTCCAACTCTCTGCCTCCTCCTCCACCTCAGTCGCTCCTTCGTCAAACCCTAGCCACACCTCTGCCTCCGCCTCCAGCTCTCTGCCTCCTCCTCCACCTTAGTCGCTCTGATTCGCTCTTCCTCCATAAACGCGACACCAAATAACGTTCTCCACCTCTCTTCACTTTCCCTATGTCGAACCCTAACCTATTTTACGCATTCTCCACTTCTACGCCATCGACCTCCCTTCCTTCTCAACTTCATTCGACCTTTTTGCCGCGTCCAACCATCTCCACGATTCTCTTGATTCGTACTGTTTTAGGGTTAACAATAATTTTTTTTGCTTCTAACTAATTTTTTGGTTTGTTTTGTTTGTGTAGATGGTTTTTTTGCTTCAGACGCTCTTCCTGCACAAACGCGATCCACCTCTGTTCTCTCTGAACTTCATTCGACCTTTTTGTTCTGTCCACGATTCTCTTTACTGAAACCATGTCCTCTTTTGTGCCGCATGAAACGTTGTCCATTGGAAACGCACTCTCCCCCTTTCTGCCTCATCAAACCCTAGTCAGCTCTCTGACGCCGCTTGAAACGCGATCCTCAAACCCTAATTTTTTGTTCTTAGACTCAGTGAATCCAAGTTCGTTAACATCAATTTTTTTGTCTTCTAACTCTTTTTTTGTTTTGTTTTGTTTCTGTAGATTGTTTTTGTTCTTTTGTGCGCCCATCTCTCTCACGCCGCGTAAAACGCTCTCCATCGCTCTTTGGTAATAACTTTTATCTCTTCACTTTTAATTTCAAACCCTAATTTTTCATTTCTTACTCATATTTTTCTTTGTGTAGATTTTTTTTGTGGTTCTGTACCTTTTTAAAACCTCTCGATTTCTCTGTTGAATCAGACTCAAACCCTACCATTTGAATCTGATATGTTGCCTATTGCATGTTTTATTGGTTTCTATTAACTGAGAAAGTTGCTTCACTTCTTAATCTTTTTTATTGTTAATGTTTGCTTAAATTTCATGCGATTATACATCAACTTTCAAGAAATCCCACCATTTCAGGTTTGCTTAATTCGAACCCCAAAATTTGAGGTTTATTTCATTTTTATGTTAATTTTATATTTTATGTTACTTCATCAATCTGTTATGTTGTTTTAACTCATTTTTCCAACCCTACCATTTGAATCTGATATGTTGCCTATTGCATGTTTTATTGGTTTCTAGTAACTGAGAAAGTTGCTTCACTTCTTAATCTTTTTTATTGTTAATGTTTGCTCAAATTTCATGCGATTATACATCAACTTTCAAGAAATCCCACGATTTCAGGTTTGCTTAATTGGAACCCCAAAATTTGAGGTTTATTTCATTTTTATGTTAATTTCATATTTTATGTTATTTCATCAATCTGTTATGTTGTTTTAACTCATTTTTTTCTTTTTTTTTGTTTATGTAGGTTGTTTTTGGGTTCATTCCTTCATTAACTCTAATAAGATAACTTCATCCTGACTTCCACTACGTATTCCAGTTGCTGACTTCCACTGCTGAGGAGAATATGTTTTAATCAAAGGAATTCCTTTAATATGTTGTATTGTTTAATTGTTTAATTCATGTGTTTTGATTAAACATGTCTTTCTTTGTTATTGATTTTCTGATGTCTGATGAAGAAGTTTGAGCTTGATCTTATTGTCCCTCAACTTTAAATGCAGAATCTGTTGCCATTTTATTTCATAAGATAATTTGTTGTTGATTCTTTATGAATTATTTATGAATTTGTTTTATTGATTTATTTTGCCTATTTCATGTTTTATTGGTTTCTATTAACTGAGAAACATGTCTTTCTTTGTTATTGATTTTGTGATGTCTGATGTTCTTTGTTTGATTCTTAATTGTTGTATCTTTGATTCAAAGATCTTCCATACTATAGTTTTAAAAATTTATTTTTGTGGCCTATTGCATGTTGTTGATTAGTTATGAATATTGCATTCCCTTACTTTTTTCATTAGTGGTATATTGAAATCAGATCTTTATCTCCTATTTTCGTTGATTTGTCAACCTTTTACAACATTTAAAGTTACTTTTTGTTTTCTTTTTGTACTGCTTTCTGCCATATTTCCTTTTATTGCACAACATTGAGCCATGTGAAAAACAGCTTTTGTTCTTTTTTGTGATCTTCGTATTTTTGTCAGTCACTTCTCCCAATTTTTACTCCATTTGTTTAACCTAAACCACACTTTGCGTGTTGTTTCAGTAAATATCTTTTTTCGCATCAAAATCTGATTTTGCTTTTGCAGATTGTTTCTAAATTTGTGAAATGAAAACCAGAGCATGCGTATGGTGTTGTTTTGTATTTATGATCTTCCAATCTATTCTTTTTATGTTTTTATGTTTTGTACAAATACATTTCTGCAGACCTTTCTTCATTCCTTACTCTACTCTGATTTCCCTCATTTTCCTCATTCCTTCAACCATGTCTGTTATCCAAAAACACACTCACTCTTTACAAGAACTAAACCCTGAGAAGGAGAGTTGGAATATCCTTGCAAGAGTTGTAAGGTTATGGTTTGTTGAAGATTACACAAAAGGAAAAACTCCATTTCCATGGAAATTGTTCTTCAAGACCAAGAGGTATCTTCCTTGAACTATAAACGGCTTTTATTTTTTGACTTTTCCTAAATTTTTTTTTTACCCAAAAGTTTAGATATGTTTTTGTAAGTTTAAATGTGCTTCTATTTTTTCATTTATGAATCTTTTTTTTCAGGGTGTACTAATCCATGCATCTGTTAGACGCACATTGATATACAAATTCCAGTCTGAAATCAAAGAGGACAAGGTTTACACCATCCAATCTTTCAGTGTTTCATGTAATGGTGGTTCTTATAGAGCCACAAAACATGCCTATAAGATCAACTTCCAATTTGGAACCAAGGTCAATATGGTGCAAAGTACCTTAGTTCCGAAAACTACAACTTCATACACCCCTTTTTCAACCATCATAGCTGATGGTTTTGACACAGATTACTTAGTTAGTAAGTATGTTTTGCTTATTTTTCTTCATTTTTTTGTATAACTTTTTGTTAATTTCTTTTCTTTCTTTTTCCTCTTTTTGTAGATGTGATTGGGATGTTTACTGGTGTTGGAACAGAGCGGGAGCTAGAGAAAGCTGGTAAGAAAACCAAAATGAATGTCATCCTTATTGAAGCTGATGGGTAAGCAGATTTCATTTGTTTTTGTTCTTTATTGTTTTTTATTTTTCTTCATGTATTTCATCTGCTTCTCTTTTTATGTTATTTTTAACATTCAATAGTTTGCAACTGGAGTGTACTTTATTTGGTCAATATGTTGATATGTTAAATGCATTTCTGGCCTCTGGAGAGGATCAACATGTTGTCATTGCTTTGCATTATTGCAAAGTGAAGACCTTCCAAGGTAACTAACATAAACCACATTATTACAGTTGTATTAATGAATAAAAATCTTTTTGACATTTTCTCTTTTGTAGATAAAGTTTCTATTCAAAACTGTATGAACTGTACCAAGATTATCTTTAACTGTGATGGTGAAGATGCAACCAAGTTGAAAAAAATGTAAGTCTATATAGATAACATATATCTTTGTTTATACATAGATATATCTATATCTTTGTAATATAAATTATTTTTTTAATGTAGGATGTGGGATAATACTGAATCTCATTCTCAAGCTCTTACCCAACTTTGTGCTTCTTCTAAAGTTAGCTTAGAAGATGATTTCATTAAGCTGCATCCTAGGAGTTCAATTGAAGGTCTAAAAGATTTTAAGCAGGTTCAAATATTTGTCTCTATGTTCCACATAAATTTTTTTATTTAATGACTATTTTTTTTTTCATAATTTTATATTCTAAATTTTACAGGAAAGTACTTTTGTAGTAAAAGCTACTATCAAACATGTGCTAGATCATGATGATTGGTGGTATACAGCATGTATCTGCAACAAAGCAGTTTATCCTGATTCCAAAATGTTTTTTTGTGAAAAGTGTAACAAGCATGTCATTAAGGTTACACCTAGGTAAAATTTTCAATATTCACAACAGGATTTTATTAATATAATATTAAGAAAACTTAATAATGTTCATAATGTCTTTATTGTTTTTTTTAGGTTTAAACTGAAACTTCGTGTAATTGATGCTACGGATTCTACAACTTTTGTTGTATTTGATCGTGATGCAAGTGCAATGTTGAAGAAATCATGCTCTGACATTCTTGACTTGCAAGACAAGGTTAAGTTTTTAATCTAATCAATTCTGCTTATATTGTTGACATTTAACTTAAATGTTTTGTATAATTTTCAAATGAATTCACAATCAATTATTTACTATTCTATATTGGGTACTTCGTTTCCACTTATTTTACTCATTATTGTTGTACAGTAATCGTTTAACATTAATTTACATCATTTATATTAATTGCTTTTTTAATAGAACACTGCTGCTGGAGACTTGTCTAAAGAGTTTGAAGTCCTAATTGATAAGACCTATCTCTTCAAAGTTGAGTGCAAGAATGATTATAATACCAAATTTGAACAATCATTCAGAGTTAAAAAAGTTTGCATGGATGAAAAAGTAATTGAAAGCTTTTCTGATGTTGAAATTAAGTCTTTGGTAAGTTTTTTTTTTCTATTTATTTTCACATGTTAGCCTAATTTTTTCTTAAATTTTATCATTATTAATATTTTATACAATTTTTAGGATCTATACTCTACAAATGAAGAAGAAACCAAATTAAATGAGCGAACAAATCAAATCTCATCTGATTCCATTGCAGAGGTAGTTGAAGATTACAATTTAACTTATTTTATAAAGCTTTGTATATGCTAATCTTTTTTTTTTAGGATTTGTTGATCAAATTCACAGAAGAATCAAATGATCTTGAGACTCTAAGTGATGATTTGAACAATATAGTATCAAGCCATGCTCCTCCCGAAGAATCCTTGAAAAATAAAAATGTAATTGATGTTCAAATTCATGAGTTAACCCGCAAAGAATCATCTCATCTGGACAATCTTGATTTGGGTACTCAACCACCTGTTCCAGTACTTAAAAGACAAAGTCGATCTATGGTTCAAGAAAACAAGAAGATTCCAGTGAAGATGTTGAAGAAGAATATAAAGATTGAAAAGTGATAGACTTTATTTGGATTTTTTGTTATGTTATTTTTTGAAAAACATTTGCTGCTGTTATGTATTTGTACTTATGACCATTATTTTCTGTTTGTCTTTGGTTGTTATTTTGAAAACAATATTACTTCAACTATGTTTTAATTTAATTATGAATACATTTCATGCTTATTTTTAATTCTGTACTCTATTTTTTCTTTCAAAATTTGCTAGCTGAATCAAAGTGTGTTGATATAATTTGACATTGTCAACACTATAATCATGCTAGCTACATTAAATTAATTAATTTCAGCATAGGTTTTTCCTTTTGTTTTGGTTTATAAAAAATCCTTTATTTTGAATATTTGTTTACCTTTTTTAAATAGATTTCTTTAAATTTATATACATTTTCTTGTATATGCTTATTTTTAAAATTTAGTATATATTGCTAGCCTAATGTCGATGTTTTGATATTATTTTTAATGTCAACTACATTATGATGCTAGCTACATCAAATTCATTAAGTTTTTATCTATGTATATTTTCCAACTACATTATTGTTTTCGTAACATAAAAAAATTATTTCATGTTTTCACCATGATTCCTTTATCAAACAGATTGATTAACAAATCAAAAAACATTTCTAACTTTTCATTTAAAGGATAAAAGTTGATTTTTATTTTTCTTAATCATTAAGTTTTCTTCTTTTATTAATTAGTTATCTTTTATTTTATTATTTTATTATATTATTTTTATGTGTTATTACTCTGTCAACTTCTTATTTGTTTTTATTTATTAAAAAATGTTCATTTCTTCGTAATTTGTTTAAATTTATTTATTTAGTTATACTTTCTCAAAATTAATTTTAAAATTTTTTTAAGTAGCATTGAATTTTGAAAAACCCTTCTTTTATTATTTTATTAATTACAACTTAAAAAAAATATTTGCTTTGATGTTTTTTTTTTAAGTTTAGACCGTACCACATTGCTTCGTCATCCATCCTAATCGTTCAAAAACATGTTTTTATGTGATCACTTTTTATACAATATTACTTATTCTCGATTTTCTTTATAAAAATACAAACTTTCTGCAATAATCCTTCAAAGGTCGTTTTTTTCTATTTGTTTCCCATGCTTCATGTATGTTAAACTATATTTTCCTTCATCATCTATTCTCCAAATCTTACTTCATTTCATTTTTTGTTATCAAAATGTCATCTTTGTTCAATAATCGTTGAAATCAATTAAAACGACTGTTTTTTATGCATTTCTCATCTATGTCCACCTTTTTTGTCTTTCATAAGACAACTTATATTTTTACTTTGTTTCAACTCTGACTTACTATTGGTTTCTTCTAAAGATGTCATCTTTTTCCAGTAACCATTCAAATTCATTACTTTTCTGTTCTTTGTTTTTATCAGTTTTACATCACCCAATTATGTTTTTATTCCTGTATTTTAATATTTATGCTTTCATCATCAGTTTCATATTTGTCTTATTCATCTTTTTGACCTTTCTATCTGTTTTTTGTCTCATTAGGAGTTTGGACATGTTGATCCAATATTTTTCGCTATTTTTGGTGAGGAATTAGGACCCGTTTGGCACTTGGAAGATATTGAAGGGAATCAACATCAGTTAAGCTTTAATATGGATGTGAATCATCCCGTTCTCAGGGATGGTTGGTATAGCCTACGAGTTTTTTATAAACTGCAACATATCCATCAAATTGTATTTAGATATGTTGGCAATTCTACCTTCCACATCACTGTATTCCCCAACATGTCTACAATATCGACTGGTGCCAAATTTCTTTCAAACCTAATTCGGTTGCGAAAAAAACATCTGTTAGAGTCAAATTGTCAAAATATCAATGCAAAGGAAGCCATCTGGTGAACTTATAATTTTATTATTTTGGTCTTATATTTTGTTTTCTTTATATATTTGTATTTGTGGTCTTATTTTGTTCTTTTTTCAGGACCTCCAATCTGACTTTGCAGATTACGTTTGTAAACGTAGGTTGAGGAGGTTGGAATTGCAGGGACGTAACAACACCTTCATTGTTCAATGTAAACTTCTGCTACGTAATACACCAAAGAAGTCAAGTAAGATTGGGAAGGGATGGAAGGACTTCTGCACATTCAATCGTTTGGAAGAAGGAGATATTCTTGTGTTTCTAGCGGACAAAAAAATGAAGAAGAAGAAGATCAAAGTATACGTCCACAAAGAATGCAATTTCTAATATTCCACTTTTCTTTTAGTTTTCTATTTATATTATGTATGTTTTTTTGAAGAACTTTGAAAGTAGTTTGGTTTTATTTTGTTTGTAATAGTTTTAGCATCCTTTTTTTGTTGCTTCTAATAATTAGAAGCCATATCTAAAAGTATTTAACCGAATTTAATTATCGTCACGTTTTATATTTTAATTATTTTCGTAATACAAATTTTATTTAAGTAATGATTTTCTAAAATAAATTTACATTTCCGATACTATAAATAATTTGAAATGATTATGATAAGAATTCAAATATGTTAAAATATTTGATTGTTTTCCTTTAAAAAAAGTTTAACAGTAATAATAAAGAAGCCAACTTGATATTCTACAGTACTAATACTTGGGCATACTAACTCAATATAATTTTCAAAAGATTTTATTAATTTCTTTACAAAAATTATTTTAATATTTGTTGCAAAATTTATTGAAATTGTTTTTTATTAATATAGTAACCATGAAAACTTTAAAACCCATTTCATTTTGAACTCTCTTATAAGTTTTTTAATTAAAATTTTATTTCTTCGAAATTTTTTTTCATTTCTAAACTTGAAAACAATAAAATTATTTTGTTTTCGCCTTTCTTTAGTAGTTGCATTTTACACTAAATGTAGAAACAAATGTTTACTTGAATGGTTGACTATTACAAAGCAGAGTACTTTTGTGCTTGGCAAAAAAGGACATATATCACAGATCCACATTCTGAAATGAGGCTTTGCATTGTCTGCAAATCATCAATTTGGACTTTGGAGATCAAATCTTTTTCAAAAGGTACGCTTTTCCAAATTTTGAGTTATTTGTTCAGTTCTGCTATTTCCATATCAATGAAATGTTTGTTCTTTTTTGTCAAAAGTTTGTACTGACAGTACCTGAATCATCAGGAAGAATGTTGGTTGATTACTATAAATGTGCCTACATATACTAATAGGTTTTTTCTTCCTCTCTGCTTTACTTTATTCACAGTGCATTGTTAATTGCTTTTGTTATTAGTTTTCTATTTGTAATTTTAAATCTTCCTCCAACATGTAATGAATTTGTAAAACACCATAATACAACAATACAATGCATAACTTCTGCACACTTTGAACATTATCACAACCAAATGGATTCAACAAATGGAAGAAGAAAAAGGAAGAACATTATCCCACAAAATTTATCTACTACCTTGATGAAGTCCACAGGTTCAATATTTTTATGTTTCTCACATTGCATTTTTAAGTTTCTTCATTTTTTGGAGCTCATTTCATTCGTTTCTCATCCAATTAAATCTACATCTATGTTATTTTTTTTTCTTATTTTGATTTCATTAACAAATGAGGACAATACTACACCTCTTTCTCATATAAGATATTGTGGTAATAATTTTTTCATTCACTATAAATTTCATCCAACAAATTTATTACTGCATTCATTGTTATCAAACTATTTTTCATTTCATTCACAAATCTGAATCCATTGATTGCACTAACACAAATCTTTATTAATGCATTTGTTTGACATCTATTCTTTTCTCATTGGACTTTTTAACTATTCTACCAGTATCCAAAGAAAATGTTACGCCAGATTCAACTAGCAAAACCTACTTATCTCTCAATGAAGATACAGACGTGCAGAATAAAAGAATTCAATCTACTATTAGAAAGCCACTTTCCGAGTTGACATATTGTGGTAAGTTTGTTTTTGAATTTAGTTTTAATCCAAAATTCAGTACAAATGCTAGCACTGCATACTTATTAGTCTCATTTTTCATCTTTAATGCATATTATACAATTAACACACATTCATATTAGATGACATCATTTCATAATTAATTGGTTTCATCTTTAAATTCATTTCATAATCCTTTTTTTGACTGCATTTTGCAGAACTTGAACAAAATAATGGGAAAGCTGCACGAAGAAGAAGGAAACTTATTATAAATCACAAGTTGGCAGATAAAAGTAATTTCTTTCATATCTAATTCTTTATATATCTATTATTATGAAATCTTCAATTGAATTTCTTTCATACTAAATTTTTCTATTACTACCTCTCTTATCAGAATTTCAGGGTTCTACATCAATTTGATCTACCAATGCTCCAATTTTGCAAAACAGCAACAGTAACAACAAAGGTACAAATGAAAAATATATTAATTTTTTTAATGCTTTTCTCTTAATATATTAGTGCTTTAATATATTTTACTATTTTTTGTTTTAAAATTGAGTTGTGCATATTAAAATGTATTTCACTAATATATTTTACTATTTAAAATTATATTTGAATGATAAATTAAATTAATAACAGAATTACAAAATCATATATATAAATAATATTTAGTTCATTAATTTATGGATGTACTTGCAGGTATTGTTCAATTTGATTGTCCTATTGGAAGAAGCAAAATCAATGTGTTTAATACAGAACTGTTACCTAAAGAAATTGTGGGTAGCAGCTCCAGTCATGCTTCACTAAATTCTTCTGCTTTTTCTGAAGTTGTTAATCCTTTTTATGTTCAACAACACCAAAGTCATGGTAATTTATAATATAAACAAAATTCATTTCATTACTTTAATTTCTTTAATTGTTAAAAATTCAGCTTCCTAATATTAATTTCAATCTTTGTTAAAGGTTTACAATTCTATCAGCCTTCTCGGGAGCAGTCTATTAGATCTATTTCGAAGATATTGGATTTTGACAATAATTCTGAAGAAGATGAAAATGATGGTAATCAATAATGGTTCATTTTAAATAATAAATACTTTGTGTTTCTTTATTTAAATTGTTTTTTAAATAATAAATACTTTCTTCTTCTTTCAGATAACATAATTGGACATTTCAAATCTGATTTGTATTCAAAAGCTGAAATTCAAGGTCAAACAATACTTTTTAGTGTTTTTATATTTAATTATAAATGTTATTTAATTACTGACATATATGTTTTTTATGTACTTAGGAAATGTTGATGTTGGGGAGTGTTCACTTGAGTGTCCCTATTGTCAAGCTCAACTATGGTACGAAGAAAGATCTGATAAATGCAAAAGATTAAAACAAGTTGATTTCTCTCTTTGTTGTCAAAAGGGAAAAGTACAACTTCCATTGTTGAAGAAACCTCCACAATTGCTTCAAAAGTTGTTAAAAGGAGAAGACAGTACAAGCCAGAATTTCTTACATTACATAAGAAGTTACAACAACATGTTCTCATTTACATCCATTGGTGCTAAGATCCATTCCTCAATCAACGATGGATCAGGTCCTCCTCAATTTATTCTTAGTGGTCAAAATTACCATCGCATTGGAAGTTTATTGCCCGAAAAAGGATCAAATCTGAAATTTGCACAACTATATATTTATGACACAGAAAATGAAACAAGCAACAAAGTTAGTCACTTTGGGTATGTTTAAATAGTTTCTTTATGTTTTAGCCATCATTGGCATATAATTGACTAATATTTACTTTTTCAGGTATGATAGTCAGCAATCCATATTTGATAAATCATTGATCGAAGAATTGAAGAAAATGATTGACAAACACAATGTACTTGCTCAAACATTCAGAAGAGTAAGAGATTTTATACATGATCATGAACAATGAGATTTTGGATTGAGGTTATTTAGACATCGCTTTAAGGATCCTAGAGTATATAATACACCAGTAGCAGATGAAGTGGCAGCATTGATTGTTGGTGATTTGAGCACCTTAGATGTAGGAAGGGACATCATTGTCAAGAAAGTTTCTAGTCAATTAACAAGACTACATGAAACACACACATGTTTCATTCCTCTTCAATATCCTTTGATTTTCCCATACGGAGAGGATGGTTATCAAGAGGATATTCCAATTAGAGATTGTCAAAAATATGGACAAAGTAGAAAGAGAATTTGCATTTCTTTACGAGAATTCATTGCTTTCAGAATATAAGAGAGAAAGGTTGAATTTGGTAATGTTGTAAATTCACGTAGATTGTTTCAACAGTTTTTAGTGGATACATACACCATGATTGAAGCCCAAAGGTTGTCTTTTATACGAAATAATCAAAAACTCATTCGTTCAGATATTCTGAATGGGTTACAAGAAGCTGTTAACAAAGGTGAAACTGATCCTTCTTCCATTGGTGAGCATATTGTTCTTCCAGCTTCATTTACAGGTGGTATGAGATACATGTTCAATAATTGCCAAGATGCTATGGCAATTTGTAAGAGGTATGGCTATCCAGATTTGTTTATAACAATCACATGTAATGTAAATTGGCCTGAAATTGTTGATTTTGTCAAATCAAGAGGATTAACTGCTTCAGATAGGCCAGACATAGTTTGTAGAGTTTTTAAAATGAAATTAGACCAAATGATGACAGATTTCAAGAAGAATAATTTCTTTGGCAAAGTCAATGCAGGTATACAATTTTAATTTTCTTAATTTATTTTTCTTTTCTGCCTATTTTTTTCTCTAATAATTATTTTACAAATTTAGGTATGTATACTGTTGAATTTCAGAAGAGAGGTCTGCCACATGCTCATATATTACTATGGTTGAGTGACTCTAACAAGTTAGAAAATGCAAAGCATATAGATCAAGTTATCTCTGCTGAACTTCCTCATCCAGATCTCTATCCTAAACTTTCAAAGGCTGTTCAAACATATATGATACATGGTCCTTGCGGAGCTGCTAGATTCAACTCGCCATGTATGAAAGAAGGTCGGTGTTCTAAATTTTTTCCTAAAAAATTTAGACATTCAACTACAATTGATGAAGATTGATATCCTGTATATAGACGTAGAGATGATGGTTTATTTGTGTTGAAAAATGGACATAAATTAGGTAATGCAAATGTGGTGCCGTATAGTCCTCTTTTGTTAATGCGTTATCAAGCTCATGTTAATACAGAATATTGCAACAAATCCAACTCAATCAAGTATTTGTTCAAATATGTAAACAAAGGTCCTGATAGAGCAACAATTAAAATTACAGACAAGGAGAATGAATCTACAGAGATGCGTATTGTTGATAAGATAAAAAGATACTCTGATTGTAGATATTTATCTGCATGTGAAGCAGTTTGGCGAATTTTTGGTTTTGATATCCATCATCGGTGGCCAGCTGTTCAACGATTAACTTTTCACTTACAAGATCAACAACCAGTTTTGTTTAAAGATGATGATCGAATTGATGATGTATTGCATAGGAATGAGAATATGAACACCATGTTCCTAGCTTGGTTTGAAGCTAACAAAAAATTTGAGGAAGGTAGAAACTTGACCTATGCTGAATTTCCAACAAAGTTTGTTTGGATGTCTCAACAAAAACAATGGAAACCAAGAAAGCAAGGTTATAGTATTGGTCGACTAACATATGTTCCTCCAGGATCAGGTGAATGCTACTACATGAGAATCTTACTAACAAAACAAAAAGGTTGTATTGATCATGATAGTATAAAGACAATTAATGGTAAAACATTCTCCACATACCAAGAGGCTTGCCAAGAATTAGGATTATTGGCAGATGACAAAGAATTCATTGATGGCATTAAAGAGGCTAGCCATCTTGCATCTGGTAATCAACTTAGAAGGTTATTTGTTGCTTTGTTAATCATGAATACAATGTCTAAGCCAAATGTTGTTTGGGATGCAACTTGGACTTTACTTGCAGATGGTATCCTATATCAAAAAAGAAAAGACTTGAACATACCAGGTACTAAATTGAATTATTCTACACTGTTTTTTCCATAATTAGGTATTAATTACATATTCTATTTTTTAGATTTACAAATTGAAGAGCATGATTTACACAATCTTTGCTTACTAGAAGTACAAGAACTTCTAAATTCAAATGGGCGAGCTTTATCAGATTATAGTTGCCTTCCTCAACCTGATCTTTCAAATTCATTCAAATTTCAAAACAGGTTCATTGTTGATGAAATGAATTATGATAAAGAACAAATGGAGAAGCTACATCAATCTCTATTGCAGTCTGTCACTAATGAGCAACTACATGTTTATAACAGAATTATGACGGCAGTGAACTCAGAGGTAGGGAATTTCTTTTTCTTATATGGTTATGGTGGTACTGGAAAAACATATCTCTGAAAACTTTTGTCAGCTGCTATTAGAGCAAAAGGAATGATTGCCCTTAATGTAGCTTCAAGTGGGATTGCATCTTTATTGCTTCCTGGAGGTAAAACTGCTCATTCTACTTTTTGCATACCATTAGCAATCATTGATGAATCAACATGTAACATCAATCAAGGAAGTCTTCGTGCTAAACTATTGATGGAAGCAAAAATTATAATATGTGATGAAGCTCCTATGATGAATAAGCTATGCTTTCAAGCTTTTGATAGAACATTGAGAGACATTATGAGAGCTACGAATCAACATAATGCTGACAAACCATTTGGTGGAAAGGTGGTGGTCTTGGGCGGTGATTTTAGACAAATCTTGCCAGTAGTAAGAAAGGGATCAAGGTATGATATTGTGAACTCATCAATTAACTATTCTGATTTGTGGCAATATTGCACAGTTCTTAAGCTATTACAAAACATGAGGTTAAAGACTGCTACTTCAAATGAAAGTGCAAAAGATATAAAAGAATTTGCTGATTGGATTCTTAAAATTGGAGATGGAAATATGAATTTGAATGAAAGTGGTGAAGCCAACCTTTCAATACCAACAGATCTTCTAATTCAGGAAAGTGAAACACCTTTACTTTCTTTAGTCAAATTTGTTTATGGTGGTCTAATTGAAAATATCATGACTCCTGGATTCTTTGATGATGGTGCAATACTTTGCCCTACAATTGATAGTGTTGAACAAGTAAATGACTTTATTTTATCTTTGATTCCTGGTGAAGAAAAAGTTTATTTAAGTTCAGACACTCCTTGCCAATCTGATGATGATCAAGAAATTCAAGGTGAGTGGTTTACTCAAGAGTTTCTGAATGATATTAAATGTTCAGGAATTCCAAATCATAGGATTAAATTGAAAGTTGGCGTACCAATTATGCTTTTAAGAAACATTGATCAAGCAAATGGTCTGTGCAATGGTACAAGGTTGCAAGTTAATGATTTGGGAAAGAATGTTATCTCTGCTACAGTAATAATTGGCAAAAATGTTGGTGACAAAATATTCATACCAAGAATGAACTTGACACCTTCTGATTCCAGCATCCCGTTCAAATTTCAAAGGAGGCAATTTCCAATATCCTTATGCTTTGCGATGACAATAAACAAAAGCCAAGGTCAAACTCTTTCTAAAGTTGGACTTTATCTTCCTCGCCCAGTTTTTACTCATGGACAATTGTACGTAGCAGTTTCTAGAGTCACATCAAAGAAAGGACTAAAAATCTTAATTCTGGATGAAGATGGAAAAGTAACCACTACAACTACAAATGTGGTTTACAAAGAAATCTTTGAAAATCTTTGATAAAGGTATACAAATTACTTTTATATAATTCTTACAAATTTTCAATTATTTTACATTTAACTGTATTTAATTTTTACCTTGCAGATTACAATTGGTGCAGATTACTTTATTTTTTGGGTCCATATACAAATTTTGGTGCACATTACAGTTCATGCAGATTAGAACTGTATAATATATAGTGATTGATAAATGTTGTCATACTTTCATTGTTTATAATTTCTTTTTCCAGGAGCTACTTCTCTGCATTCCAGTAATGCTTCTTATATATTAATACACTATTGTTTCTTCTATTAGTTATATATATATATATATTGGTTTTCAATTGTTATTTGTTGGTTTACTCTATTTTCAACAATAAATATCTACATACATGTGCTTGGGTGTTACTGAATCCGAATTGACATAATTGCATTTCATTTGTTTAATTTTGTAAATGTTAAAGAATCTGAATTATATATTTTTGCTGTTACTTTACCTGTAACTTCTATACTTTATTTTATCTGTTACTTTACTGACAGTGAACAATAACAATTTTAAATTTGTTGTCACTGTTTGCACGTGACAATGTTCTGTATTCTGACTTAAAGGTTGTCATTCCTTCACAACTTTCACTTTACCATTTCATACGCATCCTTCACTCAACACTACATTTCAACCTCCATTTCTCTGCAATTACAAAATTGGAAATGGACCAAGCCCAACATCAGAGAACAATACTTTGGAAGTTCAACACCATCTACATATTCTCTAAGTGATGAAGGCATGACCACCTCCTTAGAAGCTCCATCAAGAAGGATCACTAGAAGCATGTCTAGAGGGGAGTTTTCTATTCCATCACCTTTATCTTTGTTTTGCATTACTTTAGTTTGAATTCCCTAAGTTGGTTTCTAGTTGATTTATTTTGGTTGACTTGTTGACTTTGATCCAAAGTTGACCTTTGACCAAGATTAGATTAACTTAAACCAACATGCTAATCCTTGTTTGTCTTGTTTTGTAGGTAATTAAGAGAAAGTAGAGCATGGCTAGGTGGCACTTGGTGATTGGAGCACTTGGATGAAGTGGAAGAGAGAGGAAAGCAAAAAGCATAAAGCAAAAGCAAAAGTAGACATGTACCTTGTCTCCTTTTGCCTTTGTGGTTTATGCCTTAGAAGGTCACTTGGTCTCCTTCCTCTTTTGGCCTAGAATCCTCATGGGAATGCCTCCACCAATCATCTTCCTTCACTTGGCCAAGACTCACTCTCACATTAGGTTTAGGGTTTGCTAATTAATCCTTTTTCATGTTTTTGTATTTGCTAAAGGACCCCTATGAACTCCTATTTAAAGGGTGCTCCTTGTCTTGTAAAAGGGTTGATCATTTTGTTTCTAAACTATTGTGTTTCAACCTTTAAATTTTCGTGAGCTCTCCTTCCTAGAAGTGAACTCACCTTTGCCTTATCTTGCTTGCAAGTGGCTGCACCATCACTCATCTCTAGGGCTTGGTTGGCTTAGATCCCCCCCTATGAGTGGCGTGCTTCTTCCATGTTTCATCTTCTATGCTTTCCATTTTTAATGTTTCTTCTTTCATTTTGGTTCTTTAAGTGTTGTTAATGTTGTGTGAGTTTAAGCTTGAATCCAACTCTCTTCTTCCTTTCATGAGCTTGAGAAATGAACCTTCACATCTAGATAGCTTGCTATCTTAATGTCCAGTGGGAATTTTCAAAAAGCTTTCTTAAATAACTTCACCATATTCATAACTCTAAAAGGAAACAAGATAATCCTTCATCACTAAGGTATGTCTTCAATTTTAACACAATTACAAATTTAGATCTATTACCCTACACGTATGTACTGCACCTCTCACTTGAGTTTCTTTATTATTTCAATGTTCAGAATTTTTTCAATTTTTTTTTCTTTATATATTTTTTTAAAATAATTATTAATTCTGAATTCAATTTTTATGAACGTCTGTTATAAATAAATATATTTTTTGTTCATATATAAGTCTGTTGACAACTTATATATGTTTTGTTTTTCATTCTGTTATTGCAGAAAAAATATTCATAATGTCTTTATTGTTTGAAAATAATTTAGTATCCTCATTGTTTTGTAGCCATTTTTGTTTGTTGATCGACACTTTGCTGTTGGTTATGCACACGAATTAGGCTCACAGTGGCACTTGGTAGATGTAAATGGTATGACCACAACAATTACCTATAACATGGATTCAGATAACCCAATGATCACTGAAGGTTGGTTTAATATGAGAAATTTGTATCAAATTCAAAGTGATTCTCACATCCAGTTTCAGTATTTGGGAAATTGTTTATTTCACCTAACAGTGTTTAAAGGTGGATGTACACCAACAAGTTGGACAACATTTATGAACCGTATTACTCATCAAAATACAAGATCTATATTTTCAGTGAAATTGTCAAAGTATGAAAGCAAAGCAAGTCACTTGGTATATTCCTTCTTATTTATTATTATGCTTATTACTATAATTAAATTCAAATAATTATGCTAACAATAAACGTTTTAATGATGTAGGATTTGCCTTCAAAGTTTGCCAACTTTATTCGGGAGGTCAAGGTAGAATACGAAAAAGGTCAGAGCTGTGGAGAGAGTTATGATCAAATGAGTGAGCAAAGGTCAGAGCTGCCGAGAATACGAAAAACAACATTTTCAGGTTATGTTGTGGCAATTTTGGCTTCGGTTTTGTGACTCTTTTGCTCCTAAATGTGGTTGGATAACATGTCTTTTGATACTTACTCTTTGAGCCTCAAATCCATGAGTTTAAATGCATGATAGCTACATGTTTGTGTCTTTGTGTGTGTCATGTTGAGTCTCTAAATGTGTCTAACTTGTGCTTGAGTCTCTTGTCATATGCTTCTTTGAGTTTTCTTGTTCTTGTTTCTAAGTTTTTGAACTATTGCATGAGATCTATGCCTTGTGTTGTTGTATGCTCCTTGAAATTGATTTTGACCTAATTTTAAGGAACTAAGTGTTCAAGACACCCTAAAACATCCTTCTCATCATTTGAAGTACCTAGTTTTGAAAAGAAAAAGTGTTTTCAAGACCAAAAACTGTTTGGCCGAGAGCTTTTACAATGCTTGGTGAATCCATTTGGCCATTTTTACTAGGTGTTATGCTACCAAAATTTATACTTGGATTTTGGGTGATATTGGCAAATTAGTTCCATGCTTTGACTTGGTTATGATCTTTCATGGTGTATGCATAATTTGAGGTATAATCTTGGCTTGTTCAAATGCTTTCCATAGAGTCCTTAAAAGTGCTTTTCATTGTTTTAGTCTTGTTCAAGTTTTGTCTTTAAAAACAAGTTTCCTTAGAAGTTAAACTTTCTTGTTTTTTTTAGCTTTGCTTGCTTGTCTTTAGGTAATCTTTGTTTTGTCTTAGTAGTTTTCTTTTCCTTGTCTTCCTAAAGTGTTGTGGCCGAGCCACTTGTTTGAGCTTTGAAAAGGTTTTCATCTCTTTAAAGGTGTTTTCACTTGTTTGGAAGGTTTTTGAGTGCTAGCCTTGCTTGTGTGCTTTGGGAGTGTGATAAAAATCACTTGGGTGCTTGAGAAGACCACACTTGGTCTCGGGTTTGGAATTATTTGTTAGCTAACCTCTTCCTTGTCTCGGTTTTTGGTGAGTTTTTGGTGTAGGAACATGAATATGGATCCAATCTTGGAGGTAGAAGAAGAGGAGGAGTCGGCCTCACCTTATTCCCCTCCCATGGTGACTCCTATGGCCCAAGAAAGTGGACAAATAACCCTTGCCAACATCTTACGTGAGACGGAAGTGAGTAGGAGAGAAACTTTTGACCAATTGAGGGCGGATAGGAGGCAAAGTGAGATCTTCCTACAAGAGCACATCCAAAGACTTGAGCTTAGGGAAGATGAGAGGAGAAGGAGGAGGTCCTCTTCCGAGGACTCTAGCCATGGTGGAAGAAGAAGAAGACACAGCTATGATGGTGGTGGAAGGCGCAATCAACTCCCACAAAGACAACCTCCACCAATCAAGATTCCAAAGTTCAAGGGGGAGAATGATCCAAACCTCTACATAGAGTGGGAGCAAAAAGTGGACCAAATCTTCAATATTCATTTAGTTAGTAATCAAGAACAAGTAGATTTAGTAGTTTTAGAATTTGAAGATTATGCCATGACATGGTGGCATCAATTGTGTATGGACAATATTAACCAAGAGCCACCCGCGGCCTCTTGGATGGACATTAAAACTTTGATGCGCGCTAGATTTGTTCCTTCGTACTATAGGAGGGAGACTCTTTTGAAGCTCCAAAGGCTTCAACAAGGGTCTATGTGTGTGAATGAATATTTTAAAATGATGGAGTCAATGCTTCTCAAAGTAGGACTCCAATTTGAAAGTGAAGAAGAAAAGGTAGCTAGATTTGTGAGTGGTCTTAGAAGAGAAGTTCAAGATGTAGTTGAGTTGTATGAGTATTCCACTCTTGACAAAATTTTACACTTGGCCTTAAAAGTTGAAAGTCAATTGAAAAAGAAACAAGAGGCCAAGAGGAATACTTCATACAATGAATACTACTCTAGAACTTGGAAAGGAAAAGAAAGAAAGGATGAGAAACCTCCTTCCAAAGACCACCCACCTAGGACCAATTCGTCTAGAACCTCCCATGAAAATGCAAACTCTTCTCAAAGTTCAAGAACTAGTTCCATCAAATGTTTTAAGTGTTTGGGCTATGGTCACATTGCTTCAAATTGCCCAACAAAAAGGAACATGATCTTGAACCCTAAAGGAGAGGTTGAAAGTGAACATTCTTCTCCCCCCTCCCCTAAAAGTTCTTCCTCCCACACTTCTTCCCAATCTTCAAGTGAGGATGAAATCAAACCTAATGAAGGAGGTTTGTTGGTGGTTAGGCGCATGCTAGGCCAAGTGCCTAAAGAATTTGAAAACCAAAGAGAAAATATTTTTCACTCAAGGTGCCAAATCAACAACAAAACTTGCTCCCTCATAATTGATAGTGGAAGTTGTGTTAATGTGGCTAGCACAAGGGTTGTGGACAAGCTTGGCTTGAAAACCATCCCTCATGCCAAGCCCTATAAGCTTTCTTGGCTTAGTGAGGAAGGTGAAATTAAAGTGGACAAACAAGTCCTTATTAACTTCTCCATTGGAAACTACAAGGATGAGGTATTATGTGACTTAGTGCCCATGGAAGCAACTCACATTTTATTAGGAAGGCCATGGCAATTTGATAGAAAAGCTTTTCATGATGGCCATGCTAACAAGTTTACCTTTAGCTTCCAAGGCAAAAAGATCACATTACTACCTCTTTCACCAAGAGAAGTCAATGAGGACCAATTGCAAATGATTAAGAAAAGAAAAGAAGAGAAGGCGCAAAAGAAGGCGCAAGGGCATGAGTCCAAGAAGAGCATGATCACTCTCAAGGGGGTGAAGAAGGTAATGCTTGCCCAAAAACCCATCTTCCTAGCTTATCCTAGTGAATCTTCCCCCTCCTTCCAAAACCCTCACTCTAGATGTCCCTTAGACTTGTCATTAGTCTTAGATGAGTTCAAAGATGTTTTTCAAGAACCTCCAAAGGGTCTCCCACCCCTAAGAGGTATAGAACACCAAATTGATTTCATACAAGGCTCATCTTTGCCTAATAGGCCAGCCTATAGGACTAGTCCTGAGGAGGCTAAAGAAATTCAAAAACAAGTGATTGAGTTGTTGGAAAAGGGGTGGGTGCAACATAGCATGAGTCCTTGTGCAATGCCCGTGATCCTAGTCCCCAAAAAGGATGGAACATGGAGAATGTGCATAGATTGTAGGGCTATCAACAACATAACCATCAAGTATAGGCATCCCATTCCTAGGTTAGATGATTTGATTGATGAGTTACATGGTGCAACCATATTTTCCAAAATAGACTTGAAAAGTGGGTACAATCAAATTAGAATCAAAGAAGGTGATGAATGGAAAACCTCTTTCAAGACTAAGTTTGGATTATATGAGTGGTTAGTCATGCCTTTTGGCTTGACCAATGCACCTAGTACATTCATGAGACTCATGCACCATGTTCTTAGAGAGTTCTTAGGGAAGTTTGTTGTGGTATACTTTGATGACATTCTCATTTATAGTATGTCTCAAGATGACCACTTGCATCATTTAAGGAGTGTGTTAGAAACCTTAAGGAAGGCATCCTTGTATGCTAACATGGAGAAATGTGTGTTTGGGATGGATCATGTGATCTTTCTAGGTTTCAAAATAAATCAACATGGGTTCCATGTGGACCAAGAAAAAGTGATGGCAATCAAGGATTGGCCTCCCCCAAAGAATGTAAGTGAGCTTAGGTCTTTCCATGGGTTAGCTAGTTTCTATAGGAGGTTTGTGCCAAACTTTAGCACCATAGCTACCCCTCTCAATGAATTGGTCAAGAAAGGTGTGACCTATAAGTGGGGCAAAGATCAAGAAAAGGCTTTTGAAACTTTAAAACAAAAATTGATCAATTCACCACTCTTAGCCCTCCCTAACTTCTCCAAAACTTTTGAAATTGAGTGTGATGCATCCAATATAGGCATTGGGGCCGTGCTTCTCCAAGAAGGGCACCCCATAGCTTATTTTAGTGAGAAACTCAAGGGGAGTCACATCAACTACTCCACCTATGACAAAGAGCTTTATGCTCTTGTGAGAACTTTGCAAACTTGGCAACACTATCTTCTTTCAAAGGAGTTTGTGATACATAGTGACCATGAGTCACTCAAATTTTTGAAAAGCCAAGGCAAGTTAAACAAGAGACATGCTAGGTGGGTAGAGTTCTTAGAACAATTCCCATATGTGATCAAACATAAGCAAGGAAAGGCTAACATTGTGGCGGATGCACTTTCAAGAAGGCATTCCCTCCTTTCCATTCTTGAAACTAAATTTCTTAGTTTTGATCATATTAAGGAATTGTATCCAAAGGATGTTGATTTCTCCCCCATTCTTAGTGAGTGCCACCAAGGGGCTTACAAAGACTTTTACCTTCTCAATCAATATCTTTTCAGAGGTAAGAGACTTTGCATTCCCCAAGGTTCCTTAAGAGCCTCACTCATTAGAGAGGCACATGAGGGAGGATTAATGGGGCATTTTGGGCCAAACAAGACTTTGGAAGTCTTGAAAGAACACTTCTATTGGCCTCACATGAGGAAGCATGTAGATAGGCATTGCAAAGGTTGCATAGCATGCATGAAAGCCAAGTCTAGAGTCCAACCCCATGGTCTTTACACCCCCTTGCCTATCCCTTCCAAGCCTTGGGTTGACATTTCTATGGATTTTGTCTTAGGTCTCCCAAGGACCAAAAAATGTAGGGATTCCATTTTTGTAGTGGTGGATAGGTTCTCTAAGATGGCCCATTTCATTCCTTGCCATAAGATTGATGATGCAACTTATATTGCAAATCTTTTCTTCAAGGAAGTGGTAAGACTACATGGCCTACCTAGGTCCATTGTAAGTGATAGGGACTCCAAGTTCCTAAGCCATTTTTGGAGAACCTTGTGGGGTAAACTTGGCACCAAGCTTCTTTTCTCCACCACTTGTGATCCCCAAAGTGATGGCCAAACCGAGGTGGTTAATAGAACCCTAGGGCAAATGCTAAGATGTATGATAGTGCAAAACATTAGAGAGTGGGAGGAACTTCTTCCACACATAGAGTTTGCCTACAATAGGGTTGTGCATTCCACTACTTCTCATTCCCCTTTTGAGGTTGTGTATGGGTTCAATCCCCTAACTCCCTTAGACCTCCTTCCCCTACCCACTCATGAGGCATGGACTTGCCAAGATGGTGAGACCAAAGCCAAGTACATCCAAGACTTGCATTCACAAGTTAAGGAAACCATTGAGAGGAGAGTTAAGAAACAACAAGAGGATGGTAATAAGGGAAGAAAGGAAGTCATCTTCCAAGAGGGAGATTGGGTTTGGCTTCACTTGAGAAAGGAGAGATTCCCTACTCAAAGGAAGCCTAAGCTCCTCCCTAGAGGGGATGGCCCCTTTCAAGTCATTAGGAGAATTAACAACAATGCTTATGAGTTAGACTTACCCCCAAGCTACAACGTAAGTAACTCATTTAATGTTTGTGACCTTTCTCCTTTTGATGTAGGGTTTAAGAATTCGTGGTCGAATTATCTCCAAGAAGGGGAGGATGATGAAGGCATGACCACCTCCTTAGAAGCTCCATCAAGAAGGATCACTAGAAGCATGTCTAGAGGGGAGTCTTCTATTCCATCACCTTTATCTTTGTTTTGCATTACTTTAGTTTGAATTCCCTAAGTTGGTTTCTAGTTGATTTATTTTGGTTGACTTGTTGACTTTGATCCACAGTTGACCTTTGACCAAGATTAGATTAACTTAAACCAACATGCTAATCCTTGTTTGTCTTGTTTTGTAGGTAATTAAGAGAAAGTAGAGCATGGCTAGGTGGCACTTGGTGATTGGAGCACTTGGATGAAGTGGAAGAGAGAGGAAAGCAAAAAGCATAAAGCAAAAGCAAAAGTAGACATGTACCTTGTCTCCTTTTGCCTTTGTGGTTTATGCCTTAGAAGGTCACTTGGTCTCCTTCCTCTTTTGGCCTAGAATCCTCATGGGAATGCCTCCACCAATCATCTTCCTTCACTTGGCCAAGACTCACTCTCACATTAGGTTTAGGGTTTGCTAGTTAATCCTTTTTCATGTTTTTGTATTTGCTAAAGGACCCCTATGAACTCCTATTTAAAGGGTGCTCCTTGTCTTGTAAAAGGGTTGATCATTTTGTTTCTAAACTATTGTGTTTCAACCTTTAAATTTTCGTGAGCTCTCCTTCCTAGAAGTGAACTCACCTTTGCCTTATCTTGCTTGCAAGTGGCGGCACCATCACTCATCTCTAGGGCTTGGTTGGATTAGATCCCCCCCTATGAGTGGCGTGCTTCTTCCATGCTTCATCTTCTATGCTTTCCATTTTTAATGTTTCTTCTTTCATTTTGGTTCTTTAAGTGTTGTTAATGTTGTGTGAGTTTAAGCTTGAATCCAACTCTCTTCTTCCTTTCATGAGCTTGAGAAATGAACCTTCACATCTAGATAGCTTGCTATCTTAATGTCCAGTGGGAATTTTCAAAAAGCTTTCTTAAATAACTTCACCATATTCATAACTCTAAAAGGAAACAAGATAATCCTTCATCACTAAGGTATGTCTTCAATTTTAACACAATTACAAATTTAGATCTATTACCCTACACGTATGTACTGCACCTCTCACTTGAGTTTCTTTATTATTTCAATGTTCAGAATTTTTTCAATTTTTTTTTCTTTATATATTTTTTTTAAAATAATTATTAATTCTGAATTCAATTTTTATGAACGTCTGTTATAAATAAATATATTTTTTGTTCATATATAAGTCTGTTGACAACTTATATATGTTTTGTTTTTCATTCTGTTATTGCAGAAAAAATATTCATAATGTCTTTATTGTTTGAAAATAATTTAGTATCCTCATTGTTTTGTAGCCATTTTTGTTTGTTGATCGACACTTTACTGTTGGTTATGCACACGAATTAGGCTCACAGTGGCACTTGGTAGATGTAAATGGTATGACCACAACAATTACCTATAACATGGATTCAGATAACCCAATGATCACTGAAGGTTGGTTTAATATGAGAAATTTGTATCAAATTCAAAGTGATTCTCACATCCAGTTTCAGTATTTGGGAAATTGTTTATTTCACCTAACAGTGTTTAAAGGTGGATGTACACCAACAAGTTGGACAACATTTATGAACCGTATTACTCATCAAAATACAAGATCTATATTTTCAGTGAAATTGTCAAAGTATGAAAGCAAAGCAAGTCACTTGGTATATTCCTTCTTATTTATTATTATGCTTATTACTATAATTAAATTCAAATAATTATGCTAACAATAAACGTTTTAATGATGTAGGATTTGCCTTCAAAGTTTGCCAACTTTATTCGGGAGGTCAAGGTAGAAGACGTCTTTCTTATAGGGCCTAAAACTATAGTGAATTGCAAAATACTAATATCCAACAAACAACGAAGTTCAACAAAGATTGGTCAAGGTTGGAGGCTATTTTGTTCTGAAAATGAATTAAAAGAAGGAGATATTGTTGTCTTTCAAGTAGACAATGATTTCATCGAATCAAATGTTGAAGTATTCGTGAATGGTTGTTGTTGTGAATAGATTAACGATAATTTTTTTATGTTGAGGAATTATGGTCATTCAACTTTGTTATATGACAATATAGTTTTGTACTTCATCAATTATGAATATTGAACTTTGTTATATTACAATATAATTGTTTATAATAAATGGTTTTTGAAATTTTGTTTACAATATATAATTCATGATAATTATTATAAATAATCCCGTGCATTGCACGGGTCAAAAAACTAGTACAAAAACCAACAAAGATTGGTGTTAAATATCTAAAAAATTTACAAAAAAAAAAAAAATTAAGTATCAATTTGTGACATCATTGAATTTTCTCTTCTGATTTTTCGATAACCTTTTGCAACATTCATGCTTAACCAAATATCAAGAAATACACAATATAAAAGTATAGATAAGTTAGTTGAAGACGAACACCGTCTCTTTTATTCTTCTTCTCTCTCTAGGTAGGTTACAAGTTACTTTTTCTTCATCTCACCAAACCTTCTCTCTTCTCTTAAAAGAACGAGAATGAAACCTACTATTGTGTCTATCTTAAAGCAATGCTATCACCAGTATCAAGAAATGTATCGTTATTATGGTTAATAAGAAACCTATTCTCTGATTTTGGCTTTACAAGAAACCCTAACCATGCATCCTTATTACTACCAATACGAATGCAATATCATGTGACAACTTTTTGTTTTATTTATTATTTTTTTATATATTTTATGTTAGTGTTCAATTTTAAATTTAAGATTTCATTTTTCATATTATTTTATTTTCATTCTTTTAGTTTTTTATATTATAATATTTTAGGCTTGTAGGGAAAGTTTATGAACAATTATCTTTTATTTTAAAATCCTTTTACACATTAGAATTTATTTAACTGTGCACGTATATGCACATTCTTGTAAAAAAAATGAGTAATTTTTTCTATTTTATAATAGGTCTAAATAAGTAATGGAATTAAATAGAAATGAATAGATAGGAAAACTTTTGATTTCCAATATTTTGAAGAAGTTGAAGTTGAATTTTAAGTATGACATTCTAAAGTTTTGAAAACATAAAACACGGGATTGTTCTTTTTGGTTTATATATTTTAACCAAATTTTTATACTTTTAATTTATTACATCAAAAAAATATAATTAAAGGCCAATTTTGTTTCGAAACTACACAATACCTAGCAAAGCTAAAACAAATATGTACCTGATCGATACTATTTCGGTGCGGAACCAGACGATCTCAAGAACCCTCTGTGTCGAACCTTCTCTTGTTCCTCCTTGGACTCCTCTTGGATCTCCCGGTCGTCTGCACTCCGGAGGTGGGGGTACCTGTAGGCACTCCGACGCTCAAGTCAAAAAGTGATTGATATGAGGTGTAATTGGTTAGTGAGAAAAGCGTACCTTTACTTGTTCACTAGGCCTTAATTTATACTAATTTCTTAATGGACCTGTTATTATTATTTGCGGGCCGTTTGTATCCGAGGATCGATTCTTTCCCTTTCCGACTGAGATTACACACATCGGTTCTTTCCTTATTGGCTGAGATTGTTCTTTTGTGTCGTTGTTAAAGATCAACTCTTTCCATTCTGAGATTTGTCCATCTGTACTTTTGTCAAAGATCAACCCCTTCCTTTTTGGGGTTTGGTCGTCTGTACTTCTCAAATATCAACTCCTTCCTTTTTTGGGGTTTGCCCGTCTGTACTTCGCTAGATATCAACTCCTTCCTTTGTGGGGTTTGCCCGTCTGTACTTCGCCAAATATCAACTCCTTCCTTTTTGGCTGAGATTGCGCGGTGCTCCTCTGTACCTCTGCGTCACAATCACATGTTCCATCTGCCACTCCCTTGGGCGGGATGTACTCGGCCAATAGGGGCCGAGATATATCTGGCCATTACACTTATTGGGCCCTCTATGTTGTGTTGGAGAAAAGGTGAAAAGCAGGTACCCCAGTGACTGGGCCACAACGAATGTGCCTCATACTTGGGCTGGGGTGATCCCGGCTATTTCTGTCTTATTGGGCTGGGATGTACCCAACCATACACCAACAAAATATAATTTTCTAAATCTTAATTGGTAAACAAATTCATAATACAATATTCAAATAATTATTCAAATAATTGACAAAACATTACACCTGTTCAAATCACAAACCTACAAATCAACCACATCTAACACAATATCAAATCATCGTATGTTTCAAGTATTTGTGTTTAGGACATTTAACGTGGAGTGCCAAAATTTACAAAGACAATATTCAAATGTTTAATTAACATTCCCGTTATGTGTCCTAAATAAGGGAACAGGAAATATACCCAAGAAAAAAGAAAATGAAGAAATGTTATATCTAAAATAGAGAAACAAAAATACATCAAATCTAATTAATTGTAAAAATTGGAACCATCAAGTCCATCCTTTAAAACGCGAAAGCGACAGAACCTGTGTTTTTTTACTGAGAAGGAAATTCAAAGAGAAGCCAATCCTTTACATATAATTAAAAATATTAAGACTTTAAATATTTTAAATATTAAGACTCATGTAATAAACAGACTCTAATGTAATTGAAAATATAATCTATATTTTAGGACTTTATTTTTAAAATTCTTTAAATATTAAATCTGCTTAACTAAATATCAAAAAATATTAAAGTATCAATTTGAGACTTCATTGAATTTTCTCTTCTGATTTTTCGATAACCTTAACATTCCTTTTAGCTTAACTAAATATAAAAAAATACAAAATATTTCAATATATAAAATTATTGATTATGAATACATAAAACTAGCGATATAAAGAAATGAAAAAAATGTGAAACATTTTTGTGACAAATCTATTAAAAAGATAAAAGTATAGAAAAGTTAGTTGAAGAAGAACATTGTCTCTTCTCACTACAAAAAGAAAAGTGAATATTTGTGACGGTTAAAATTACAAGTTCTAGCGGTTAAAACCCGTCACAAATGACATTTCTAATGGTTTAAATAACCGTCATAATTATGAATGTCAAAAACAGATTGTGACAAAAATATTCTAACTGCTGGTATTATCAGAAAAAAAATAATAACAGTTAAAAACCGCCACAAAATGTAGTCTAATTTATTTATATTTCATCATATTTTGACAGTTAAAAACTGCCACAAAATGCATCATATTTTGACGGTTAAAAATCGTTACAAAATGCATCATATTTTTTACGGTTAAAAACCGCTACAAAATGCATCATATTTTGACGGTTAAAAACCGCCACAAAGTATATCACATTTTGACGATTAAAAATCATCACAAATAAAATACATTTAAGCTCCTGTTTCAAGCATTCCCTTTTTAAAAAAATTAAATCTTTTTTCACTATGTTACTATTTACTTTAGATAAACCCATACATAAAGGAATAACCAACCACATCATGACCATTTGAGATTCTCACTTTATAAAATTGTTGCTGCTATCGAATTTAGACAGTTCCTTCACATGAATCAAAATTTCCTTATATAAAACTAACAAAAATATAAACATAATCACATAAAGAGTCGTTATGATATATATTTTATATAATGTGTACTTCAGAACTATTGTAGGATAATCATGTTGTTGTCTAACCTATACAAGATGATAGGTATAAATTGTGATTGAAGAACCTGATCCAAGCTAACAAAATGAAATGATAACTTTCTTTCCTAGATATGTCTATAAAAAGTAGATATACAATTCAATTAAAATGGGAAAAAAACACTAGATAAGTGGTTTTGAAGCCAGTCATGGATTGCAGAACGAAGAGCATAATGGGAACAAGATTGTGAGGGTCAAGCTTATCACTAGTCATTGGTGAGTTGTCATTACCACCATCAAGCCATCCTTGTATAGCCTCAGCTTCATAAGTAAAACCATCTACAACTACATGTGGATCTCGCATGACTTCCAACAAAGTGGGAACACATACAGGGAGAATTTTCTTAGATATCACTCCACCGATTGGAAACTATATTGCAAGAGAAGAAAACAAAGGTAGAGAGAACTATATTGACAATAACAGCAAAGAAAATTATGCATCTTATGCTTCGCTATTCAACTACAGTATGCAAACAATTAAACGCTTGCCTTCTCATGCTTCAGGGTTAAAGGTGATCAACTTTGAGTTTGGGTCACTTAGAGGACCACTGTAAAGGACCTCAACTCAATAAAACAAGGAGATCCCTAAACTATCATTTACACACAGTGCTTGCAATTTTAGATGATTACATCAGATCCCCAAGTGTCAGCTGGAAGTTGAATCATCAACCTCCTTGGAAGCTCTTTGACCATGTTGTTAGTGTACTTCTGTCCAAGAGCACATTTACAAATGATGTTGTCGGATAGTTCAAGAAGCAACTCACATAGATTCACAGAAAATGCATCTCCCAAGCTTGCTTCGCCTATCTTTTTGACCATATCAAATTAACATTATCTATCTCACCCAAATGGTGGTGCACTCTATTAGAAAACTCAAAATCAGATTTTCTTTTTCACTGTTTCAATTTAATTTTTCTTCAAGCTATGCATAATAAACATTAATTATAAAGTAAATGCAGCTGTTACAAATTCTGAAATAAGTAAAAAAAAAAAAAACAGCTCCACGCATGTTACTTGTCATAGCACAGTATCAACCAAAATTTGCTTATTAAGAAATTCTAGGTTAATCGAAGCTTTACCTTTTAGTTTTTAAAATAGCAAACTAATAATGACACAAATTATAAGGGGAAAAAGTATTTGATGGTTCACCTTTTTGCTATTTCAAACCAAGAAATCCCCGCAGTAATTTTCCACCATCGTCGGAGAAAAGTGAAAAATAAGAATTGAGAATGCACAACGAAAAGAAATGATAATGCCTGCTAGAGGGAAATGAAGAAGCCCTTGAGAGAGAAAACCTGAGAGGAGAGGAGAAGACGAGACAAGTCACGGATATTTGATTTACAAAGTTTCCAATTCTATGTTTTGAAACTTTAACAACTCTAAAAGCATATAAGTTTAAAATAATTTAAATTTTGTGACGGTTAAAAAAATAACATAAATAAAAATATTTGTAGCGGTTTATTAAAACGCTAAAAAAAACACTAATAAAAAATAAATTTTTTGTAGTGTCTGTTCTTCTTCTCTCTAGGTAGGTTACAAATTACTTGTTCTTCATCTCACCAAACCTTCTCTATTCTCTTAAAAGAACAAGAAGAAAACCTACTCTCTCATCTTTCGTCTATCTTAGAGATGTATCGTTATTATTGTAAATAAGAATCCTATTCTCTGACTTTGGATTTACAAGAAACCCTAACCATGCATCCTTATTATTATCAATACGAATGCAGTAACATGTGGCAACTTTTTGTTTTATTTATTATTCTTTTATATATTTTATGTTAAGTGTTCAATTTTAAATTTAAGATTTCATTTTTCATATTATTTTATTTTCATTCTTTTTGTTTTTTATAGTATAATATTTTAGGCTTGTAGGGAAAGTTTATGAACAATTATCTTTTATTTTAAAATTATTTTCTACAAATATAAACTCTTTCTCAAATTAGGGGTAGACAAAAAATCTAATTTTCTTGATCCAATCCACTTTTGCTTTGATCCAATCCATTTAAAATCCATTTTATTAAAATCCAATCCATTTAAAATTCATTTAATGGATCTGGATTTCAATCTAATTTAAATCTTATATATTTTATGGATTGGATATCCATTCTATAAATCAAGATTTTCAAATATGGATAATCCAAAAAATCCAATCCCAATTTTCAGTTTAAATTTTTAGTTGGGTTAAGGTAAAGGTTGAGATGGACTAGGCTAAATGTAGACTCAGATAGGCCTTGGTTGATGACCTGTACGGACCGAGCAGGCCCGACGACCATAAAAGGTTGGACGGGCCTAAAGATATGAACGGGCTAGGAGGGCCTGACAAACCGGACAAGTCGATCAGGTCCAATGACCCAGAAAATTCGGGAGAGCCCAATGACCCGAATGGGCCCAACGACCAAGAAAATTCGAGTGAGCTCCATGACCCAAACAGGCCAATGGGCCCGATGACCGGAACGGGCCAAGCGAGCCCGATGACCCAACAGAATGGGCCAGGCGGGCCTAAAGACCTGAACGGGTCAGGCGGGCCCGAAGACCCGAACTGGCCAGGCAGGCCGAAGATCTGAACGGGTCAAGCAAGCCCGAAGACCTGAACAGGCCAGGCGGGCCCAAAGACCCGAACTGGCCAGGCAGGCCCGAAGATCCAAATGGGTCAAGCGGGCCCGAAGACCCGAACGGGCCAAGCGGACCTGGTGACCAAAACCAGTCAAGCAAACCTAATGACCAAAACAGGTCAGGTGGGCCCGAAGACCCGAACGTGCCAAATGGGCCCAAAGAACTGAACGGGCCAAACGGGGTCGAAGAACAAAATGGGCTAGGTGGGCCTGATGACCCGAACGGGCACGCCGGGCCCGATTAACCAAACGAGCACAACAGGCCCGAAGACTTAGATGGACTAGGATGGAAATGGAAAGAACCAAATGGATTATGAATTTTGAACTTGATTCAAATATTAGGATTGGACTTAAATCTTGATCCAAAGATTTGGATCTGGATTTTAAAAAAATCCAAACTAGTTTTGCTAAAGAAATGGATTTGGGTTGAAAATCTAATCCAATTATTTATATCTAAATTGTATGTGGATTTGATCATTAAAAATCTAATCCATACTCACCCCTATCTCAGACTGAAACAATGGATACGATATCAATCAAGAACACAAATAAAATAGAAAACTAACTAACAAATACTATAGAATATAAAAAATTATCATCATGTACATGTACAAACATTTGGAATTAAAACAACCATTCTAAATTAAAAAAAAAATAAAACATTATTGATACATAATTGGTACAATTAAGATTGACATAACTTTTTGGACACCTTGATTTTGAGTACAATATAACGAAAAAATGTTATCTTTAAGTTTCATTTAACTCCTAAAAATATAAAAATAATGGTTAAACCATACCAAAAAATAGAAATAAAACCTAATTGACTTCTCCAATTTAAATTACATATATGATTATTTATTTACATATTTGATTCAAATGTTACTCATCTCCAAAATGATTTTTTTAATACACAGTATAATATTATTAAAATTATCTTTTGAATGAAATATATTTATTTTAGTTCTTTTTATATACCAATTTTCAACTCCTTTTCAACAAAATGTATTACAAAAGTATTAAAATCACATTGATTTTCTTAAAAACTAATGAGTTAATATATGAAAAGAAAATTTTTAATTATTTTCAATATTAATTAAAATAATTAACACAAAAATAAAGAGGAAATGTAAATAATTACCTTTTAAAGAGAAAAATTGTAAAAATTGTAGTTCATTGAGTAATAATTTAAAAAATATATTTATAATAAAAATATTATTGAATTATAAAATTATACAATTATATAAATTCTTTCAAACGGCAAGTAAATTTTTTATTAGTGAGTTGTTAAAATCTTTAATTAAGAATTAAGAAGGATCAAGAGAAAAATTCTCCCTTGTAACTGCGGTTATTATAATTATTTTTTACCTAACACTCCTAAAATCTTAAATTTTAACGTCAGTTTGATATATAATTTAGTGGCGGTTTGAACCATTACTATTTGCTTTTCGTCAATTAAATAACTGACACGGAATTTGACGTCACAAAGCATCATAATGTTGGTTAACTATAACCGCCAGCAAAAATATTAAAGTCGATTTTAATCACCGTTAAGTAAATTTTAAAAAAGGTATATTTAATACTTAGTGGCAATTGTAATCATCAGTAAATTCAAAAATTTTAAAAATTTAGCGATGGTTGTAACTAAGTGAATTTTACAAAAATTATATTTAATACCTTAGCTACAGTTAAAGTCATATTTTTTTTTAAAAAAAAAATAACCTAAAATCTATTTATCAAACATGTCAAAGGTGTTCAAATAATATTTATTTACTGACATAGCAGAAAATAATTAAGTGGATAACAGTTTCTAAATTAGAAAATACCAATAATGCTACTTCTTTTTGTATATTATACAACAAATTTATAAAAAATTTAAAGTGCTTCAAGACACACATTGGGTTTCAAGTAGGATCAACAACAATCACACGATCACACGATCTGCTCTTGTAAGTGTAAGTCCCAAATCACCAATATGAGACGTCTAGATAAATATAGAAGCTCCAACACCTTGGAAATTCTGAAATCCAAACAATAGGTGACCTATTAGACAAAAGAACATTTAAGGAATTACCAAAGTTAGTGAGGGCAAAGCACTTACATAACCAATACCAATAGAATTTCTTGACGAATTAAAAATGAGTTTTATCAAAAGAATGTAACAGTATATTTTCTCTTGATTGTTATCTAGTATAAACCATTTCATTATTTTAATTTCTTAATCAGTATCCACAGTTCTCTTGTTACAAGCAACTGGTTAAATTCTATGTGAAAAGGAAATAAACAAATCTCGTGATTTTATCAGTGTAGAGTTATAAATATACTATTATACGTTGTACTTGAGGAATGCAGAGACTTGCTATGGTTAGACCAGCGAGTAAGTCGTTTCTAAAAACCATGTTTGATTGAAGTGTTTGGGAGAACTTTGTTCTCTGCATGAAAGCCTAACTAGTCTTTTCTAACAGAAAGCTTGCCATGAACAAGGTCTTTCCAAGCTCTGATGTTAAATTGTTTTTGCTACCGGTGTTTCCAAGTAATGAGAATCAGACACCTTTTTAAAGAACATAAAAGTTCGTTAGAATTTTTAATTAAGTGAAAATTGTCATAAAGTAAAGGTTACATAATTCATTCATCTTGATCATTAGTGGGTAAAAAGGAAATCTTCGATCATTTTCAAGAATACCATTATCTCTTTGCTTTTCAATTTTTTTTTGTGAAATGTGTTCTATATTTTGGAACATAAATAGTCCTTACTTGTGCTATAGATGAACCAACACGTTTATCCCTGTTAGAAGCATGTTAGGGTTCTTTATAAGGTGTCCTTAAAGTTAAGAAAATTTTGAAAAAAAGAAAATATTAAGACCTTTTGAAAAAAACAAAATCCAGAGCAACTAACTGTAAAAAAAACCCTATTGTTTCAACCTCCAACTAACACGTTATACTTGAAGAAACAATAGTAACATAAATTAAAGTACACAAATAGAATACATAAGTGCAGTATAGCAGACTCACCAATGCTAGATCAAATAAATTGGTGAAAGGTGGTAAAATTACCTGGCTTTCCTCTATTCAAAATTGCACTTTCAGTTGGTTCCACACCATATAGTTGGGGGAAATGAAGAAGAAATTGTAAAGTTAGCACAAGAAAACCTATCCCGTGATCACTACTAGCATATTATGCACTATAAAAAAATATACCTTGATGTCTGGATTTTTCTGCTTGAAGAATTTTCTAGCACTTGTTATTGATCCTCCAATTCCTATCTCTGCAACCAAAGCATCAATTTTCTTTCCTGAGTCTCTGCAGATATCAAAGGCCCATTGTCTCATAATAAATCTACAATGATGGAAAATTAATCAGCATACAACCACCAACCTAGAAATATGTTGTGAATAATGAGGTTTGGTACTACTATTTTATGCAAGGAATAAAAGAACACTATATAAAAGAAGACCAAGATTTGAAACATTTAAACAGTGACATACAGTAGTTACATGGAAAAAAAAATTAAGTTTTTGTAAAACGTATGATGATGAAACAAAAAATATAGAAAAAAAATTTGTTGAAACTGAAATGAGCCTTGGTATTTGACATAAAAGAAATCTTGATGGTGATAAATGACCAAATGACAATGCAATCATGTAACTCATCTATCTTGGTTTAAGGAAATAAGAAAAAGTGAACAAAATTATTTGGCATCTCAATAGTTGGACTACCAAATCCTACGTAAAAAAAAGTTGTCAAATAAACCATATGGATTTTAGCAATTAAAATATAAAATGAATTGGTTCACAAGGAAAATAATGCCAAGCTTACGTGATACATAAACACTTTCATGCACTCAATACTTGCCACAATTCACCTCATAGTAAGCGCAGGCCAACTTTAATTGTCATGTTTGGATAAAATTTGGATGAGTGCCTTCATGAATTCCGATGCACCAAATGAAGAACAAAGAAATTATTCCCTTGAAAATTCTTTTGTGCTCTCCAACTTTAACCTCAAATTAACACAAACTCAAACCTAAAATTCTGGTTTTTTAAGGCATCCCCCAGATTCTAATTAGGCTATATCTTAAATTTCTAGTAAGGCCTTAACCAAAATTCTAATACATACACAACATCAAAATTTTATCCTAATGGTTGTTATTAAACCAATTGGATCACTTGTAAATGGGTCATTGTAAGATCACTTGTATGGTAGATGTCTAGTCTTACAAATCTAATTTAGATGTGCAATCACAAATGGGAGGAGTGTGAGTCAAAGATCATGTATTGACCAGCGATAAGACCAAAATAGCACACATAAGTAAGCACAAACTAATTTTGAGGCCCAAACTAAATAAAGGAGGATCAAGTTCAAAAAATGAGATTGCATTAACATGGTGGTTCGTTATAAGAAATTTTGAATTGTTTAACAACATATCCATGAAAGCCAGTGAAACATAAATTCTCAAACACCTATATGACAATAGTTTTCACCTTCGATTGTAGGAACATGGGTATAAGATCAATCAGTAACAAACATATTTTACATGTTTTTTCTCTTCTTTGAATATATAAATGATCCAGAACAAAAATACACAAGTTAGAATTTATCTTCATATCTATGAAGCACACAGGAAAATAAGTTATCGTAATCGTTTAGCGTGAAGAAGCGAAGAACATTGACAACAAGTACTATCAGAGTTTAAACTTCTACAGACCCTTATATTGTGTGTGAACAAGTGTAAGAGATTTCAAATATATTTTAAAGTTGAATTTACCTTAGGTGCCCACACAACGATCTTTGTTTTATTGTTGGAACCAGAACCATGGGAAACAGACTTCTAAAAGGATCAAATATCGCTTCCAATCCAACTTTCAACCAAACATCATAACATGATATCCTTAAGAAAAAATAACAGTTTAAAAGAGTTTAAAATTGGAAAAGTAAAGGAGATTCATACATGTATGATTTTTCTTCTTTGACAAATTCATTATAGTTGATCCTATTAAACTATTACATGTTAGAATGGAGAAACTTGAAACAATATTTACATTTGGCAGGGATTGATGTGAGGAACTTGACATTGAAAATATGCAATGAAGAAAATCAATTTGAACCAATACAAAAACTCATATCAGTGATTGAAATTAGGGTTTATGAGTATTTGAAACTTCAAAACAAAATGAATTTTAAATGACTTCAAACAAAAATAACTTCGGGAAGAGAAAATCATATTACAGAGAGAAGAAAATGACTTACGCGGGAAAATAACTTCCACAGAGAGAAGATGGCTTTCGAGGAGAAGAGAAAAAACTTTGAAGAAGAGAAGATAAGATGTTGCCGAAAAATGCATGGCTTACGACAAGAAAAGAAAGTGTTTTGAAGGAATAGGAGTGCGGAGGAGAAGAGAATGTGGCTTCCATAAATCTATGTAGGCATCTGCTCCACCTTTTGATATTACTCATCCACTGGTTTACTATTCACAATGAGAATAGTAGTGTAAAGCAATTGAGAAAGGCATAAAAGATGAGAGAAACAAAGAACACAACAATTTATACTGGTTCGATTCAATACGTTTAGTCTTCTCCTAAGCAACCCACTTTGGAGGATTTCACTAAATCAATAGAGATACAAGAATTACAAGAGCATCTATATAATTCAAGACCCTAAAGACTAAGGAGCTTGATCTACAACTCAAGAACTCACCCTAGATGCAATGTATCCACACAATTGCACCTAGACCTTCATTTCACACAGTGAATCAATTGTAAACAGAAATACAATAACAAAGGAATACGAACGAATACACCTAGTGGATGTGTAGATTTTTCACTTGATCCTAGATCCAAGCTTGACCCATCAAGGTTGAATCCACCATCAATCTTCTTGAAGGTTCACTTGAATGATCTCTCAAGAAAGCACAAGAACTCTATAGATCTCAGAAAAGCAGTCTCTCAATTCGTAATTCAGTAATTCAGTTAGTTTTCTCTCTATCTTTAAAAATGATTTCAAAACTAATTTTATACCAGAGTTCTGCTGTAGTGACTAATAGATTAGGAATTTACCTAATAGATTATCGTGAGTGTATTTTCACTGCATCAGTGTAGTGCCCTCATCTAATCTATTAGTTAAGTAGCAAATCTATTCACGAGTTCACATTCAAGAGTTTGATGGTTGACAAAATTTGATGCAAACTTGTTTTACATGTAATACTTGATCTATAACACCGAATGCAAAAGATAGAAAATCGGGACTAAGCCTAAACCAGTGATGCACATGATGCATAGCGTTAGACATCATCAAAACCATCTTCACTTAAGTTGAACAAGCTCCCCCTTTCAACAATCTCCCCTTTTTTTTATGATGGCCAAAATGTGTCGTGCAACATAGATACAAGAAAAACAACCTTTCTCCCCCTTTGGACATTAGCAAAAAGAGTAGTAACATTTAAGATCACCTCATAGAGTATAACAGTTTATTCATGGCAGCAGGGGTTAAGCATATGTGAAATGATATGTATGAGCGGCAAACATAAGTACCAAATACAAACAGCAAAGATAAACATCACACAAAACAAGCATAAACCAATGAGCAAGTATTGATTGCATGAGTAGATCCAACAATAGTATCTCTGAGTGCATACAGGCATAAATCATATGAGCAATTAAGTAGTGCAGTATCAGAGTGCAAAGTATGAAGACATCAGAGTGCATACAATCAGTTAAGGATTATAATACTAGTAGATGACTAATCTAATGAATTATGTATTATTTAGAAGCAAATGAGCCATAGCAGGAAAATGATAATCGATTAGAGAATTACCTAATGGATTAGCCAGCAAGTAAAACACATAATATAAATCAGTAGAATGTGGTTTAATAACAATAAAGGTACGCAATTTCACTCACATTATCAAAACATAGTATAATATCAACTCATGCATCTCAACAAAAGGTGATTTAGTAGCAATCAAGGCACATAATTTTAATCAAGCCCTCAAAACACACAATCACAACAACAATCCATTTTAATCAATTTGAAGCTATTCTAATTGATTAATTTATCCGGAAATATGAAAAATGCACATTTTACTTCCTTTTCAATGAACAAACATATAGTAAATTCAAAATATGGTAGTACTTCAACCAACAATTGTTCTTGATCACAATGGAAGAGGCACTTTTCACCTTGGCAATGCCTAAAATTTGACCTTTGTTATTATCACCTCTTGTAACATGACTATTAATTGGCTTTGTAAGATATCCTTTAGGTACCCATTTGTACTCTCCTTTAGAAACCCCACAATTTTTAAAATAGCAGGAATTTGATGCATGACCAAATTTAGAATAGTAGGAGCAAATAACAGATGTTGGTTTACTCATATTTAGAAAATTTCCGGTGCCTAATGGATTAAATTTGCCATTGTAACCTATTCCCTCTTTATCAAGTACACTCCTTTGAGATCCTAACACAACATCTAGGTCTAATCTTTCTAGAGTGAATTTTGAGAGAGTTTTCATCAAATACTCTATCTTTTCTAGCTGTCCTAGGCAATGTTCACATTGGGGAGAGATTGTTCCATCTTTGGACCTAGAGTGCTTCTCTGATTTTTCTAGTTTTTCCAAACTAGTTATGAAATGTCGCCACTGAGATCGCGGCGGGACGACGAAAATAATTTTAAATAGTGCAGAGGAGTCGCCACCATAGTTTATTATGGAAAAGTATAGAAAAACCTTAAAACAATGGTCTTCGAAACCAAATTTGGGTTCGAGAGTCGGTTACGTGTGGGGAAGCTATTAGCACCCCACAACGCCCATCTTAAGACGGTTCCCTCTTTAATTAAGTGTGAAAACTATAATTTTGATGTTTAGAATATTTTTTATTCCCAAAAAAATCAAACAAAATAAAAAACGCATACAAAAATATTAAAGATTCAAACAAAATTATCTTTTTATTTTTTTGGCCAGACGAGGATTGTACCTCGCTCCTACGTATTTCCATTTGGAAAATCAGGGATAACGTAGTTCTTTATAAAAAAATTTGTTGTTTAATATTATTATTTTGTTTTTTTTTAATTTTCTAGAATTTTTCGTATATGTATATTTTATTAAAAATATCAAGAGAACCCAAGATTTTACATGATAAATATTTAGTTATCAAGCAAATATGAGATTTGACATGATATTTAAGATGATTTTATAATTTTTTTATTTTTTGTTATTTCTAATTTTCTTTCAACAAAAAAAGAATTAAAAGCCTATAAAAGAGTGTTTTGATTATCAAGCAAGTTCGAGACTAGACATGACATTCACAACTTATATAAAAGAAAATATAATTTTTATTTTATTTGTTTATTTATTATTATTATTATTAGAGAACTAAAGTCTACGAAAAACACCTTTTTAATTACCAAGATAAAAAATAAAGGAAAAGAGAAAGGTTGAACACATCAATGATAAACCCAAAATCATCTTACATGAGGACCCCGAACACATTTAATCATACAACAATTCAAACGATCATATATGTGATGTTATAAGAGAATCATGAAAGGCATTACGAGCAAAGAAAATTTACCTTAAGGTGATCCCTTTTTATGTGTGTGCTCTATAATAAAAAAAAGATAGGGTTTTTTCGAATTTTTTTTCTGTCCCTTGCATTAGAGAAATTTTGTGCTTATATAGGCCCTTTGAGGTACGATTGAGATCTTAGTCTTTAATTATAAAAAAATATATGGGGAAGGAATTGGTCTTATTAAATCATTGCATAATATCCACTGTATTGATTATAATTATTAACGAAATATTGCCTGTAATTACTAGAATCATATTTTCTGTCACATAAAGATCGTAATCATAACATATTATTCATATAATTGATTCTAATTATTATCAGGAGTACTTTCTTCTAAATATTAAAATCATACCATTCTCTAACAGCATTATTATCGGAAATATTTTTTGCTTCGAATGAAAATAATATCTTCTCTGACTGACAACGGAAAGAGACACATAAGTGTAAATACAAGATATTTATTCAAATTATTATAAAAAAAATGGCTCCTAATATTATACCCTTTTCTAAAAACAGAAATTATGAAACGTCCTCTACTGTCATGTCATGTGGAGAGTGTAAATAGCGAACAGTGGGGGTGAAAATATGTAAAACATTTGGGCTCACAAAAAGAGTGTGATAATAAATTAGATTATCCTTCTCTTGGTTTTTTTCTTTTTTCTTTTTTTTTTCTTTTTTCTCGTGGTAGAATTAAAGATAAAAAAAACCTACCATCAATCCAAATAGATATATTTTTTTATTTATTATTATTATTATATTATATATTATTTATATTCTTATTATTATTATTATTTTAACCAAACAATTGCATTTATCTAGACGAAATTGGGTGTTGACAGTTGCCCCTCTTTACTTAGATTTGACTAGATAATATGAAAGTGAAATTTTTATATTATCATAGTAAAAGATAAGTAAAGATAAAAACACTAATTTCATTTGGGTTTCAAAAATGAAAAAAAAAGAGAGAACTCGAGCATTGCCTCATAGAGGGCCAATATAACCAAAGGAAAACCTGGCTCGACCATTGCCTCGTAGAGGGCCGAGATACCAAAAGAAAACCTGGGATCGACCATTGCCTCGCAGAGGGCCGAGATACCAAAAGAAAATCTAGGCTCGACCATTGCCTCATACAGGGCCGCGATACCAAAAGAAAACCTGGGCTTGACCATTGCCTCAGAGAGGGCCGAGATACCAAAAGAAAACTTGGGCTCGACCATTGCCTCACAGAGGGCCGAGATACCAAAAGAAAACCTGGGCTCGACCATTGCCTCGTAGAGGGTTGAGATACCAAACGAAACCTGGACTCGACCATTGCCTCGCAGAGGGTCGAGATACCAAAAGACAACCTGGGCTTGACCATTGCCTCGTAGAGGGCCGAGATACCAAAAGAAAACCTGAGCTCGACCATTGCCTCGTAGAGGGCTGAGATACCAAAAGAAAACCTGGGCTCGACCATTGCCTCGCAGAGGGTCGAGATACCAAAAGAAAACCTGGGCTCGACCGTTGCCTCGTAGAGGGTCGAGATACCAAACGAAACCTGGACTCGACCATTGCCTCGCAAAGGGTCGAGATACCAAAAGAAAACCTGGGCTCGACCATTGCCTCGTAGAGGGCCGTGATACCAAAAGAAAACCTGAGCTCGACCATTGCCTCGCAGAGGGCCGAGATACCAAAAGAAAACCTGGGCTCGACCATTGCCTCGCAGAGGGCCGAGATACCAAAAGAAAACTTGGGCTCGACCAATGCCTCGTAGAGGGTCGAGATACCAAACGATACCTGGACTCGACCATTGCCTCGTAGAGGGTCAAGATACCAAAAGAAAGCCTTGGCTCGACCATTGCCTCGTAGAGGGCCGAGATACCAAAAGAAAACCTGGGCTCGACCATTGCCTCGCAGAGGGTCGAGATACCAAAAGAAAACCTGGGCTCGACCATTGCCTCGTAGAGGTCGCGATACCAAACGAAACCTGGACTCGACCATTGCCTCGCAGAGCGTCGAGATACCAAAAGAAAACCTGGGCTCGACCACTGCCTCGTAGAGGGCCGAGATACCAAAAGAAAACCTGAGCTCGACCATTGCCTCGTAGAGGGCCGAGATACCAAAAGCAAATCTGGTCTCGACCATTGCCTCGTAGAGGGCCGAGATACCAAAAGAAAACCTTGGCTCTACCATTGCCTCGTAGAGGGCCGAGATAACAAAAGAAAACCTAGGCTCGACCATTGCCTCGCAGAGGGCCGAGGTACCAAAAGAAAACTTTGGCTCGACCATTGCCTCGTAGAGAATCGAGATACCAAACGATACCTGGTCTCGACCATTGCCTCGCAGAGAGTCGAGATACCAAAGGAAATCCTGGGCTTGACCATTGCCTCGTAGAGGGCCGAGATACCAAAAGAAAACCTGAGCTCGACAATTGCCTCTTAGAAGGCCGAGATACCAAAAGAAAACCTGGGCTCCACCATTGCCTCGCAGAGGGCCGAGATACCAAAAGAAAACCTGGGCTCGACCATTGCCTCGTAGAGGGTCGAGATACCAAATGAAACCTGGACTCGACCATTGCCTCGCAGAGGGTCGAGATACCAAAGGAAATCCTGGGCTTGACCATTGCCTCGTAGAGGGCCGAGATACCAAAAGAAAATCTGAGCTCGATAATTGCCTCGTAGAGGGCCGAGATACCAAAAGAAAACCTGGGCTCCACCATTGCCTCGCAGAAGGCCGAGATACCAAAAGAAAACCTGGGCTCGACCATTGCCTCGTAGAGGGTCGAGATACCAAACGAAACCTGGACTCGACCATTGCCTCGCAGAGGGTCGGGATACCAAAAGAAAACCTGGGCTTGACCATTGCCTCGTAGAGGGCCGAGATACTAAAAGAAAACCTAAGCTCGACCATTGCCTCGTAGAGGGCCGAGATACCAAAAGAAAACCTGGGCTCGACCATTGCCTTGTAGAGGGCCGAGATACCAAAAGAAAACCTAGGCTTGACCATTGCCTCGCAGAGGGCCGATATAGAATAATAGTTTGTTACCACTTTGTGAAAAGGGTTCCAAAAAGGACTTATTACCCCGTGAGAACCAAGTTGATATTTAAGAAAAAAAGAATGCATAGATGCATGAATGTATGAATGAATTCCAATTAACCTTGTTTTCCAAAATTTCCCTATGCCAATTTTGTCTTTTCCATTTCCTTATATTTCTATTTACTTCCCTCCTCTCTTTATTATTAATATTTTTGTTATTATTTTTTACTAGCATTTATAATCATTTTGTTTCCTCGATCATCGAGTCCATTTGAATGTCGCTTCGCCATCTCAAAAGACAAGATGAAGGCCGTAACAAATCCTAACACCCAATGTCAACACAAGAAACCATTTGCTTAATATTTCCTTTCGACACATCATGTGATCCCCTAGCGGACCGGAAATGAATGGTATAACTTAAATCATAATGTAATTGTATTATTCTACACAAGAAAACTTATGAAGTTGGAGGATAAACTTTATACGAGGACAAAAAAATTGCCCTTGTCTAGATTCATCGTATAAAAACGTGATTTTGGTGCATTTGTTCTATTGAGCGTTGGTAAAATGGAAAGGATTGCCCTAGGGTATTTTGCTAATAAGCTAATGGGAAGACTTTACCCCATAGGTTTTATCATTTTTTTTCTTTAGTAACAACATTTACAACCATATTCTTTTGTATCCAATTTAAGCTTTATGAAAAAACAGAAGAATTATTTTTCAATCAATGTGGGCTTGAAGGCTAGACAAAGCTAGGCTTGGGGTGGCCAGATGAAACTGGGCTTGAGGGGCCAATGCGAAATTGGGCTTGGGCCAAACCTAAGTGGGCTTAAGGTGGCTAGATGAAACTGGGCTTGGGACAAACTAAACTAGGCTTGAGCGGCCAGATGAAACTGGGCTTAAGGGGCTAGTGCGAAACTGGGCTTGGGCCAGATAAAATGGGCTTAGGGCTAGACAAAGCTAGGGTTAGGGGTCAGTGCGAAACTGGGCTTGGGCCAGATAAACTAGGCTTAGGAGCTAAACAAAGCTAGGCTTAGGGGCCAGTGCGAAACTGGGCTTGGGCCAGATAAACTAGGCTTAGGGGCTAGACAAAACTAGGCTTAAGTGCTAGTGCGAAACTGGGCTTGGGCTAGATAAACTAGGCTTGGGGGCATGTAGGCCATTCATATGAATGAAGTGGACTATCAATCCAAGAAATATTAAAGAAGCAAAATTTTGTATCTTTCTTTTTTTCTTCGTTTTGAAACAGAAGGATTCGACAACCGTTCATGTGAATGAAGAGGGTTTTGATCCCAAAAGTGACAAGAAATTTTCATTTCATGAAAAGAACTATGATGTATGTACATGATGCATGATGATTAAGACATATGTTATGAATTTTTCTTTTTGAGAGTTTAGATGATTGTGCATGCATGAATATACTAACATAATATGATATTTGCATGAATATGCTAACATAACATGATATGTGCATGAATATGCTAATATGATATATGCATGAATATGTTGGCATGTATGTGACTTTTTTTTTTCTTTCGAACCAAATACTACATAGAACCTAATTTTTCTAACACATGTTTGGATTTTTTTTTGATAATTGACGTCATGTGTATGAATGCATGCAAATGCTAACATATGTTATGAATTTCCTTTTTATGAGTGCATGAATATGTTGATGTTTATTATGTCTTTATTTTTCTAACATTTACATGATATGTGCATAAAAATGTTTGCGCATATTTTGTATTTATTTTTAACATTGATTATGATGTGTGATAATGTTGTTATGTTTATTTCGACTATGCACGGTGAATGATAATGTTGGCATGACTTATGGATTTTCTTTTTGAACACTAACAATATTAGTTTATGATGCACATGTTATGATGTTTTTTTTTACATGAACAAAGTTGAAACTTTGATGTATGAATTAGTGTATGAATGCATGATGAAAGTTCCTTTGTTTTTTAATTTTTTTTCTTTTCACAAATATGAATGATGTATGTATGATTAGGTATGAATCTATGCATGAAGCATGCCCTCATGTATTTTTTCACTCTTTACATTGTATGAAACTTATTTCAATTGATTCCCAATTTGTTGTTATTTTTAGATTTTTGGAATCTTTCTGTTTTGATTTTTTCTTTGAAAAGCATCCTTTGGTCTTATCAGTTTATTGAGAAACTTTTTCCTGAATCATTGCTTTTTAAACACTATTTGAGTGACATACATGAAATTGCCAAAGATCTTAGAAGGGATAAGATGAGATAATTGACTAAGGAGTTGCCCCAATTTGATAGTTAAGAGTTAACTTCAGGACATGAGGTGTGTTTGGGCTTGTCTAGTTATTGATAAAAAAGATGGAGACTTCAAAATTTGCCCCAGTTTGAGGGTACAGATTGGTCTCGGGGTGCAAAATGTGTTTGAGCTTGCCCTAGTTGTTGATAGCATGAGAATGTTGAAAACAATGGGAGACTTCATACTAGTTGCTGCAATGTAAGCTTGACAAACAAAGTCAATAATTGTCCAAATTCAAGATATCTGACTATAACGTAGGAAAAATAAGTGAAATGTCTCTCCAATTTATTTCAAGGTGAGAATAATGAGTAATGATAGGAGAAAGATAGATCAAAGCAGAAAATATGATAGAAAACACATGAAGAATGAAAGAATGAGAAGGCATGACCTTGATTTAACTTGACTACTCGGGCTAATTTTGATCTCTATGGAAACATGTCAACCAAAAATAAACTGCCCTAGTGTTTGAAAGTAAATCTTTGAACACTTTTTCAATCTTTTTTTTTTGACAAACCTCTTAACATGACAAAATATTTTCCTCTAAATTAAAGTTTTGGAAAATCAACAACCAATCATTGATTTGTGTGGACTTTATTAGGCTTGTATTGTGGCCAAGGCTAAGGGATATAAAAAAAAATGGATAATGAAGGCTCAAAGTAAAAGGTATAAAGGTTATTTAAAACAAGGGTCTTTATCTAAGGTTGCATCTAAAATTCATTTGACTACCTTTCTTCACCATTTTTTTCACTTTCCAACTCTTGTTTCTCTTTTTTTTTTTTGCTTAACCATTTTTTTTGTCTTTCCAAAATTTTTATTTTTTTTATTGGTGAATTACAAGTCAAATGAAATAGATGCAAACATCATGTTAAATTTAGTGGGAAGGTGACCCTTGTTAAGGGTAACTAAAAAGAAATTTTTATTTTTTTTATAGGCTCAAAATGGGTAACAAAGGAATATCATTTTTTCTTGATAAAGAAACATGGCCACACATCATTTCAACTCATGCATGTTTTAATTTCAAAAGCTTTAATCCAAAAGGAAAAAAAATTCAATCACATCAGAGGTTGCCTCTACTTTGCCTTTACTTTTTTTGGTATTATTTTCTATTTTTTTGTTGTCTTACTTTTTGCCTAGACCACCCTTTTGGGTTTTCAGTCTAGCAGACTTTTCTTCATTTTTTTCCTTTTTTTTGTGTTCAAAGACTTAGTTCAATTTTAATTCATTTTAAGACACATGCCCTTTATGATGATCCTCCATCGAATACAAAGAAAAGGTTTATTGGAGAAAGGTGATGGGAAATGGGATGGGAAAGGAAGTGAATTTTAGCAATTCCATGTACCCAAATTAGAGCAAAGTTTCATAAAAATTATCCATTTATTCAACAAACTAATTTGACCAAAGAATAATTTATTTTCTCTTATTTTTTTCACTTTTCGCAAAATTCCATGAATTTATTAACAAAAAATAGGAAACAATTAATTTTTAAAAGGGTTAAGTATGTTTTTAGTCCCCGAACTTTGACTCAAAATTGGAATTCGTCCTTGTTTGAAACTTCGATACATTTTGGTCCCTAAACTTTAGAAATGAATGAATATAGTCCTTTTAACCCAATTATGTTAACTTTTTTTGACGTGTCGAACGTTTTTCATATTAGTATTGGAGTTTTTTTACACTGTTTGACATATTCTTGGTTCAATATCTACTAATAAATATGTTCGACATTTCAAAAATAGTTAACGTAATTGAGTTAAAAGGACTATATTCATTCATTTTTAAAGTTTAGGGACCAAAATATATTGAAGTTTCGGACAGGGACGAATTCCAATTTTGGGTCAAAGTTTAGGGACTAAAAACATACTTAACCCTTTTTAAAATTATTGTAGTGCAACTTTTTTTCAAGATATGTTGATGCATGTTATGTGTTATGCAAAGTGACATGAAAATGCAAGATGCTACAAATTTGGAAACTACCTATACACATGCATGTGAGTGTATGTATGGTATGTACTATGCAAGGTGGCATGAAAAAACAATGGGATGAATATTATGCATTATACATTGTGACATGAATCCAAAGTGAATCCATGCTACGTGTCAAGTACATGCATGTGAGTGCATGTATGGTATGTACTATTGATGAGTGCGTATTTTTGCCCTCATTTAATGTTTAATTCTGGGTATTTAATTGAATTTGTGTGCTTAAAGATTGATTTAATTGGGATTTCCTATAATTGGGTTTATTGAGCATGAGATACAAAAACATGTTCAAAATAGCTTTTTAGTTGCATAAATGTTCTTTGGATATTTTGAGGTGTGTTAGTGCAGCTGTAGCTAAGTTGAGCTCATGGAGGTGCGGAAATAAATTGATTAAAGCTTCATGACACCTTAACGATAAATCCAAGAATAAGAAATTATCAAAAGCACAAAAGTCCAAGCCAAGCATTGCATGAAGACGATAAGAAAAGCTTGAAAAAATGAAGAAGTTTGGCTAAGCCAAGAAGAGAGCAACAAAAAATTGGACCTTGCAGTTTTTTTTACCTTTATGATAGAAGATAATTTGGGAAAAATATATCTTTGGATATTTTATTTGATATTTTTAAATAATTATCTTATTTAATTATATCATAAAATATTAAAAGATATTAACTACCAAATCTTTTTAAATATGACAAGATCTTCTTGAATCTTTTTAGATCCACAACAAACAAATATATCTTGAAGATATTGGATTATTTAGAAGATAATTTGAGGAGATTGCAAAGGGTTGATTTGGAAAATTAATACAAATATTAATTGGCAATAATTTATCATATATCTTTAAGTAATTAATTTATTTAATTATAATAGATATTGATATTATCAACCAATTATATTTGTCAAATAGTCTATATCTCTCCAAATATTTTTAAATATTTATAATTATCTTTATTTTAAAAGATATTTGAGAGATTTTAGCAATAGAAAAGCCTAGTCCAATTCCTATATAAAGAGACCAAGGGAGAAGCAGAAAAGACAAGCTCGGCACTTCGAAGTTTAGGAACCCTTAGAAGGCCTAATTTCGTTTCCTTTCACTCTCTATTCTTCTTCTATTTCTATTTTGTATTTCATGGGGTGCTGAACTTCTTAGGTTGATTCCATTGTAATTTCTTAATTGGATTCTGAGGTTAGATTAATTAATTTGTTTGTTCTTTTGATTCTTGTTGAGATTTATTTTCATCTATGTCTTTTGGTTCTTAATTTAGTAAAAGTAATGATTTTTACATTGTAGCAAGTTAGCACGGTGTTAAATCTACATAGCATAACAATCGTATGAGTCCAAGGATTTTTAAATTTTAATTGAGAAGTTACTTTGATTAATTTTAGAAACCTTCATATGATTGAATGAGTTTTTGCTAATAATTGAGAAGTTACTTTGATTAAAGGTGAAAACTTAGATTAGAATTAATCAACAAGTTACTTTGGTTAATTAGCTTTTTACTAGATATAAGAGGTAAAAGAATGGACATGATTAGGATTAATAATATTTAATTGAGAAGTTACTTTGGTTAAATTTACTAAGATTAATCTACAAAGTCTATACTTTTGATTGAGAAGTTACTTTGGTTGAAAGTAAGGACGCCAACAAATTAATTGAGAAGTTACATTGATTAATTTGAAGTCTTAAACAAGAAATCAATAACACAAATCTTTAGGAAACCAATGATGAATCCTATTTTGAAAAAGCAGTGGAATCGACTTATTTTTTTTTACTGTTGTTTCTTTCTTATTTTATCTTCTTATCTTTATCTATTATATTTTTATTATTTTATTTGACTAACCATTTTGTAAAGATTTTATAAGAACTAACTTGTTAAAAATCAATTCCGTGTTCGTTGGGAGACGACTTAAGGTTAACTTAACCCATACTAATTTTTTTGGCTACTTTCTTAACAATACTGAAGTTGTTATAGATAAGTAGTATTAATTTGATCGCTTGACGACAGCGTTATCAAATTTGGCACCGTTGTCGGGGAACACGGTTATAATTTTTATCATTTTAGTTCTTATTTTTTTTCTTTTGATTTTATTTTTTGTTTATCACTAACATTTTTTTTTATCTTAATTTTTTTTCTAACATTTATTTTATTTTCTTTAGTTATTTTTTTTAGTTACTTTTTTTAAGCATAATTTTTGTTTGAGGATTTTTGTTGGGAAATTTGTGAAACTAGTTGGGAAACACTTTGGCTAAGGAAAGACAAGGTACTTAAGTTGTCCATTGAGACACACCTCTCTTTCCTAGAAGTCTACTCAACAAGCTTTCAACTTATTTCTTTTCAGAAAACCTCTTTCAAAAATGCAAAATCATTTTTCCTATGAAAATAATCAACAATGTGATTTTCAAGTGAACTATAATTATTATCCACAGCAACCACATGATCCATATGATTATCAGCAGCAAATTGTCACACCTACTTCTGCACCTAATTTAAGTAGGTTAAATATACGTCAACTAAATGATCTATATCCTAGATCATCTTTTGTGGAATATGAGTAACCATCATACCATGAGCAACAACCATATTCTGAGTGTCCACCCCAGCCATCATATGTTCCATTTGGTTCTCAACAACAACAACATGCAACATCACAACAAGTTGCAGCAATCAATGGACCATCCTATAAGGAAGTTGTGTTATTAATGGAAGGACTGAGAGAGAAATTAGACACCACAGATGAAAGGTTGCGAGCTGATCAACGATGCAAAGATATTGAGCAAAAATGGTATGGAAATGATAAAGTATTGTATGACATGATGGATGATGCAAGTAACAACAACTTTGTAGAATTACTTTGTACTGTTAATACCACCCTCCAATGCCATCCAAGATTTGCTGAAATCCCAGAATTTAGAGCATTTTGTCAAGAAATAGAAGATATGCTTCTAAACTTGGCCATTAGAGCTGAACAAATGTCAGAAGATTTAAGTCAACTAATGAAAGACAAAGCTATGGAGGCCACCTTAGAAAAACTTATGAAGACGATAGTTGAGCAAAGGGATGAAATGATAATGTTAAGGAGCATGAATCAAAGGATGGAACAATTGAGCACTGATGTGAATGAGTACACGATTCAAATGTTAGATCAACCAACACCAAAATCACATCACACTAATATATCTACTGATAGATATAATGATGCTCATAGTAATATGTCTACTGATGGACATATCAATTTTTCTAAAAATGTTGCTGATGAAGAAATTGAAGATTCTCACACATACATATCTACTAATGGATATGTTGATGATGCTCAATGTGAATATAAAGTTTTATCTATTGATGATGATATGAGTATAGATTATCTTTTTGAGGAGCAAAGTTGTGAGGACAATACAATGGAGGAACCAAGTGCAGTTGAAGAGCCAACGATATTCATAGATGCAGCTGAAGCATCTACTACTACAACTGACTTGGTTAATGATGAAGCAGCAGATTCAACTACTTCAAGTGCATATTTTAGCTCACAAGATGAGATTACAAGGACTACTGATGATCTGGTTAACCATCTAAATGCACCTGATGATGCTCAAATTGAGATGAAGCCACATACTCCACATATCAAGTTTATTGATATGAATGATGAAAATAGATTTTTAGTGGTGATTTTTGTTGACTTGGCGGTAGAGCAAGAGGAAAGGTTGCTTCAAAAGGAAAAGAGGTTAGATTCAAATTCTTTTGAAAGCATTGTTGATAGAAAAGTTAAATTGCATGCATATTTGTTTTCTGTTTCTAATTTTAGTGAAAAATTTAAAAAAAATTCAAAAATATGTGTTTTTGTTTTTAGTTTTTATAAAAATAAAAATGTAATAATTATAAAAATGGTACAAGCTGATTTGTACTTTGTAAAATGAAAGAAAATAAATTTTGACATATGGCCAGATGGAGCCAGAAGTCACAATTTTTTTTCGTTTCCTTCCTAAAATAAGTCCATTAAAGACATTTTTTTTGAAATAAGTGTGGGGGAGACAAATTGTAGGTAGGATTTTCCTTTTTCTTTTTTTTTTGTTTTTGTTTTCATAAAAAAAAAATTGTGATTTCTTTTTGAGGAAATTGTGAAAGTATTAACTTTTTACTAAGTGAAACTTTTAAACAATATATCTCATAAGAAATCCACCAAAAATATTTCCTTGCTTTCAATAAAACATATTGACATTGGATTTTTAGGATTTGATTCAGTAATTAGGATGATCATAATTCTGGAAAAATAAAAGTCATGTTGATATAAGTGGATTGTTTCTATGATTTTCTAAATGAGTTGATTTGAGAATTTCTTGATTAAATCTTTTGTGAAAGAATTTGACCTTGTGAGTCTTGAGCCTTAATGTAAAGGATGGACCGCTATGTGCCATTCCTATTTTTTCTTGAGTGACTTGCTCATTTTTGTTTATACTCAAATGTTTAGCTTGATGATGAAGGATTGACCCCAACCAAGGATGAAGGCACATGCTTAAGAAGACTAAGCATGTTTAGAAAGGAAGTTCACTAATCCTTCATCCCTTTTCATTTGTGTTTATTATTTTTGATTCCCAAAGTTGACTTAGTTGAATCAACTTTAGTTGACTTGTTGACCTTTGACTAGGTTTGACTTATTGACTATAGTTGACTTGACTTAAGCCAACATGCTAATCTATGTTTATTTGCTTTGTAGGTTAATTAGGAGTAAGAAAGCAATGCTAGGTGGCGCATGGTGATTGGGGAGCATAAATGATGTGGAAGAGAGAGTAAAGCAAAGGCATAAAGCATAAAGTAAAAGGCATGAAGCAAGTGGACCTATGTACCTTTGGTCTCCTTTGTTTTTAGCACTCTTTGGCCACTTTTTGGAGACATATGAGACACATTCTTTGTCTCCTTTTGTGCTAGAACGAAATTAGCCTTGCACACACCATAGCTAGCTCTTTTGTCTCTCATTTTTTGTAACCTTATTTGACCTAGTTTCTAGAAGCTAGGGTTAGGTTTTTGTAGAGACATCCTTAGGTATCTTTTATTTGCTTAGAGGCCCCTAAACTCTTCTATATAAGGGGTGCTCCTAGACATGTAAAAGGGTTGAACATTTTGAAGTAAAAACACTCTTGTGTCTCAACCATTTGTGAGAGTTTCCTCCCTAGGGAGTGAATACTTTTAAGCCTTATCTTGCATAGCAAGTGGCGGCACACATCCACTCATCTTCAAGGTTGCCATGGCTTCTAGCCTAGCCTTGTAGTGGCGTGCTTCTCACATTCTTACCATTTCTTTCCTTTCCATTTTGTGTTTTCTTCTTCCTTTAATTGTTCTTGGTTTTCTATGGTTTATGTGCTTTCCATTTTCTTTTCATTTTGAATCAATCCATCATCTTCTTCTCTTGAGCTTTGTGAAAGGAACCTTCACATCTAGATAGCTTGCTATCTTAATGTCTAGTGGGGATTTCACTTAGCTTTCTAAATCAACTCACACCATATTCAATAATCTTAAAAAGGAACAAGATAATCCTTCATCATTTGACTCTTTTGTTTTGCATCTTAGGTGAATATGCATGATTTGATATGACTGAGGCATTTCTTATTTTTAGCTACTTGGCCAAATTAGTCCACCTTGATATTAATCCATTGGTAGCCCCTTTGAGCTTTAAACCTCTTTTTTCTTATTTTAAGCCTATTGCATAACCTTGAAAAGAAAAGGACCATATTCTACCTTAGGAAGAAAGAAAGAGCTAATGGATTATGTTCAGGAATGATTGAGGAATAAAGTGTGTGGGTGAGTACCTCACCCACAAATTAATAAAAATGGCAAAAGGAAAAATTGTTGATGAAAAAGTGTTGAAAGGAAAAAGAGAGAGCAACAAAGCAGTCAACGAAAAAGAGTTGTTTTTGAAATTATGCTCCATTATTCTTCCTACATTACTATTTCAAAAACCCAAAAAATCCTAAATTTTTTCCTACCTTTGGCCCCATTATAACCTGTAAAAAATTCCTCATGATCTTTGAATGCATGTTTTCTGAAAGTTTGTGAATATTAGAGTCTTGTTAAGTATTACGAGTGTTTACTTGCATGAGTATTTTGAGTGAAAACACAAGCCAAAACACTTGAGCAAATTTTGGTGAGAAAATACACATCTAACTTGAGTGCTTTCTTTCATAATTGATTGTCTTGTGAATTCAAAAGATTAACTCCTGTGTGAAAAATAAAATCTTTCCATTTGTTTATGCATGGTAACTTAATTTCTAGAATATTGATTTGTCTCAAGTAAGGTTCATTCTTTTGATCTAGTGTTGATATGAAGTAAAACACCTCAGAACAAAGTTTTGAAATTGCTTAATTTTGCCAGGAGCGCAAAAGGATAAGTGTGTGGTTACGTGTCAAGTACATGCATGTGAGTGTATGTATGGTATGTACTATGCAAGGTGGCATGAAAAAAAAATAGGATGAATATTATGCATTATACATTGTGACATGAATCCAAAGTGAATCCATGCTACGTGTCAAGTCAATGTTAAAATGTTATTTACCTTAAAACTATGTGCATGGTACCATGCATGAATGAAAAGAAGATGTGGATGTAATGCATGTATGCACCTCAAGAGACCCTTATTTATACTTTGATGCACATATGACACGGTTGAAAATTAACTACTTAATTCTATAAAAATGAAAAGATTAAAAAAATAAAGAAATAATGCACGCTGCCTTTGTGTCCTAGTAGGTGTAGAGAAAATCTATTTTTTGGTCTATGGGTTTTTATATAATTCTTCCAAGGATAGCTCTAAATTATCTCACATGCTTCTAGAGCTGAAGTCAACCTCAAGACATAATCCACAACGATAGGCGAGCTAAAAAATGTGACATGTCAAGAGGAAGCAAACTCTAGATGAAGTCTTCCCAATAGTCAAGTAGATCCGAGATCTAGCATAACAATTGTTGGACCTCCACTCCTTACGACTAACTCAAGTCCGGGTATAAGACCCCAATATTAATGGCTGAAAAATCATCTCATAATTGTGCTTGAATGGCAATTACCACCATCAATGAGATAATTTTCGTTTTGGCCATTAATCACCCTTAATACCTAATTAAAAAGTGAATTAAGGGAGAGAAAGAGTTTTTTTTAGGCTGCCATTAGAGAGGACCTTGTGAGGAGCGAAATTCCAGAGAGAAAATTGTGATTCTGGTGTGAAAAGAAGAGTTTTTTTTTGGAAGGAATCAAAGCGAGGTCATTGGTGCTTAAGGGAAGACTCATAATTCAAACTCTAAGCAAAGGAAATTCCAGGTTAGGGGAGCTGATTAACGTCGTTTTAATTGGTTAATAATTAAATGTATGTTGTATCGTATGTTATTGCATGATCAATGTCTACTTTTGTTGGATTTCGCGTTTCTGGGAATTTTTCCAGAAACCGCCTGGCAGGTGATGAACTGCCGCCAGGCGACACATGCATTTTGCCTATTTTTCTGAGTTCCTAATAGGAATTGCATGGCAGTGACCTTAGTGCCGTCAGGCGACGCTTTTCGTTTTGGTTCGATTTTCGGGTTTTGCATGTTCTGGGTTGCTTTGGTTTGGTGGAAAAGGCATTTTAACAACATTTGGACAAAAAGGAAGGGATTAATTGTGAAAAGTCATGGTAGTGCGAAGGAATCAAATGAGATTGGCTATGAATGAATGTTAGGGTGGAAGAATTGGGGTTTTCGGAAATTGTATAACAAATTGCATAATGAACTACAAACTTATTGGATGAATTGTGATCCTAAACCTTTGAGTGGTGAGTCTTAAGTCGAAACTGAAGGAAATCCGGATGGTTGGGCTGTTTGAGGTTCGTAGGCGCAAGGGAAGGGTTGATGGATTCCTGAAACTGCAGGAACCGTCTGGCAGCACTCAATTGGCCGCCAGGCGCCATACCAGAGACGTGCATGGTGTTTTGTTCATGAAAAATGTTGCTTTTCGTACTTTTCGCGGTACAGGAACCGCCAGGCGCTTGTTTTGCACTGCCAGGCGCAACCTTCGTGATTTGTGGGCGCTAGGGGCCGCCATTTTTTTCTGGTTTGCGCAGTTTTTGTAAAACTGCAATTCTCAATTCGTTAACCGTCCAATTTAGGTGAAATTTTGACAGGTGCTCCATAACATGAAGTTCTTCACTTTGAACGGTGGAGATTGGATTTGGAGGACAGTAGCTAGAGATATACGTTACTCAATATTGCTAATTTTTGAGTCTTTGAAATACATGATTAAGCTCTTGATAATTTCAAGTAACTTCTAATGAAGCATTATTGGGTTATGTGGTAAGTCTATATCAATTTGAATGTTCCTTTGGATTAGTCACAGGTGGAGAATTGGTTATTGATGAAGGCTTGTGTGTCAATATTAATTTGCATTGGTGCCTAAGATCATGTGCTTAAATTGTTAGAATGATGTTGCTTATACTTGTTTGAGCATGCGTTATTCATAAGTTAGAATTGAATGCTAGCATGGGTTTAAAGGTGGAGAATATATATGAAATGTGAATGGATTGGTTTTACTTTGTTTTGGGTGCTTAAAAACCAGTATTATGCAAGTACTGGTGCGTGGTCTACGAGGCTTTGGGCGATATCTCAAGGGTCAAATGTTGGAGTATTCATGGAGTTGTGGCTCAAGATGGAGGGTAATACGAGCATTCTTTGAGTTGTGGCTCGGAGTAGCGAGTGTTCCTGCATGTGTCCTAAGTGTGGTGGCTTGTAGGTTGGCAGCAACGATATATTGAGACTATCAATCAAAGATGTAAAACATGGATTACATGTTGGCGTCCATGTGAGATGAGATCAAAGGATGGAGTTCCTTGGATTGTGTGTGTTTTGTTATATAAATTGATGCATATGTTTTATTCTGTTAGCTCACCCTATCTGTTTGTGTTTGGCGATGATCATGTACGCGGTACACGGGAACAGTCGATGTTGCAGGTGGATCTGGTGAGGCATAGAGCCGGAGCGGGGCTAGTTGGGAGAGGACATTCTCAGAGTTTTATATTTAATGAGTTTTTAAAGAATTTGTAATATTTCATATTACTACCCGTAGACATTGTAATTGAGTTTTAAATTTTATGGATTTGAGTTAACTTCGGATGTAATAAAAGTTTTATATTTCCCATGTTTTGAAAAATGGAGCTTAATAAATGAGCATTTAATATTATTATCTTATTTTATTAAGTAAATTTGTAATATCCGGACGAGATGTTACATAGTTCTTTATAAAAAATTTGTTGTTTGATATTATTATTTTGTTTTTTTAATTTTCTAGATTTTTATGTATATGTATATTTTATTAATAATATCAAGACAACCCAAGATTCTACACGATAAATATTTAGTTATCAAGCAAATCTGAGATTTGACATGACATTTAGGATGATTTTATAATTTTTTTATTTTGTGTTATTTCTAATTTTCATTCAAAAAAAAGAATTAAAAGCCTATAAAAGAGTGTTTTGATTATCAAGCAAGTCCGAGACTTGACATGACATTCACAACTTATATAAAAGAAAATATAATTTTTTATTTTATTTATTTATTTATTATTATTATTTTTAGAGAACTAAAGTCTACGAAAAACACCTTTTTAAGTACCAAGATAAAAAATAAAGGAAAAGAGAAAGGTTGAACACATCAATGATAAACCCAAAATCATCTAACATGAGGACCCCGAATACATTTAATCATACAACAATTCAAACGATCATATATGTGATGTTATAAGAGAATCATGAAAAGCATTACGAGCAAAGAAAATTTACCTTAAGGTGACCCCTTTTTGTGTGTATGCTCTATAATAAAAAAGAGATAGGGTTTTTCGAATTTTTTGTGTGTCCCTTGTGTTAGAGAAATTTTGTACTTATATAGGCCCCTTGGGATACAATTGAGATTCTAGTATTTAATTATAAAAAAAATATATGGGGAAGGAATTGGTCTTATTAAATCGTTGCATAATATCTACAGTATTGATTATAATTATTAACGAAATATTTCCTGTAATTACTAGAATCATATTTTCTGTCACATAAAGATCGTAATCATAACATATTATTCATATAATTGATTCTAATTATTATCAGGAATATTTTCTTTTAAATATTGAAATCGTACCATTCTCTAAAAGCATTATTATCAAAAATATTTTTTGCTTCTAATTAAAATAATATCTTTCGCCGACTGACAACAGAAAGAGACACATAAGTGTAAATACAAGATATTTATTCAAATTATTATAAAAAAATGGCTTCTAATATTATACCCTTTTCTAAAAACAAAAATTATGAAACGTTCTCTTCTGTCATGTCATGTGGAGAGTGTAAATAGCAAATAGTGGGGGTGAAAATATGTAAAATATTTGGGCTCATAAAAAGAGTGTGATAATAAATTAGATTCTCCTTCTCTTGGTTTTTTCCTTTTTTCTTTTTTTTTCTTTTTCCCATGGTAGAATTAAAGTTAAAAAAAACCTACTATCAATCCAAACATATTATTTTATTTTATTTTATTTTTTATTATTATTATTATCATATTATATATTATTTATATTCTTATTATTATTATTTTAACCAAACAAATGCATTTACCCGGACGAAATTGGGTGTTGACATTAAATTTTCATTCTCCTCTTCTAGTTGCTTTATTCTACTTTCAAGCCATTTAATTTCTCCTCTACGTTTATTATTTGACTTTTTCAATTCCGTGGCTTCCTTATGTAATTCATTAAAGGCATCAAGCAATTCATAGTTTTTATTTTCATCATGTTCATATTTGAAACTACTCACACTACTTTTAGAGGATCCTGTTCCAGCCATCAGACACATTGTTTTCCTCCTCAATGCTCTCATCCGATTCACTAGATATGCTGGAATCATTGTCTTCTATAGGCAATATAACCTTTCTTTTTCTTCATGTGCTTCTTTGCCTTGGTATTCTCTTCCAACTTCTGTTTAATCTTTAGTACAGGGCAATCTGGTTTGATGTGTCCTGTTTTGCCACACTCATAGCAGGTTGGAGTGCTAGAACGTTCCTGCTTTCTTGACTGTCTCTTATTGTCTGCATAGCTATTGTTAGTCTTATTTTTAAACTTCAAGAATTTATAGAACCTTTTTACCATTAAACTCAAGGCTTCACTGTCAGAATTTCCATCATTTGAGTCATCTGCAGATTATGTTTTCTTAAGCTTTGTTCTAGATTTCACAACACTCTTCAAGGCTATAGTGTGCCTCTTTTCTCCATCCTCTTCTTCCTTGAGTCTTTCAAGCTCTAGTTCATGTTCCCTCAGTTTTCCAAAGAGAGTGGCTATGTTCATACTGGTGACATCTCTTGATTCAAAAATTGTTGTAACTTTAGGCTGCCATGTCCTATTTAAGCTCTTCAAAATTTTGATATTGAGTTCCTCTTTGTCAAAAGTCTTGCCAAGGGCTAGGAGGTGATTTACTATATGTGTAAATCTTTTATGCACATCACATATACTTTCTCCAGACTTCATCATGAACATCTCATACTCCTGAATGAGAGTGTTCTTCCTTGCCCTTTTGACTTCATTTGTGCTCTCATGGGTCACTTCCAAGACATCCCAAATTTCTTTGGTTGATTCACACACAGATACCTTGTAAAATTCATCCAAAGTTAGTGTAGAAGATATAATATTTTTGGCTCTAACATCATAGTGTGCCCTCTTGTTCTTGTAAGGAGTCCACTGTAAGAATTCTTTGGGGACATTTTTGCCTTCCACAACTTTAATTGGTTGAAAAGGTCCATTTACCACAACATCCCATACCCCTTGTTCACTGATTCAAGAAAAATTTTCATTCTAATTTTCCAAAAAGGATAGTTTTCACCAGCAAACAAAGGAGGCCTATTGATGGATGCCTGATGAGTTCAAATTTTTGCCCTCATTTAATATTTAAATTTGGGGATTTAATTGAATTTTCTGTGCTTAAAGATTGATTTAATTAGGATTTGTGATTATTGGATTTATTGAGTAAGTTTGGTAAAAGTGGCGTAAAAATTGATTTTAGTTGCATAAAATATTATTGGATATTTTAACGTTTGTTAATGCAGCTGGAATTTATTTTTGGTCAATTAATAATGTGATTTTGAAATATTCAAAGTTACAAAATAAGTCCAAAATCAAGAAATTCTGAAAAAGAATAAATCAGGAGCTAAATGCACCCCCAGATTTTATTTGCACACCCATTTTAAAGTGGACCACAAAAACCTGTTCTGCCCCCCAGTTTTCACTAAGTTGCACCCCTCCTACCACTTAAACTCCACTCAACCAGATCATGCCATGTGGCAATCCCCACCTCTTAAAATTAGCCAACCAGAACAAGCCACGTGTCATAATCCTACCCTCACCAAATTAACCAATGGAAGGCTGCCACGTCATCATCTTCATCTCACTCATGAAACCCTAACCCTAATTTTCTTTTCTCCTTCCACCACCATGGCAGCCGCCGCCGCACCTCCACACCATTGCCGGCGACGCACCAACAACCACGGCAGCAACCATCTTCAACCTCCATCTCCAACGCACCTGTCCTCGCCGGAACTGCACCTGCAACGCGCGCACCACCACCATCTCCACACAAGAACTGCAGCGCGTGCGCCGTTTCCGACAACCATCGCAGCTCCGCGCGCCTCCATATTCTCCCGCAGACACCGCCGCGCCACCACGCCGGAAAACACTGCAGAACCACCACGATGCAGCACCTCCATTTTCTCTCCATCATCTTCTTCGTCGTCACGGCAGCGCAGTTCCGTCACCACTGCACCAGCCTCGAAGCCACCTTCGGATTCACGACCACCGCGCATCTTCTTCCTTCACGCATTGCAGCGCCGTTCACGCCACCATGAACGAGAACGAACCATGGCAGCCACCATTTTCGCACCAGCAGCGTCCACAAACCTTCACCACCACGCCTTCGTCGCCGGAGAAGGAGGAGCAGCTGCGCCGTCATCCACAAGCCTCCATGAAACCCTAAACGCAGCAAACCCTAGTCTGGAGAGAGAAAGTGCACTCTGCGCCACGTGTCAGCATCTGATAGGACAGTCAAATTGGTCCACTGGTCAACTCTGGTCAACTGGTCAAAGTCAGCAGTCAACTCTGGTCAAAACTGCAAATATGGTTAAATAAGAGGGGCAGAATTGGAAATTGGACATGAATTAAGTTACTAATTAATTAAATAAAAATAAATGATTTTAGCAACTGACAGATAAAGCCCAAAGTCCAGTGGAAGCCTATATAAAGAGACTTAAGGGAGCAGAAAGGGGGACTGAAAATTTTACAGCTGACAGCTTAGACACTTAGAACTCTCTGGTTTTGGCAGATACCATCTCCACCACATCTCTCATTCTTTCTTTTATTTTCTTTTTATCATATCATCATGTATTCCATCAAAGCCATGGAGGGCTAAGCTTTTAGGGTTGATTCCACTGTAATTTCTTAAATGGATTCTGAGGTTAGATGAATTTATATGTTTTGTTATTTTGATTATTGTTGTGGTTTTTGCTTATCTATGTCCTTTGCTTCTTAATCGAATAGAAAATAATGATTTTAAATCTACATACATGCTAATCATATGAGTTAAAAGGTTTTTAAATTAAATTGAGACTTTACTTTGATTTTGTTTAGAAACTTTCATTTGATTAAATAAGTTTTTGCCAATAATTGAGACTTTAATTTGATTAGAGGTAATTACTTTAACTAAAATTAGTCAAGACTTTACTTTGATTAATTAAGTTTTCTATTTGGTAAAGAAACAAAGGAATAGACATGATTAGGAATAGTAAAATTAATTGAGACTGTACTTTGATTAAATTTACTATGGACAATCTAACAATTCTCACTTTTAATTGAGATTGTACTTTGATTAAAAGTGAGGATGCCAACAAATGAATTGAGTCTTTACATTGATTTATTTGTAAATCAACAACAATAATTAATTTAACAATAATCTCTAGATAACCAATGAAGAATCTGATTTAGAAAAAGCAGTGGAATTGACCTATTTACTATTATTATGTTTACAATCTTCCGTGTCATTTTCTTTGCATATCAAAACCCCCCTATTTTTATAGTTGCTAGTTTTAATTGCATTTTTGAGAATCAAATATTTGAGATCAATTCCGTATTCGTTGTGAGACGACTCAGGGTTATCTTAACCCTAACTATTTTCTTCACTACAAACTGGCAATACTGAAGTTGCTAAAGTAGTGGTAATTTGATTAGCGTGCGATTAGCGTGGTAATTTGAGATGTATTAGACATATCAGGATCTTTCTAATCGATTAGCGTGCGATTAACCAACTCTACTACCAATTGTTAAAACAAATCTATCTAATATAACTCAACCAAGATAGAGGTGAATTGGTTATTGAATCTTTACTAATTTTAAATGAATCTTGAAAGTTTCTTTAAGGCTTGAATATACATTTGGTCCTTATTTTTGTTGTTTTTATTCAATTTGGTCCCCATTTTCGTTTTGTGTTCAATTAGGTCCTCATTTCGTCAAATTTTGTTCAATTTGATCCTTTTCACTAACGGTGTTTAAATAATTAAAGTTTTTGAACAATACATACCACGTGTCAGCTCCTGATTTTTTTGATTTTTTTTAATTTTTTTAATTTTTTTTTAAATTTGTTTAAATCTTTTTCATTTCAAAAAAATTGTCCACACGTCAAGTCACAATTGTGCCACGTGTCAATGCTAGTGCCATGTGTCAATTTGTGGAAGTATTTTTTTATTCAATTTAGTCTCGATTTTTGTTAAAATAAATCAATTTTGCCCTTTCAAATTAACACTAAATTTAATATCTTTTATACATATTATATTAATAATTTTTCTAAAATTGACATTTGAATTTATAATTTTTTAAATTCAATTATAAATTATTAAATTTAATTATAAATTGAATAAAATTATTATGTTTAATTGCTAAATAGAATATAATTATTAAATGTTTATTCTAATATTTATATTCTAAAATACTTTTAAAAATTGATATTAAAAATATTTTAAATATTCAAAATATTTTAGAAAATAAACTAATATTTGAAAAATTAACATTTAAATATAAAATATTTTATATTTTAATATCTAAAATGCAATAAAAATATTAAATATTTTAGATTTTAATGTCAATTATACAAATGTTAATAAAGAGTTTTAAAATTTTAATAATTATATTTTAATAATATTTAAATAATAATATTCTATTTAACAATTGAATCTAAGAATTATATTCAATTTATAATTAAATATTATAATTTATAATTGAATTTCAAAAATAACTAATAATGTCAATTTTAAAAATTATATTGTTCCAGTTGAACAAAATTTAGAACTAAATTAAACAAAAATAACGAATATATGGATTGAATTGAATAAAAATAATGAATATTGGGACAAAATTCAACAAAAAAAATAATAGAACCACACACTGACACGTGACACTAGCATTAACACATGGCACAATTGTGACTTGACATGTGAACATTTTTTTTGAAACTAATAATTTAAAAAAATTTAAAAAAAAATTAAAAAATTTAAAAAATAAAATAAAATCGGGAGTTCATACGTGGCATGTACTGTTCAAAAACATTAACTATTTAAACACCGTTAGTGAAAAGAACCAAATTGACCAAAATTTGATGAAAATGAGGACGTAAGTGAACAGAAAACGAAAATGGGGACCAAATTCAATAAAAACAACAAAAATAGGGACCAAATGTATATTTAAGCCTTTCTTTAATCTGTATACCCCAAATAACCAGTTTTACAGTTCTGTGTTAATGGAATGTGTAAAGCAATTAAAAAAGGCATAAAAGATGAGAGAAACAAAGAAAACAACAATTTATACTGGTTCGATTCAAGATGAATCTACGTCCAGTCTTCTCCTAAGCAACCCACTTAGGATGATTTCACTAAATCAATAGAGATACAAGAATTACAAGAGCATCTATATAATTCAAGACCCTAAAGACTAAGGAGCTTGATCTACAAATCAAGAACTCCCCCTAGATGCAATGCATCCACACAATTTCACCTAGACCTTCACATCACACAGTGAATCAACTGTAAACAAAAATACAATAAGAAAGGAATAAGAACGAATACACCTAGTGGATGTGCAGATTTGTCACTTGATCCTAGATCACATCTTGACCCATTAAGTTTGAATCTACCATCAATATTCTTAAAGGTTCACTTGAATGATCTCTCAAGAAAGCACAAGAACTCTATAGATTTCAGAAAAGTAGAAAAATAGTCTCTCATTTTGCAATTCAGTTAGTTTGCTCTCTATATTTAAAAATGATTTCAAAACTGATTTTATACCAAAGTTATGCTATAGTGACTAATAAAGTAGGAATTTACCTAGTAGATTATCGTGAGTGTATTTTCACCGCATCAGTTCAATGTCCTTATCTAATCTATTAGTTAAGTAGCTAATCTATTCACGAGTTCACATTCAAGAGTTTGACTGACACAATTTGATGCAAACTTGTTTTACATGTAATACTTGATCTATAACACCTAATGCAAAAGATAGAAAATCAGGACTAAGCCTAAACCAGTGATGCACATGATGCATAGCCTTGGACATCATCAAAACCATCTTCACTTGAGTTGAACAAGCTCCCCCTTTCAACACATGATTTCATTATTTATACACTAAATTACATGGAATTAATTTTCCAATTAGATAAATCTAACATTAAATTAATTAAGTATTATCTGCTATTTATCCATTTATAGATCTAATGATCCTAAAGTTACATAATTTTTATACATCATTAAAGTTTTATTGTCTAAAGTTTGATTGTTTTATATATAAATGTTTGTCAATAATAATTTCCTTATATATTTTATTCTTAATCAATATATTTTTTATTTTTGGTTCACTTTTGTTTATTGATGTTCTCTCTTTAATTGTGATTATAGAGGAAAAAGCTCAATTGTGAGATCTAGTTTTTACTATTCGTAATACACTAGTATGTATTAGTTCTTTGATACAATATATTATCGGTGTGGAATGAGTTTACACTTGAAATTAAATTGATTTGAACATTGAGTAAGTATTTCAAATCCAGTTAAAAATTATTATCTTTTGTGTATTATTACTTTTGTTCTTTTACTTTTACCACTTCGTCTTTCTTTTTGTTTTATTTTTCCTTATTGTTGTTGTTTTTAATATCATTTAAAGTGGTTGAGAATGATGTACATGAAACTGAGTCTTTTGTTTTGTTGGTTTTTCACCGTAAAGTACCGACGAAAAAAGAAGAATTGTGTTGTTGTAAGGCCCACTTACTTTACTACCTTTATTTTAAAGGACTGCCCCAAATAAGTTGGGCCTAGGGCTGGCCTATAAGGAACCAAAGCCCCTAAACCAGCTGAAACACTTTCATTCTTCTCACTTTCAGAAAAATAGTCTTCTTTCTCTTAGAACAGTAACGTTCCTATGCTAGGGTTTGGGGTTCATCCAAGTTCAACTGAGTTCAACCCATATCTTTCACTCACGTAAGTTCCTTCCGATGCATACTCTTCTCTTTTAGTTTAATCTTCGTGCTTGCCTTTAGGGTTCCTCGTAATAATCTCGTGCTTCCTTTGTATTGAGATTTTCAGCTCTTAAATATGTTCTTGGAGTTGTCTTGCTCATTCACTTAAGAGTCGGGGTCGTTTTGATTAGCTCTTTCCAGGTAAGGGAAGCTAGGGTTTATGTTTTTTTAAAGTTATTTTGCCAATTTTTGGTCTGTTGTATGGTTGTGATGCTTGAATGAGGTTGTTGGTCGAATAAAAATGTATGGTGTGCAAGTATGTTTGATTGATGTGCCGCTACTCTTTTTCTACACTGCACACTTTTCATAAAATGAAGATTTCTACTACGTTAACCGTTGGATTGAGCTGAAATTGTAAAAGCTGATCCTTAACACATAATTCTTGACTTTGACTGGTCGGATCTTTAATCGGAGCTCTGTAGTGAGAGCAGTTTTTATCGCAAGATCACTGAATTTGTGTTGTTGGCAACACTCACCCTTTTCGTAAAATGAAAGTTACTACTTCGTTAACCGTTGGATTGAGCTGATATTTTAACAGCTAATCCTTCACACATAGCTTTTGACTTTGGCCAGTCCGATCTTGAATCAAAGCTCTGTAGTGAGAGAAGTTTTTATTGCAAGATCGCTATAATTTAGTTGTTTCTCAAATCTTGAATGGTTATTACTGACTTGAATCTAATTGTTATATTAAAAGCATGTGATAAATGATTATGCATGAGTGATGTGATTCATGGATTGTGGATGATGGGTTTGGTATGAACTTGGCATGTGATTTAAATGAGATGGTTGGTATCAAGGAGACATGGTATTGATATGAAATACAAATATATATTCACTATTTGGGAAGGATGAGTTGGTATGGATTCAACATTTGGTTATGAATGAGAATGGGTTGTAAAAGTTGACATGAGATATTGTGTATGGTAAACATTACTTGATTGATTGAACATGATTGGTCTGTGGTCAGTGCGTAATTCCTTGAAATCGCTAAGTGGGATTTCAGGGTCGTACTTCAGTGGTTGAGACGTAATTCCATGGCCCCTATTAGTGGGTGTCCATGGTGGTGCCCCATCTATATAATTTGGTAAGAATTCAAGGTATGGATTGCATCCTGACACTCTAAGGAGTCAATCAGTCTCACTTAGAGCGGACTGACTCCTATGGTAAGAGTAGCAGGAGGCCTGAAATTCATTAAGGGTTCCCCTTGTGTGTGAGGGAATTGATTCATTGTAACACTTGTAACACTTGTAACACATAGCTCGGGGGTGAGCAGAGGTATCCACCACAAGTGCGAGCATCCGCTGAATCCGACCAGATTATATGTATCCGGATGAGTCAAGTTGAGTCTTAGTGTATTGATTGGGAGGTCATAACATGCTTGGATGATGTATGTATATTGGACTGTGAAAGTATATCTGATTGCATGATAAAATCATTTTGGCTCTAGATTACCCTTTTGCTTGTTTGATTGCCTTGTATGTTGTTCTTCTACCGTTGCGAGAGGTACTCGAGGTCAACAGAGAAGGGATGGTTCCGCTGCACAGTCTACTTGTGTTGGACTTCATGTCTCTTTGGGCTTTTCTTTAGGGCGAAGGCCCGTGTATTGTATTGCCCTAAAGCTTTATTTCGAATACTGGCTATCTCTTACTCATTTTAGGTTGTAGGCATTGTAGTGAGCTTTAGTATTTCCTTTTAAGTACCTTGGATAACTATAAGGAGTGCCTTTATACTCCGCAACTTGGCTCTTTATATTATCCAGTGTAAGATTTCCTTTAATTATCTTATTATTTAAATGGGATGTTACAGCTGCAACCTGTAAAAACTTAAAAAGAAAAGGAAGTATTGTCCTGTATGTCTCCAAACTAGGTCAGTTTAGTATTATAAATCTCAGATTTTTTTTATTTAAGATGTTTGTTTTTTTTTTTTGTAAAAGTATGATATGCTTAGCACCACTATTGAGGAAGATATCTCAACTTGGTTTAGGTTTACTACTGTAGTCTCACCTATCACAAAGATAAATAAATAAATAAATAAATATATATATATATATATATATATATATATATTTGATATGCTGCATATGATAGTTAGGGTTATAGCAGTCAACTTAGTTCAGATTTTTTCTGCAAGTGCCAAGTATATCACAGTTTTATGAAAACTACAAACATCTAAAATAAATTAAAACACAAAATTTATAATACTGATTTGAGCTAGTAAAAAAACACTTGTACTAGAACTTCATTTGAAAATTCTTCCATTTCTTTAATTTATTGCAAGTTGCAGCAAAATTCTCTTTTATGTTTTTGTATACAAGGATTAATTGTGAGAATCTATAAAATCATACTTTAGGAGTGATTATGTTTAAAATAATGAGATCTTAGTGTTATTTTAATAAATAAACCATTTATATATAAATAGAAATTTCATAAAAGATTTCATTATTTAGAAAACAATATCTCTTTAAAACTCAGTTTCTCTAAATTTTCTCTAATTTCTTTCTAAAACTTCTCACAGTGCTCTCATCCTTTTGAAGATCAGAGGCTGCCAGAGTGATTACTACGGTGAAATCTTTGAGTCTGTCTGATCATTTTTCATCGATTTAGGTCAAAATATTTTGGTGTGGTACAAAAATCCATGGCTGAAAGTTATCCAAGTTGTAAACAAGTAGTTATTAGCACAAGATTTTGAAAGCAAAAATAAAATGTTGGTTTTGTTGTATGACCACACTAGGACGAAAAAGAACTTATATGTATGGCAAACAACTGTTGCTACATAGGTTTAGTGTTGGGTTTCACTATAATTTTGTTTGCATTATATACTGTCCATTGCTTTTATCATTTGATGTCTTGCTTCTTTTTTCATTCCTCGATTATGTATTTTTCTAAACATTTAGCTAGGTCTTGGTTTGATAAAGAAATAAATCTAATTTGGCATCTCTAAATTGTTTTTTCCAAGTTTCGCCACTAAAAAATAGGTTTCGTGAGGAAAAAGTAATTTGTAACCTATTTAGAGAGAGAAGAGGAACAACAAAGACAGTGTTCTTCTTCAAGGTAACTTATCTATACTTTTACCTTATTAATAGTTTTGTCATAAATATATTTTCTCTTTATTTCTTTCCTTTCTTTTTTTTTTCTTGGAGAGAATTGGAGGAAGTAGTGGCAAGGGAAAAGAAAGTTTGATAGAAAAATAATTTTGTTGGTTTTTCACTCTGAAGTACCGACCTGTAAGAATTTAAAGAAAATAATTGTTTAATTAAATTCTGGCATGTCTTTCGGTTAGGTCAGTTTAGCAATATTAATTAAATTGCATATGAAAGATATAATTAGAGTGGTAATTTCCTCCATGCTAGCTCCGGATGCAATCACAACACAAACAAAATTTCAGCTCTAGGTGTAGAGTATGAGCGACACACATTACATTTCTAACCATAAACCCATACTTAGTCGTCATTAGGGTTTTAGTGGCAAAATTTCTCATTGTAATCCATGCTTAATCGTGATTAGATTATTAGTTGTAAAATGAGAGAAATCAATAGAATTAAAAATTACAAACCGTGAAAAATAAATCAAAGAGTTCAGTAGAATAGAAAATTACCACTTTTTTACGAAGACGTCATCAAATAGGTCATGTTGCACTTTTGAGGGAGATGTGAAATCTCACATACTTTGAATTTTGAAAAATTTACCAGAATTGCACACCTCTCTCTGAACGCTTTAAGAAATTTCACAAGCTTTTTGGAAATTTTGTACAACAAATTGAATAAAGAAATGATTGGCCATTGCTTATTAGCATACAAGAACTAGAAATCACGTAAAAGAGATGGTGCTCAAAACGAAAAAAAAAATTCAAATGACATCTTAATAAAAAGTTAAAAATATTAAAATAATAAAAATCTGTTGCAGTTAGAATAAAATAACAAAATTAACATTTTTTTAGTGGTTTAATATTGTGAGTTGTGAGGGTCAAGCTTATCATTAGTCATTGGTGAGTTGTCATTACCACCATCAAGCCATCATTGTATAGCCTCAGCTTCATAAGTAAAACCATCTACAAGTTCTAACGGTTAAAACCCGTCACAAATGACATTTCTGACGGTTTAAATAACCGTCAGAATTACGAATGTCAAAAATAGATTGTGACAAAAATATTCTAACTGCTGGTATTGTTAGAAGAAAAAATATAATAGCGGTTAAAAATCGCCACAAAATGTAGTCTAATTTATTTATATTTCATCATATTTAGACGGTTAAAAACTGTCACAAAATACATCATATTTTGACGGTTTGAAGCCAATCATGGATTGCAGAACGAAGAGCATAATTAGGAACAAGATTGTGAGGGTCAAGCTTATCAATAGTCATTGGTGAGTTGTCATTACTACCATTAAGCCATCCTTGTATAGTCTTAGCTTCATAAGTAAAACCATCTACAACTACATGTGGATCTCGCATGACTTCCAACAAAGTGGGAACACATGCAGGGAGAATTTTCTTAGATATCACTCCACCGATTGGAAACTATATTACAAGAGAAGAAAACAAAGATAGAGAGAACTATATTGACAATAACAGCAAAGAAAATTATGCATCTTATGCTTCGCTATTCAACTACAGTATGCAAACAATTAAACGCTTGCCTTCTCATGCTTCAGGGTTAAAGGTGATCAACTTTGAGTTTGGGTCACTTGGAGGACCACTGTAAAGGCCCTCAACTCAATAAAACAAAGAGATCCCTAAACTATCATTGTCCTAGAAAATACCAGAAGAATCCTACACACAATGCTTGCAATTTTAGATGATTACATCAGATCCCCAAGTGTCAGCTGCAAGTTGAATCATCAACCTCCTTGCAAGCTCTTTGACCATGTTGTTAGTGTACTTCTGTCCAAGAGCACATTTACAAATGATGTTGTCGGATAGTTCAAGAAGCAACTCACATAGATTCACAGAAAATGCATCTCCCAAGCTTGCTTCGCCTATCTTTTTGACCATATCAAATTAACATTAGCTATCTCACCCAAATGGTGGTGCACTCTATTAGAAAACTCAAAATCGGATTTTCTTTTTCACTGTTTCAATTTAATTTTTCTTCAAGCTATGCATAAATAAACATTAAGTATAAAGTAAATGCAGCTGTTACAAATTCTGAAATAAGTAAAAAAAAAAAAAACAGCTCCACGCATGTTACTTGTCACAACACAGTATCAACCAAAATTTGCTTACTAAGAAATTCTAGGTTAATCGAAGCTTTACCTTCTAGTTTTTAAAATAGCAAACTAATAATGACACAAATTATAAGGGGAAAAAGTATTTGATGGTTCACCTTTTTGCTATTTCAAACCAAGAAATCCCCGTAGTAATTTTCCACCATCGTTGGAGAAAAGTGAAAAATAAGAATTGAGAATGCACAACGAAAAGAAATGATAACGCCTGCTAGAGGGAAATGAAGAAGCCCTTGAGAGAGAAAACCTAAGAGGAGAGGAGAAGACGAGACAAGTCACGAATATTTGATTTACAAAGTTTACAAAAAAATATAATTAAAGGCCAATTTTGTTTCGAAACTACACAATACCTAGCAAAGCTAAAACAAATATGTACCTGATCGATACTATTTCGGTGCGGAACCAGACGATCTCAAGAACCCTCTGTGTCGAACCTTCTCTTGTTCCTCCTTGGACTCCTCTTGGATCTCCCGGTCGTCTGCACTCCGGAGGTGGGGGTACCTGCAGGCACTCCGACGCTCAAGTCAGAAAGTGATTGATATGAGGTGTAATTGGTTAGTGAGAAAAGCGTACCTTTACTTGTTCACTAGGCCTTAATTTATACTAATTTCTTAATGGACCTGTTATTATTATTTGCGGGCCGTTTGTATCCGAGGATCGATTCTTTCCCTTTCCGACTGAGATTACACACATCGGTTCTTTCCTTATTGGCTGAGATTGTTCTTTTGTGTCGTTGTTAAAGATCAACTCTTTCCATTCTGAGATTTGTCCATCTGTACTTTTGTCAAAGATCAACCCCTTCCTTTTTGGGGTTTGGCCGTCTGTACTTCTCAAATATCAACTCCTTCCTTTTTTGGGGTTTGCCCGTCTGTACTTCGCTAGATATCAACTCCTTCCTTTGTGGGGTTTGCCCGTCTGTACTTCGCCAAATATCAACTCCTTCCTTTTTGGCTGAGATTGCGCGGTGCTCCTCTGTACCTCTGCGTCACAATCACATGTTCCATCTGCCACTCCCTTGGGCGGGATGTACTCGGCCAATAGGGGCCGAGATATATCTGGCCATTACACTTATTGGGCCCTCTATGTTGTGTTGGAGAAAAGGTGAAAAGCAGGTACCCCAGTGACTGGGCCACAACGAATGTGCCTCATACTTGGGCTGGGGTGATCCCGGCTATTTCTGTCTTATTGGGCTGGGATGTACCCAACCATACACCAACAAAATATAATTTTCTAAATCTTAATTGGTAAACAAATTCATAATACAATATTCAAATAATTATTCAAATAATTGACAAAACATTACACCTGTTCAAATCACAAACCTACAAATCAACCACATCTAACACAATATCAAATCATCGTATGTTTCAAGTATTTGTGTTTAGGACATTTAACGTGGAGTGCCAAAATTTACAAAGACAATATTCAAATGTTTAATTAACATTCCCGTTATGTGTCCTAAATAAGGGAACAGGAAATATACCCAAGAAAAAAGAAAATGAAGAAATGTTATATCTAAAATAGAGAAACAAAAATACATCAAATCTAATTAATTGTAAAAATTGGAACCATCAAGTCCATCCTTTAAAACGCGAAAGCGACAGAACCTGTGTTTTTTTACTGAGAAGGAAATTCAAAGAGAAGCCAATCCTTTACATATAATTAAAAATATTAAGACTTTAAATATTTTAAATATTAAGACTCATGTAATAAACAGACTCTAATGTAATTGAAAATATAATCTATATTTTAGGACTTTATTTTTAAAATTCTTTAAATATTAAATCTGCTTAACTAAATATCAAAAAATATTAAAGTATCAATTTGAGACTTCATTGAATTTTCTCTTCTGATTTTTCGATAACCTTAACATTCCTTTTAGCTTAACTAAATATAAAAAAATACAAAATATTTCAATATATAAAATTATTGATTATGAATACATAAAACTAGCGATATAAAGAAATGAAAAAAATGTGAAACATTTTTGTGACAAATCTATTAAAAAGATAAAAGTATAGAAAAGTTAGTTGAAGAAGAACATTGTCTCTTCTCACTACAAAAAGAAAAGTGAATATTTGTGACGGTTAAAATTACAAGTTCTAGCGGTTAAAACCCGTCACAAATGACATTTCTGATGGTTTAAATAACCGTCATAATTATGAATGTCAAAAACAGATTGTGACAAAAATATTCTAACTGCTGGTATTATCAGAAAAAAAATAATAACAGTTAAAAACCGCCACAAAATGTAGTCTAATTTATTTATATTTCATCATATTTTGACAGTTAAAAACTGCCACAAAATGCATCATATTTTGACGGTTAAAAATCGTTACAAAATGCATCATATTTTTTACGGTTAAAAACCGCTACAAAATGCATCATATTTTGACGGTTAAAAACCGCCACAAAGTATATCACATTTTGACGATTAAAAATCATCACAAATAAAATACATTTAAGCTCCTGTTTCAAGCATTCCCTTTTTAAAAAAATTAAATCTTTTTTCACTATGTTACTATTTACTTTAGATAAACCCATACATAAAGGAATAACCAACCACATCATGACCATTTGAGATTCTCACTTTATAAAATTGTTGCTGCTATCGAATTTAGACAGTTCCTTCACATGAATCAAAATTTCCTTATATAAAACTAACAAAAATATAAACATAATCACATAAAGAGTCGTTATGATATATATTTTATATAATGTGTACTTCAGAACTATTGTAGGATAATCATGTTGTTGTCTAACCTATACAAGATGATAGGTATAAATTGTGATTGAAGAACCTGATCCAAGCTAACAAAATGAAATGATAACTTTCTTTCCTAGATATGTTTATAAAAAGTATATATACAATTCAATTAAAATGGGAAAAAAACACTAGATAAGTGGTTTTGAAGCCAGTCATGGATTGCAGAACGAAGAGCATAATGGGAACAAGATTGTGAGGGTCAAGCTTATCACTAGTCATTGGTGAGTTGTCATTACCACCATCAAGCCATCCTTGTATAGCCTCAGCTTCATAAGTAAAACCATCTACAACTACATGTGGATCTCGCATGACTTCCAACAAAGTGGGAACACATACAGGGAGAATTTTCTTAGATATCACTCCACCGATTGGAAACTATATTGCAAGAGAAGAAAACAAAGGTAGAGAGAACTATATTGACAATAACAGCAAAGAAAATTATGCATCTTATGCTTCGCTATTCAACTACAGTATGCAAACAATTAAACGCTTGCCTTCTCATGCTTCAGGGTTAAAGGTGATCAACTTTGAGTTTGGGTCACTTAGAGGACCACTGTAAAGGACCTCAACTCAATAAAACAAGGAGATCCCTAAACTATCATTTACACACAGTGCTTGCAATTTTAGATGATTACATCAGATCCCCAAGTGTCAGCTGGAAGTTGAATCATCAACCTCCTTGCAAGCTCTTTGACCATGTTGTTAGTGTACTTCTCTCCAAGAGCACATTTACAAATGATGTTGTCGGATAGTTCAAGAAGCAACTCACATAGATTCACAGAAAATGCATCTCCCAAGCTTGCTTCGCCTATCTTTTTGACCATATCAAATTAACATTATCTATCTCACCCAAATGGTGGTGCACTCTATTAGAAAACTCAAAATCAGATTTTCTTTTTCACTGTTTCAATTTAATTTTTCTTCAAGCTATGCATAATAAACATTAATTATAAAGTAAATGCAGCTGTTACAAATTCTGAAATAAGTAAAAAAAAAAAAAAAACAGCTCCACGCATGTTACTTGTCATAGCACAGTATCAACCAAAATTTGCTTATTAAGAAATTCTAGGTTAATCGAAGCTTTACCTTTTAGTTTTTAAAATAGCAAACTAATAATGACACAAATTATAAGGGGAAAAAGTATTTGATGGTTCACCTTTTTGCTATTTCAAACCAAGAAATCCCCGCAGTAATTTTCCACCATCGTCGGAGAAAAGTGAAAAATAAGAATTGAGAATGCACAACGAAAAGAAATGATAATGCCTGCTAGAGGGAAATGAAGAAGCCCTTGAGAGAGAAAACCTGAGAGGAGAGGAGAAGACGAGACAAGTCACGGATATTTGATTTACAAAGTTTCCAATTCTCTGTTTTGAAACTTTAACAACTCTAAAAGCATATAAGTTTAAAATAATTTAAATTTTGTGACGGTTAAAAAAATAACATAAATAAAAATATTTGTAGCGGTTTATTAAAACGCTAAAAAAAACACTAATAAAAAATAAATTTTTTGTAGTGTCTGTTCTTCTTCTCTCTAGGTAGGTTACAAATTACTTGTTCTTCATCACACCAAACCTTCTCTATTCTCTTAAAAGAACAAGAAGAAAACCTACTCTCTCATCTTTCGTCTATCTTAGAGATGTATCGTTATTATTGTAAATAAGAATCCTATTCTCTGACTTTGGATTTACAAGAAACCCTAACCATGCATCCTTATTATTATCAATACGAATGCAGTAACATGTGGCAACTTTTTGTTTTATTTATTATTCTTTTATATATTTTATGTTAAGTGTTCAATTTTAAATTTAAGATTTCATTTTTCATATTATTTTATTTTCATTCTTTTTGTTTTTTATAGTATAATATTTTAGGCTTGTAGGGAAAGTTTATGAACAATTATCTTTTATTTTAAAATTATTTTCTACAAATATAAACTCTTTCTCAAATTAGGGGTAGACAAAAAATCTAATTTTCTTGATCCAATCCACTTTTGCTTTGATCCAATCCATTTAAAATCCATTTTATTAAAATCCAATCCATTTAAAATTCATTTAATGGATCTGGATTTCAATCTAATTTAAATCTTATATATTTTATGGATTGGATATCCATTCTATAAATCAAGATTTTCAAATATGGATAATCCAAAAAATCCAATCCCAATTTTCAGTTTAAATTTTTAGTTGGGTTAAGGTAAAGGTTGAGATGGACTAGGCTAAATGTAGACTCAGATAGGCCTTGGTTGATGACCTGTACGGACCGAGCAGGCCCGACGACCATAAAAGGTTGGACGGGCCTAAAGATATGAACGGGCTAGGAGGGCCTGACAAACTGGACAAGTCGATCAGGTCCAATGACCCAGAAAATTCGGGAGAGCCCAATGACCCGAATGGGCCCAACGACCAAGAAAATTCGAGTGAGCTCCATGACCCAAACAGGCCAATGGGCCCGATGACCGGAACGGGCCAAGCGAGCCCGATGACCCAACAGAATGGGCCAGGCGGGCCTAAAGACCTGAACGGGTCAGGCGGGCCCGAAGACCCGAACTGGCCAGGCAGGCCGAAGATCTGAACGGGTCAAGCAAGCCCGAAGACCTGAACAGGCCAGGCGGGCCCAAAGACCCGAACTGGCCAGGCAGGCCCGAAGATCCAAATGGGTCAAGCGGGCCCGAAGACCCGAACGGGCCAAGCGGACCTGGTGACCAAAACTAGTCAAGCAAACCTAATGACCAAAACAGGTCAGGTGGGCCCGAAGACCCGAACGTGCCAAATGGGCCCAAAGAACTGAACGGGCCAAACGGGGTCGAAGAACAAAATGGGCTAGGTGGGCCTGATGACCCGAACGGGCACGTCGGGCCCGATTAACCAAACGAGCACAACAGGCCCGAAGACTTAGATGGACTAGGATGGAAATGGAAAGAACCAAATGGATTATGAATTTTGAACTTGATTCAAATATTAGGATTGGACTTAAATCTTGATCCAAAGATTTGGATCTGGATTTTAAAAAAATCCAAACTAGTTTTGCTAAAGAAATGGATTTGGGTTGAAAATCTAATCCAATTATTTATATCTAAATTGTATGTGGATTTGATCATTAAAAATCTAATCCATACTCACCCCTATCTCAGACTGAAACAATGGATACGATATCAATCAAGAACACAAATAAAATAGAAAACTAACTAACAAATACTATAGAATATAAAAAAATTATCATCATGTACATGTACAAACATTTGGAATTAAAACAACCATTCTAAATTAAAAAAAAAATAAAACATTATTGATACATAATTGGTACAATTAAGATTGACATAACTTTTTGGACACCTTGATTTTGAGTACAATATAACGAAAAAATGTTATCTTTAAGTTTCATTTAACTCCTAAAAATATAAAAATAATGGTTAAACCATACCAAAAAATAGAAATAAAACCTAATTGACTTCTCCAATTTAAATTACATATATGATTATTTATTTACATATTTGATTCAAATGTTACTCATCTCCAAAATGATTTTTTTAATACACAGTATAATATTATTAAAATTATCTTTTGAATGAAATATATTTATTTTAGTTCTTTTTATATACCAATTTTCAACTCCTTTTCAACAAAATGTATTACAAAAGTATTAAAATCACATTGATTTTCTTGAAAACTAATGAGTTAATATATGAAAAGAAAATTTTTAATTATTTTCAATATTAATTAAAATAATTAACACAAAAATAAAGAGGAAATGTAAATAATTACCTTTTAAAGAGAAAAATTGTAAAAATTGTAGTTCATTGAGTAATAATTTAAAAAATATATTTATAATAAAAATATTATTGAATTATAAAATTATACAATTATATAAATTCTTTCAAACGGCAAGTAAATTTTTTATTAGTGAGTTGTTAAAATCTTTAATTAAGAATTAAGAAGGATCAAGAGAAAAATTCTCCCTTGTAACTGCGGTTATTATAATTATTTTTTACCTAACACTCCTAAAATCTTAAATTTTAACGTCAGTTTGATATATAATTTAGTGGCGGTTTGAACCATTACTATTTGTTTTTCGTCAATTAAATAACTGACACGGAATTTGACGTCACAAAGCATCATAATGTTGGTTAACTATAACCGCCAGCAAAAATATTAAAGTCGATTTTAACCACCGTTAAGTAAATTTTAAAAAAGGTATATTTAATACTTAGTGGCAATTGTAATCATCAGTAAATTCAAAAATTTTAAAAATTTAGCGATGGTTGTAACTAAGTGAATTTTACAAAAATTATATTTAATACCTTAGCTACAGTTAAAGTCATATTTTTTTAAAAAAAAAAAAATAACCTAAAATCTATTTATCAAACATGTCAAAGGTGTTCAAATAATATTTATTTACTGACATAGCAGAAAATAATTAAGTGGATAACAGTTTCTAAATTAGAAAATACCAATAATGCTACTTCTTTTTGTATATTATACAACAAATTTATAAAAAATTTAAAGTGCTTCAAGACACACATTGGGTTTCAAGTAGGATCAACAACAATCACACGATCACACGATCTGCTCTTGTAAGTGTAAGTCCCAAATCACCAATATGAGACGTCTAGATAAATATAGAAGCTCCAACACCTTGGAAATTCTGAAATCCAAACAATAGGTGACCTATTAGACAAAAGAACATTTAAGGAATTACCAAAGTTAGTGAGGGCAAAGCACTTACATAACCAATACCAATAGAATTTCTTGACGAATTAAAAATGAGTTTTATCAAAAGAATGTAACAGTATATTTTCTCTTGATTGTTATCTAGTATAAACCATTTCATTATTTTAATTTCTTAATCAGTATCCACAGTTCTCTTGTTACAAGCAACTGGTTAAATTCTATGTGAAAAGGAAATAAACAAATCTCGTGATTTTATCAGTGTAGAGTTATAAATATACTATTATACGTTGTACTTGAGGAATGCAGAGACTTGCTATGGTTAGACCAGCGAGTAAGTCGTTTCTAAAAACCATGTTTGATTGAAGTGTTTGGGAGAACTTTGTTCTCTGCATGAAAGCCTAACTAGTCTTTTCTAACAGAAAGCTTGCCATGAACAAGGTCTTTCCAAGCTCTGATGTTAAATTGTTTTTGCTACCGGTGTTTCCAAGTAATGAGAATCAGACACCTTTTTAAAGAACATAAAAGTTCGTTAGAATTTTTAATTAAGTGAAAATTGTCATAAAGTAAAGGTTACATAATTCATTCATCTTGATCATTAGTGGGTAAAAAGGAAATCTTCGATCATTTTCAAGAATACCGTTATCTCTTTGCTTTTCAATTTTTTTTTTGTGAAATGTGTTCTATATTTTGGAACATAAATAGTCCTTACTTGTGCTATAGATGAACCAACACGTTTATCCCTGTTAGAAGCATGCTAGGGTTCTTTATAAGGTGTCCTTAAAGTTAAGAAAATTTTGAAAAAAAGAAAATATTAAGACCTTTTGAAAAAAACAAAATCCAGAGCAACTAACTGTAAAAAAAACCCTATTGTTTCAACCTCCAACTAACACGTTATACTTGAAGAAACAATAGTAACATAAATTAAAGTACACAAATAGAATACATAAGTGCAGTATAGCAGACTCACCAATGCTAGATCAAATAAATTGGTGAAAGGTGGTAAAATTACCTGGCTTTCCTCTATTCAAAATTGCACTTTCAGTTGGTTCCACACCATATAGTTGGGGGAAATGAAGAAGAAATTGTAAAGTTAGCACAAGAAAACCTATCCCGTGATCACTGCTAGCATATTATGCACTATAAAAAAATATACCTTGATGTCTGGATTTTTCTGCTTGAAGAATTTTCTAGCACTTGTTATTGATCCTCCAATTCCTATCTCTGCAACCAAAGCATCAATTTTCTTTCCTGAGTCTCTGCAGATATCAAAGGCCCATTGTCTCATAATAAATCTACAATGATGGAAAATTAATCAGCATACAACCACCAACCTAGAAATATGTTGTGAATAATGAGGTTTGGTACTACTATTTTATGCAAGGAATAAAAGAACACTATATAAAAGAAGACCAAGATTTGAAACATTTAAACAGTGACATACAGTAGTTACATGGAAAAAAAATTAAGTTTTTGTAAAACGTATGATGATGAAACAAAAAATATAGAAAAAAAATTTGTTGAAACTGAAATGAGCCTTGGTATTTGACATAAAAGAAATCTTGATGGTGATAAATGACCAAATGACAATGCAATCATGTAACTCATCTATCTTGGTTTAAGGAAATAAGAAAAAGTGAACAAAATTATTTGGCATCTCAATAGTTGGACTACCAAATCCTACGTAAAAAAAAGTTGTCAAATAAACCATATGGATTTTAGCAATTAAAATATAAAATGAATTGGTTCACAAGGAAAATAATGCCAAGCTTACGTGATACATAAACACTTTCATGCACTCAATACTTGCCACAATTCACCTCATAGTAAGCGCAGGCCAACTTTAATTGTCATGTTTGGATAAAATTTGGATGAGTGCCTTCATGAATTCCGATGCACCAAATGAAGAACAAAGAAATTATTCCCTTCAAAATTCTTTTGTGCTCTCCAACTTTAACCTCAATTTAACACAAACTCAAACCTAAAATTCTGGTTTTTTAAGGCATCCCCCAGATTCTAATTAGGCTATATCTTAAACTTCTAGTAAGGCCTTAACCAAAATTCTAATACATACACAACATCAAAATTTTATCCTAATGGTTGTTATTGAACCAATTGGATCACTTGTAAATGGGTCATTGTAAGATCACCTGTATGGTAGATGTCTAGTCTTACAAATCTAATTGAGTTGTGCAATCTGAAATGTGAGGAGTGTGAGTCAAAGATCATGTACTAACCAACGATAAGACCAAAATAGCACACATAAGTAAGCACAAACTAATTTTGAGGCCCAAACTAAATAAAAGAGGATCAAGTTCAAAAAATGAGATTGCATTAACATGTTGGTTCGTTATAAGAAATTTTGAATTTTTTAACAACATATCCATGAAAGCCAGTGAAACATAAATTCTCAAACACCTATATAACAATTGTTTTCACCTTTGATTGTAGGAACATGGGTATAAGATCAATCAGTAACAAACATCTTTTACATGTTTTTGCTCTTCTTTGAATATATAAATGATCCAGAACAAAAATACACAAGTTAGAATTTATCTTCATATCTATGAAGCACACAGGAAAATAAGTTATCGTAATCGTTTAGCGTGAAGAAGCGAAGAACATTGACAATAAGTACTATCAGAGTTTAAACTTCTACAGACCCTTATATTGTGTATGCACAAGTGTAAGAGATTTCAAATATATTTTAAAGTTGAATTTACCTTAGGTGCCCACACAACGATCTCTGTTTTATTGTTGGAACCAGAACCATGGGAAACAAACTTCTAAAAGGATCAAATATCACTTCCAATCCAACTTTCAACCAAACATCATAACATGATATCCTTAAGAAAAAATAACAGTTTAAAAGAGTTTAAAATTGGAAAAGTAAAGGAGATTCATCATGTATGATTTTTCTTCTTTGACAAATTCATTATAGCTGATCCTATTAAACTATTACATGTTAGAATGGAGAAACTTGAAACAATATTTACATTTGGCAGGGATTGATGTGAGGAACTTGACATTGAAAATATGCAATGAAGAAAATCAATTTGAACCAATACAAAAACTCATATCAGTGATTGAAATTAGGGTTTATGAGTATTTGAAACTTCAAAACAAAATGAATTTTAAATGACTTCAAACAAAAATAACTTCGGGAAGAGAAAATCATATTACAGAGAGAAGAAAATGACTTACGCGGGAAAATAACTTCCACAGAGAGAAGATGGCTTTCGAGGAGAAGAGAAAAAACTTTGAAGAAGAGAAGATAAGATGTTGCCGAAGAATGCATGGCTTACGAAGAGAAAAGAAAATGTTTTGAAGGAATAGGAGTGCGGTGGAGAAGAGAACGTGGCTTCCAAAAATCTCTGTAGGTATTTGCTCCACCTTTTGATATTACTCATCCACTGGTTTACTTTTCACAATGAGAATAGTAGTAAATATCATATAAGATGATACCGCCAGTTTTAAACCGACTAGAAATATCCTATAATTTTACTCTTTCTTTAAATATAGCGTCATTTCATTATTACCGACTCAATTTAATTGTGACTAAAAAATATTTTTCTGCTAGTGTAGAAAGAAAGAGACAATTATAAAAGATTTGGATGAGTTTAGATAGAGCTATCAAAACTCGACCCAACCCGGCTCGGCTCGCGACGGGTTGGCCACTTAGTAGATCACCCCAATCTGGCTTATTTATTAGCGAGCCAAAAAATTAGAACCTGACTTGACCCACCATGGTTGGCGGGTTAAAAGGGTTGGCTCACTGGCACACATAATTAAAAAAAGAAACACAATATTTTTTCTTCAATCTCAAGAAAACTAAATTATAATCTCAAGAAGTGTTTTTTTAGAAGGAAATTCAAAGTGAAGCCAATCCTTTAAATATTATTAAAAATATTAAGACTTTAAATACTTTAATTAAAATTATTTTAAATATTAAGACTGGTGTAATAGATAGATTATAACATAATTAAAAATATAATCTATATTTTAAGAACTTATTTTTAAAATCCTTTAAATATTAAAATTTGCTTAACTATGTACATATATGCACGTTCTAGTAAAAAAAACAAACAAAAAAAAATATGATGAGCACATTTTTCTAATTTATAATATATGTTCAAATAAAGTAATGAAAATAAATATAAATGGATTGAGAATAAGATATGTGATTTCCACTGTTTTGAAAACATTTAAGTTAAATTTTAAATATGAATTTTTAAACATTTTCTATTATTTTTTTTATCCATCTTTATATACTTTTCACTTTTTTTCAATACAGTATTTAAATAAGAGAAGGGTGTGAATGAAATATATGAATTTGTAATCTTAAAAATATATTCCGTCAAGCGAAAAACTTAAAATGTTGGACTACATCAACTTCATTTCTTTTCAAAATTTTATTATATATTTGATTTTTTACTTCATTTTTTTCAAAGAATTTCATTTACAATCAGTTTATTATTTAATTTTTTTTCTAACAAATTATACTAAAGTTTTAACAAATTAAATTATTTTATCATATATATTTGCTAAATTTAATTCAAATCAAGTCATTTTTGACTTTATTCATTGTTTGCTACACATCTATTACTAATTTTCAAAACTAAAATTTTATTACTAAGTAATTTATTTTTTTAATTATTAACTTTAATTTAAATCAATAATAACATCAACAAATAATTATCTAATTTTAATTTGAATTTGATTTTTTTTAATTTTATAAGTTTTGTATTTTAAAATTTTTATAACATTTCACTAAGAATTTTTATACTTCCTTGAAAAAAAATTCAATCTAACAATTGAAAATAAATAAAAGAATTTTGTACTGATTGATTCTTCAAATGACAAGTGAGTCCTTTTAAGTAGTGATTTTATTAAAAGTTTAAAAATTCAAGTAAGAAGTGTTTTTTAGAAGGAAATTCAAAGTGAAGTCAATCCTTTAAATATTATTAAAAATCTTAAGACTTTAAATACTTTAATTAAAATTATTTTAAATATTAAGACTGGTGTAATAGATAGATTCTAACATAATTAAAAATATAATCTATATTTGAAGAACTTATTTTTAAAATCCTTTAAATATTAAAATCTGCTTAACTATGTACATATATGCACGTTCTAGTAAAAAAAACAAACAAAAAAAATATGATGAGCACATTTTTCTAATTTATAATATATGTTCAAATAAAGTAATGAAAATAAATATAAATGGATTGAGAATAAGATATGTGATTTCCACTATTTTGAAAACATTTAAGTTAAATTTTAAATATGAAATTTTAAACATTTTCTATTATTTTTTTTATCCATCTTTATATACTTTTCACTTTTTTTCATTACAGTATTTAAATAAGAGAAGGGTGTGAATGAAATATATGAATTTGTAATCTTAAAAATATATTCCGTCAAGAGAAAAACTTAAAATGTTGGACTACATCAACTTCATTTCTTTTCAAAATTTTATTATATATTTGATTTTTTACTTCATTTTTTTCAAAGAATTTCATTTACAATCAGTTTATTATTTAATTTTTTTTCTAACAAATTATACTAAAGTTTTAACAAATTAAATTATTTGATCATATATATTTGCTAAATTTAATTCAAATCAAGTCAATTTTGACTTTATTTATTGTTTGCTACACATTTATTACTCTTTTTTTTTCTATAAATATAAATCCTTTTTTAGAAGAAACAGTGGATAGAATATCAATTTAGAACACAAATAAAAAAAACTAACTAACATATATTATACAATATAATAAAATTATCATCATGCACATTACATGTACATGGGCAAACATTTGGATATAAAACAACCATTTTAAACTTTAGAAAAAAAATAAAACATTAATATGCATAACTGATATAATTAAGAATGACATAACTTTTGGACACCTTAATTTTGAGTAGAATATAAAGAAAAATGTTATCTTTAAGTTTCATTTGACTCCTAAATATATAAACAATAATGGTTAAACCATACCAAAAAGTAAAAATAAAACCTAATTGGCTTTTCAAATTTAAATTACATACATAATTATTTGTTCTCATATTTGACCCAAATGGTACTCATCTCCAAAATGATTTTTTAAATCCACAATAATAATATTAAAATTACCTTTTGAATTAAATATATAATTTTTAGTTATTTTTATATACAATTTTTCAACTCCTGTTCAACAGAATGTATTACAAAAGTATTAAAATTACATTGATTTTCATGAAAAACAATGAGTTAATATACGAAAAAAGAAATTTAAATATTTAAAATATTAATTAAAATAATTAACACAAGAATAAAGAAGAAATGTAAATAAATACCTTTTAGAGAGAAAAACTGTAAAAATTATACTTCATTGGGTAGTAATTTAAAAAATATATTTATAATAAAAATATTACTGAAATATAAAATTATACGCTTATATAAATTATTTCAAATGACAAATAAATCTTTTATTAATGAGTTGTTAAAATGAAATAAAATCTTTAATTAAGAATTAAGAAGGATCATGAGAAAAGTTTTCGGTTGTAACTAGGAATGTCAACGGGGTGCAGGCAGGTAAAGTACATGTAGTAGCTCTCTCATACCTTACCCGTTGGATAAATATGTGTCATGTACTCGTATCTATATTTGTCGGGTATCCGTTATGCGGGTACTTGCATAATTTTTTAATATTTACACGGGTACCTGCGGGTATTAAAATAAAATAAAAGTGAATATTTAAAAATATATTTTAATTTTAAATTCAAATAAAATACAATACATAACATTCATAAATTTTAAACAAAGTCCATAAAATAAATAAATTTCCTTAATTTTTATGTTTTTTTATATGTACTATTTTTTTGTAATACGGTGTAACCTTCTCAAATAAATATTTTTATCTTTAGTTATTTTTACATATATCAAATTTTTAACTCTACATTTATTAATATGTTGAAATCAAAATGTAATACAAAAGAATTAAAGTCATACGAAATTTGATAAAAAACAACGAGTTAATATATTAAAAGAGAAATTTAAAAATATTTAAAATATCAATTAAAATAATATTGAAGATAAAATGTAAATAAATATGTTTTAGGGAATAAAATATTGAAAATTTTAATTCACATGGTTTCCAATTTAAAAATATATATTTTATATAAAAAAAATATTTAATTATAAGATTCTATACTTATTATTCTTCAAAGAGTAATGGAGTCCATTTTATTAGTGACTTTGTTAAAAAAATTTAAACCTTTAATTAATAAATTTTATGAGAGAAATTATCTCTTGTAATAATTGTTTGGTTTTTTTGCTAATTTCATTACTAAAAACTATTCTGCCTTCCTCGTTCACCAGCGACATCTCTTAAGTCTTCTCCATTTCAAATTCCTTAAACCTAGTTTAATTTTATTTTTAATTGTGGTTTATTAACTTAGAAGCCTAAGATGACAATATTTTGTTCTTTCTATATGTATTTCATACAATTTTATGACCACACAAAATGTAACAGAGCATCCTAGCAAAGTAGAAAGCAAAACCGTGTAACCTGTTACTTGCCAATCTGTTCTTGTTCCTTGTGCTTTTCCTAAAGTATTCTTATTGTCTTTTTCCTAAAGTATTCTTATTATTGAATCTCAAAAATGTCTCTGAAATGCACTTTCGAATTGCTTTTTTTAGATCATGACTCTTAATTGAACTCTCAATTGAATTGAAAAGGAGATGAGTAAATTAATGTTGATATGAGGATGAACTTTTTTGGACCAAAATGTTAGTGAAAAAATGATCCTATTCCCTTGAATGTTCTTCCTGTCTTCCCCTCTCTTCAAAATGGTTGTTCCTTCCTTTCAAAACTTTTAATTTCTCTTTAGTATATTAAATTTCCTCTACTTCTCACAGTACTGTATCCATTCTCTCTAACACAGCGTTACCACTCCTTCGCGCAAAGACCAAGTTTGTTGTGCAATGAATATTAGTGTATTTATTAATTTCTTTTGATGATACGTAGAGCAATTAAGAAAACTGATTATTCATATATATATATATATATATAATATTTATAAAACATTCTATCAATAAAATAAAATTTATATAAAAAAAAACCAATGTATTATATTATAATGAATACATACCAGTGCTTTACAAATAGTCAAAACAATGTTTTACAATTGAACTTCTTTCTCTACAACTTAGTTGAAGAAAGAACATTAATATGCAAAAGTGAATAATAATAATTGAAGAAAATGTATCAACTTTAGAAAAAAGAAGAAGAAGAAGCCTGCAGACTCTACCTATTCATTCTGTAATAAAAAAAGAGAAATTAATCGAAGGAATCGTTGAATTTTATATATTTGAGGATAATATTAAAAGAACATTATTTAATATTACTAGGTATTTAGAAGTTGTAAATTAATAATTTAGAAAAAAAATAAAAATAAAATAGTATCAGACAAAAATAAACTCTTAATTATAAAATCCAACAGTAACATAAAGTATATAAAAAAATATTAAAAAAATAAAAAAGTCACATAAAATCAGTTTCTTAAAACCTGTGATACTGCAGGCAAGCCAAAATTCATATCGACAATGGTAACTGTGAATTACTTTTTTTTCGGAAAGCCAAAACCAAAGACTGTATTTCATTCCTTTAAAAATATCTTACCTAAAGAGAATTGTTTGGTTTGCGGCGTGTGTGTTCTTATTAAGGTAAGTTATCTATACCCTATCCTTAATTCTGGGATGAATATGTTTCATTTTTTCTTCTTGTTTCTTTTGAAAAAATTCGAAGAAAATAGTGGCAAGATGATAGAAAGATATATTGTATTGAAAGTTCTTCTGACTGCAGTTTTTAACGGAGGGTCAAAATGTTCAAGGGACTTTTGAAAGATACTTTATTTTTTCTGTATGCGATAATTCTTTGTTGGAGTTTATAAAGAATATTGAAAAAATATAAATGTCTTTAATATCTTCAAATATATAAATTTCAACACTTTCTTTGATTACTTGCTTTTCTTCTCTTGTTGCAGAATGAATAGATAGACTTTACATGTTTTATTTTTCTTCTAAAGTTGATACATTTTCTTCAATTATTATTATTATTATTTACTTTTGTGAATTAATGTTTTGTCTTCAACTAAGGTTGCAGAGGAAGAAGCTCAATTGTAAGCTATTCCACTGATATGCATTCCTTCTTTAATATAATACTTTAGTTTTCTAATGAATACGTGTAGTTGACAGCACTCTGGAGATTCAAAACCAATTTCAGTATTTGCTTTTTTAAAGCAAAAAGTTGAAACTGCCTAGTTGAGGGTTAAAGATAAAATGCCAAGGATTTTGCATTTAAATTAACTATTTAGGAAGAGAAATTAAATAAAGGTTATTTTTATTTGAGAATGCATGCTTGATTTGACTTTATTTGAATGTATGTTTTGACTGTTGCTCTTGGTTTGCATATATATTATATAATTAAACCATGGAAATATATCATATTATGTCACTAAGTGTGAACAAGGTCTTTTAAAAGATATTTATGACATTGCGTAATTGCGTAATTGCACCATAACATGTGTCAAAGTTTTATTCACAGTGTTTAACATGCCATTACATGTGTGCTGCAATTTCATTCTGATCATGATGTTAAAACAAATATGTCTAATAAAACAAATATGCTCCAAATAATCAGTTTTATAGTTCTGTGTTAATGAAATGTGTAAAGCAAGTAAAACACATAATATAAATCAGCAGAATGTGGTTTAATAACAATAAAGGTACGCAATTTCACTCACATTATCAAAACATAGTATAATATCAACTCATGCATCTCAACAAAAGGTGATTTAGTAGCAATCAAGGCACATAATTTTAATCAAGCCCTCAAAACATACAATCACAACAACAATCCATTTTAATCAATTTGAAGCTATTCTAATTGATTAATTTATGCGGAAATATGAAAAATGCACATTTTACTTCCTTTTTAATGAACAAACATATAGTAAATTCAAAATATGGGAGTACTTCAACCAACAATTGTTCTTGATCACAATGGAAGAGGCACTTTTCACCTTGGCAATGCCTAAAATTTGACCTTTGTTATTATCACCTCTTGTAACATGACTATTAATTGGCTTTGTAAGATATCCTTTAGGGACCCATTTGTACTCTCCTTTAGAAACCCCACAATTTTTAAAATGGCAGGAATTTGATCCATGACCAAATTTAGAATAGTAAGAGCAAATAACAGATGTTGGTTTACTCATATTTAGAAAATTTCTGGTGCCTAATGGATTAAATTTGCCACTGTAACCTATTCCCTCTTTATTAAGTACACTCCTTTGAGATCCTAACACAACATCTAGGATTGATCTTTCTAGAGTGAATTTTGAGAGAGTTTTCATCAAATACTCTATCTTTTCTAGCTGTCCTAGGCAATGTTCACATTGGGGAGAGATTGTTCCATCTTTGGACCTAGAGTGCTTCTCAGATTTTTCCAGTTTTTCCAAGCTAGTTATTAAATGTCGCAACTGAGATCGCGGCGGGACGACGAAAATAATTTTAAATAGTACAGAGGAATCACCACCATAGTTTATTATGGAAGAGTATAGAAAAACCTTAAAACAATGGTCTTCGAAACCAAATTTAGGTTCGGGAGTCGGTTACGTGTGGGGAAGGTATTAGCACCCCACAACGCCCGTCTTAAGACGGTTCCCTCTTTAATTATGTGTGAAAAGTAGAATTTTGATGTTTAGAATATTTGTTATTCCCAAAAAAATCAAACAAAATAAAAAAAACACATACAAAAATATTAAAGATTCAAACAAAATTATTTTTTTATTTTTTTGGCCCGACGAGGATTGTACCTCGCTCCTACGTATTTCCATTTGGAAAATCAGGGATAAAGTAGTTCTTTATAAAAAAAATTGTTGTTTGATATTAGTATTTTGTTTTTTTTTAATTTTCTAGATTTTTATGTATATGTATATTTTATTAATAATATCAAGAGAACCCAAGATTTTACATGATAAATATTTAGTTATCAAGCAAATCTGAGATTTGACATGATATTTAAGATGATTTTATAATTTTTTTATTTTTTGTTATTTCTAATTTTCTTTCAAAAAAAAGAATTAAAAGCCTATAAAAGAGTGTTTTGATTATTAAGCAAGTCTGAGGCTTGACATGATTATCAAGCCTTAAGGTGATCCCTTTTTATGTGTGTGCTCTATAATAAAAAAAAGATAAGGTTTTTTCGAATTTTTTTTCTGTCCCTTGCATTAGAGAAATTTTGTGCTTATATAGGCCCCATGAGGTACGATTGAGATCTTAGTCTTTAATTATAAAAAAATATATGGATAAGGAATTGGTCTTATTGAATCATTTCATAATATCCACTATATTGATTATAATTATTAACGAAATATTGCCTGTAATTACTAGAATCATATTTTCTGTCACATAAAGATCGTAATCATAACATATTATTCATATAATTGATTCTAATTATTATCAAGAGTACTTTCTTCTAAATATTAAAATCGTACCATTCTCTAAAAGCATTATTATCGGAAATATTTTTTGCTTCTAATGAAAATAATATCTTCTCCGATTGACAACGGAAAGAGACACATAAGTGTAAATACAAGATATTTATTCAAATTATTATAAAAAAAATGGCTCCTAATATTATACCCTTTTCTAAAAGTAGAAATTATGAAACGTCCTCTTCTGTCATGTCATGTGGAGAGTGTAAATAGCGAACAATGGGGGTGAAAATATGTAAAACATTTAGGCTCACAAAAAGAGTGTGATAATAAATTAGATTTTCCTTCTCTTGGTTTTTTTCTTTTTTGTTTTTTTTTTCTCGTGGTAGAATTAAAGTTAAAAAAAACCTACCATCAATCCAAATATATATATATATATATATATATATATATATATATTTTATTTATTATTATTATATTATATATTATTTATATTCTTATTATTATTATTATTTTAACCAAACAAATGCATTTATCCGGACGAAATTGGATGTTGACAGTTGCCCCTCTTTACTTAGATTTGACTAGATAATATGAAAGTGAAATTTTTATATTATCGTAGTAAAATATAAGTAAAGATAAAAACACTAATTTCGTTTGGGTTTCAAAAATGAAAAAAAAAGAGAACTCGAACATTGCCTCACAGAGGGCCAATATAACCAAAGGAAAACTTGGCTCGACCATTGCCTCGCAGAGGGTCGAGATACCAAAAGAAAACCTGGGCTCGACCATTGCCTCGCAGAGGGCTGAGATACCAAAAGAAAACCTGGGCTCGACCATTGCCTCGCAGAGGGCCGAGATACCAAAAGAAAACCTAGGCTCGACCATTGCCTCATAGAGGGCCGCGATACCAAAAGAAAACCTGGGCTCGACCATTGCCTCGCAGAGGGCCGAGATACCAAAAGAAAACTTGGGCTCGACCATTGCCTCACAGAGGGCTGAGATACCAAAAGAAAACCTGGGCTCGACCATTGCCTCGCAGAGGGCCGAGATACCAAAAGAAAACCTCAGTTCGACCATTGCCTCGCAGAGGGTCGAGATACCAAACGAAACCTGGACTCGACCATTGCCTCGCAGAGGGTCGAGATACCAAAAGAAAACCTGGTTGACCATTGCCTTGTAGAGGGCCGAGATACCAAAAGAAAACCTGAGCTCGACCATTGCCTTGCAGAAGGCCGAGATACCAAAAGAAAACCTAGGCTTGACCATTGCCTCGCAGAGGGCCGATATAAAATAACAATTTGTTACCACTTTGTGAAGAGGGTTCCAAAAAGGACTTATCACCTTGTGAGAACCAAGTTGATATTTGAGAAAGAAAGAATGCATAGATGCATGAATGTATGAATGAATTCCAATTAACCTTGTTTTCCAAAATTTCCCTATGCCAATTTTGTCTTTTCCATTTCCTTATATTTCTATTTACTTCCGTCCTCTCTTTATTATTAGTATTTTCGTTATTATTTTTTACTAGCATTTATAATCATTTTGTTTCCTCGATCATCGACTCTATCTGAATGTCGCTTCGCCATCTCAAAAGACAAGATGAAGGCCGTAACAAATCCTAACACCCAATGTCAACACAAGAAACCATTTGCTTAATATTTCCTTTTGAAACATCATGTGATCCCCTAGCGGACCGGAAATGAATGGTATAACTTAAATCATAATGTAATTGTATTATTCTACACAAGCAGACTTATGAAGTTGGAGGATAAACGTTATACGAGGACAAAAAAATTGCCCTTGTCTAGATTCATCGTATAAAAATGTGATTTTGGTGCATTTGTTCTATTGAGCATTGGTAAAATGGAAAGATTGCCCTAGGGTATTTTTCTAATAAGCTAATGGGAAGACTTTACCCCATAGGTTTTATCATTTTTTTTCTTTAGTAACAACATTTACAACCACATTATTTTGTCTCCAACTTAAGCTATATGAAAAAACAGAAGAATTATTTTTCAATCAATGTGGGCTTGAAGGCTAGACAAAGCTAGGCTTGGGGTGGCCAGATGAAACTGGGCTTGAGGGGCCAATGCGAAATTGGGCTTGGGCCAAACCTAAGTGGGCTTAAGGTGGCTAGATGAAATTGGGCTTGGGACAGACTAAACTAGGCTTGAGGGGCCAGATGAAACTGGGCTTAAGGGGCCAGTGCGAAACTGGGCTTGGGCCAGATAAACTGGGCTTGGGGCTAGACAAAGCTAGGCTTAGGGGTCAGTGCGAAACTGGGCTTGGGCCAGATAAACTAGGCTTAGGAGCTAAACAAAGCTAGGCTTAGGGGCCAGTGCGAAACTGGGCTTGGGCCAGATAAACTAGGCTTAGGGGCTAGACAAAACTAGGCTTAAGTGCTAGTGCAAAACTGGGCTTGGGCCAGATAAACTGGGCTTGGGGGCATGTAGGCCATTCATATGAATGAAGTGGACTATCAATCCAAGAAATATTAAAGAAGCAAAATTTTGTATCTTTCTTTTTTTCTTTGTTTTGAAACAGAAGGATTCGACAACCGTTCATGTGAATGAAGAGGGTTTTGATCCCAAAAGTGACAAGAAGTTTTCATTTCATGAAAAAGAACTATGATGTATGTACATGATGCATGATGATTAAGACATATGTTATGAATTTTTCTTTTTGAGAGTTTAGATGATTGTGCATGCATGAATATGCTAACATAATATGATATTTGCATGAATATGCTAACATAACATGATATGTGAATGAATATGCTAATATGATATATGCATGAATATGTTGGCATGTACGTGACTTTTTTTTTTCTTTTTGAACCAAATACTACATAGAACCTAATTTTTCTAACACATGTTTGGATTTTTTTTTTATAATTGACGTCATGTGTATGAATGCATGCAAATGCTAACATATGTTATTAATTTCCTTTTTATGAGTGCATGAATATGTTGATGCTTATTATGACTTTCTTTTTCTAACGTTTACATGATATGTGCATAAAAATGTTTGCGCATATTTTGTATTTCTTTTTAACATTGATTATGATGTGTGATAATGTTGCTATGTTTATTTCGAGTATGCATGGTGAATGATAATGTTGGCATGACTTATGGATTTTCTTTTTGAACACTAACAATATTAGTTTATGATGCACATGTTATGATGTTTTTTTACATGAACAAAGTTGTAACTTTGATGTATGAATTAGTGTATGAATTCATGATGAAAGTTCCTTTGTTGTTAATTTTTTTTCTTTTCACAAATATGAATGATGTATGTATGATTAGGTATGAATCTATGCATGAAGCATGGCCTCATGTATTTTTTCACTTTTTACATTGTATGAAACTTATTTCAATTGATTCCCAATTTGTTGTTATTTTTAGATTTTAGGAATCTTTCTGTTTTGATTTTTTCTTTGAAAAGTATCCTTTGGTCTGATCAGTTTATTGAGAAACTTTTTCCTGAATCATTGCTTTTTGAACACTATTTGAGTGACATACATGAAATTGCCAAAGATCTTAGAAGGGATAAGATGAGATAATTGACTAAGGAGTTGCCCCAATTTGATAGTTAAGAGTTAACTTCAGGACATGAGATGTGTTTGGGCTTGTCTAGTTATTGATAAAAAAGATGGAGACTTCAAAATTTGCCCCAGTTTGAGGGTACAGATTGGTCTCGGGGTGCAAAATGTGTTTGAGCTTGCCCCAGTTGTTGATAGCATGAGAATGTTGAAAATAATGGGAGACTTCATACTAGTTGCTGCAATGTAAGCCTGACAAACAAAGTCAATAATTGTCCAAATTCAAGATATCTGACTATAACGTAGGAACAAGCAGTGAAATGTCTCTCCAATTTATTTCAAGGTGAGAATAATGAGTAATGGTAGGAGAAAGATAGATCAAAGCAGAAAATATGATAGAAAACACATGAAGAATGAAAGAATGAGAAGGCATGACCTTGATTTAACTTGCCTACTCGAGCTAATTTTGATCTCTATGGAAACATGTCAACCAAAAATAAACTGCCCCAGTGTTTGAAAGCAAATCTTTGAACACTTTTTCAATCTTTTTTTTTTTTGACAAACCTCTTAACATGACAAAATATTTTCCTCTAAATTAAAGTTTTGGAAAAACAACAACCAATCATTGATTTGTGTGGACTTTATTAGGCTTGTATTGTGGCCAAGGCTAAGGGATATAAAAAAAATGGATAATGAAGGCTCAAAGTAAATGGTATAAAGGTTATTTAAAACAAGGGTCTTTATCTAAGGTTGCATCTAAAATTCATTTGACTACCTTTCTTCACCATTTTTTTTCACTTTCCAACTCTTTTTTCTCTTTTTTTTTATGCATAACCAATTTTTTTGTCTTTCCAAACTTTTTATTTTTTTTATTGGTGAATTACAAGTCAAATGAAATAGATGCAAACATCATGTTAACTTTAGTGGGAAGGTGACCCTTGTTAAGGGTAACTAAAAAGAAATTTTAATTTTTTTTATAGGCTCAAAATGGGTAACAAAGGAATATCATTTTTTCTTGATAAAGAAACATGGCCACACATCATTTCAACTCATGATTGTTTTAATTTCAAAAGCTTTATCCAAAAGGAAAAATAATTCAATTTTTTCTATTTTTGTATTATTTTCTATTTTTTTGTTGTCTTACTTTTTGCCAAGACCGCCCTTTTGGGTTTTCAGTCTAGCAGACTTTTCTTCATTTTTTCCTTTTTTTGTGTTCAAAGACTTACTTCAATTTTAATTCATTTTAAGGCACATGCCCTTTATGATGATCCTCCATGGAATACAAAGAAAAGGTTTATTGGAGAAAGGTGATGGGAAATGGGATGGGAAAGGAAGTGAATTTTAGCAATTCCATGTACCAAAATTAGAGCAAAGTTTCAAAAGTGTGTCACTTTTCATAAAAATTATCCATTTATTCAACAAACTGATTTGACCAAAGAATAATTTATTTTCTCTTATTTTTTTCACTTTTCGCAAAATTCCATGAATTTATTAACAAAAAATAGGAAACAATTAATTTTTAAAATTATTGTAGTGCAACTTTTTTTCAAGATATGTTGATGCATGTTATGTGTTATGCAAAGTGACATGAAAATGCAAGATGCTATAAATTTGGAAACTACCTATACACATGAATGTGAGTGTATGTATGGTATGTACTATGCAAGGTGGCATGAAAAAACAATGGGATGAATATTATGCTTTATACATTGTGACATGAATCCAAAGTGAATCCATGCTACGTGTCAAGTACATGCGTGTGAGTGCATGTATGGTATGTACTATTGATGAGTGCGTATTTTTGCCCTCATTTAATGTTTAATTCTGGGTATTTAATTGAATTTGTGCTCTTAAAGATTGATTTAATTGGGATTTCCTATAATTGGGTTTATTGAGCATGAGATACAAAAACATGTTAAAAATAGCTTTTTAGTTGCATAAATGTTCTTTGGATATTTTGAGGTGTGTTAGTGCAGCTGCAACTAAGTTGAGCTCATGGAGGTGCGTAAATAAATTGATTAAAGCTTCATGACACCTTAAAGATAAATCCAAGAATAAGAAATTATCAAAAGCACAAAAATCCAAGCCAAGCATTGCATGAAGACGATAAGAAAAGCTTGAAAAAATGAAGAAGTTTGGCTAAGCCAAGAAGAGAGCAACAAAAAATTGGATCTTGCAGTTTTCTTTATCTTTATGATAGAAGATAATTGGGGAAAAATATATCTTTAGATATTTTATTTGATATTTTTAAATAATTATCTTATTTAATTATATCATAAAATATTAAAAGATATTAACTACCAAATCTTTTTAAATATGACAAGATCTTCTTGAATCTTTTTAGATCCACAACAAACAAATATATCTTGAAGATATTGGATTAATTAGAAGATAATTTGAGGAGATTGCAAAGGGTTGATTTGGGAAATTAATACAAATATTAATTGGTAATAATTTATCATATATCTTTAAGTAATTAATTTATTTAATTATAATAGATATTGATATTATCAACCTATTATATTTGTCAAATAGTCTATGTCTCTCCAAATATTTTTAAATATTTATAATTATCTTTATTTTAAAAGATATTTGAGAGATTTTAGCAATAGAAAAGCCTAGTCCAATTCCTATATAAAGAGACCAAGGGAGAAGCAGAAAAGACAAGCTCGGGACTTCGAAGTTTAGGAACCCTTAGAAGGCCTAATTTCGTTTCCTTTCCCTTTCTATTCTTCTTCTATTTCTATTTTGTATTTCATGGAGTGCTGAACTTCTTGGGTTGATTCCATTGTAATTTCTTAATTGGATTCTGAGGTTAGATTAATTAATTTGTTTGTTATTTTGATTCTTGTTGAGATTTATTTTTATCTATGTCTTTTGGTTCTTAATTTAGTAAAAGTAATGATTTTTACATTGTAGCAAGTTAGCACGGTGTTAAATCTACATAACATAACAATCGTATGAGTCCATGGGTTTTTAAATTTTAATTGAGAAGTTACTTTGATTAATTTTAGAAACCTTCATATGATTGAATGGGTTTTTGCTAATAATTGAGAAGTTACTTTGATTAAAGGTGAAAACTTAGATTAGAATTAATCAAGAAGTTACTTTGGTTAATTAGCTTTTTACTAGATATAAGAGGTAAAAGAATGGACATGATTAGGATTAGTACTATTTAATTGAGAAGTTACTTTGGTTAAATTTACTAAGATTAATCTACAAAGTCTTTACTTTTGATTGAGAAGTTACTTTGGTTGAAAGTAAGGACGCCAACAAATTAATTGAGAAGTTACATTGATTAATTTGAAGTCTTAAACAAGAAATCAATAACAATAATCTTTAGGAAACCAATGATGAATCCTATTTTGAAAAAGCAGTGGAAGTGACCTATTTTTTTTACTATTGTTTCTGTCTTATTTTATCTTCTTATCTTTATCTATTATATTTTTATTATTTTATTTGACTAACCATTTTGTAAAGATTTTATAAGAACTAACTTGTTAAAAATCAATTCCGTGTTCGTTGGGTGACGACTTAGGGTTAACTTAACACATACTAATTTTTTTGGCTACTTTCTTAACAATCTTGAAGTTGTTATAGATAAGTAGTATTAATTTGATCGCTTGACGACAGCGTTATCAAATTTGGCATCGTTGTCGGGGAGCACGGTTATAATTTTTATCATTGTAGTTCTTATTTTTTTTTCTTTTGATTTTATTTTTTGTTTATCACTAACATTTTTTTTATCTTAATTTTTTTTCTAACATTTATTTTATTTTCTTTAGTTATTTTTTTAGTTACTTTTTTTTAAGCATAATTTTTGTTTGAGGATTTTTGTTGGGAAATTTGTGAAACTAGTTGAGAAACACTTTGGCTAAGGAAAGACAAGGTACTTAAGTTGTCCATTGAGACACACCTCTCTTTCCTGGAAGTCTACTCAACAAGCTTTCAACTTATTTCTTTTCAGAAAACCTCTTTCAAAAATGCAAAATCATTTTTCATATGAAAATAATCAACAATGTGATTTTCAAGTGAACTATAATTATTATCCACAGCAACCACATGATCCATATGATTATCAGCAGCAAATTGTCACACCTACTTCTGCACCTGATTTAAGTAGGTTAACTATACGTCAACTAAATGATCTATATCCTAGATCATCTTTTGTGGAATATGAGCAACCATCATACCATGAGCAACAACCATATTCTGAGTGTCCACCCCAGCCATCATATGTTCCATTTGGTTCTCAACAACAACAACATGCAACATCACAACAAGTTGCAACAATCAATGGACCATCCTATAAGGAAGTTGTGTTATTAATGGATGGACTGAGAGAGAAATTAGACACCATAGATTAAAGGTTGCGAGCTGATCAACGATGCAAAGATATTGAGCAAAAATGGTATGGAAATGATAAAGTATTGTATGACATGATGGAGGATGCAAGTAATAACAACTTTGTAGAATTACTTTGTACTGTTAATACCACCCTTCAATGCCATCCAAGATTTGCTAAAATCCCAGAATTTAGAGCACTTCGTCAAGAAATAGAAGATATGCTTCTAAAGTTGGCCATTAGAGCTGAACAAATGTCAGAAGATTTAAGTCAACTAATGAAAGACAAAGCTATGGAGGCCACCTTAGAAAAACTTATGAAGACGATAGTTGAGCAAAGGGATGAAATGATAATGTTAAGGAGCATGAATCAAAGGATGGAACAATTGAGCACTGATGTGAATGAGTACACGATTCAAATGTTAGATCAACCAACACCAGAATCACATCACACTAATATATCTACTAATAGATATAATGATGCTCATAGTAATATGTCTACTATTGGACATATCAATTTTGCTAAAAATGTTGCTGATGAAGAAATTGAAGATTCTCACACATACATATCTACTAATGGATATGTTGATGATGCTCAATGTGAATATAAATTTTTATCTATTGACGATGATATGAGTATAGATGATCTTTTTGAGGAGCAAAGTTGTGAGGACAATACAATGGAGGAACCAAGTGCAGTTGAAGAGCCAACGATATTAATAGATGCAGCTGAAGCATCTACTACTACAACTGACTTGGTCAATGATGAAGCAGCAGATTCAACTACTTCAAGTGCATATTTTAGCTCACAAGATGAGATTACAAGGACTACTGATGATTTGGTTAACCATCTGAATGCACCTGATGATGCTCAAATTGAGATGAAGCCACATACTCCACATATCAAGTTTATTGATATGAATGATGAAAATAGATTTTTAGTGGTGATTTTTGTTGACTTGGCTGCAGAGCAAGAGGAAAGGTTGCTTCAAAAGGAAAAGAGGTTAGATTCAAATTCTTTTGAAAGCATTGTTGATAGAAAAGTTATATTGCATGCATATTTGTTTTCTGTTTCTAATTTTAGTGAAAAATTTAAAAAAAATTCAAAAATATGTGTTTTTGTTTTTAGTTTTTATAAAAATAAAAATTTCATAATTAAAAAAATGGTACAAGCTGATTTGTACTTTGTAAAATTAAAGAAAATAAATTTTGACATATGGCCAGATTGAGCCAGAAGTCACAAATTTTTTCGTTTCCTTCCCAAAATAAGTCCATTAAGGACATTTTTTTTTGAAATAAGTGTGGGGGAGACAAACTGTAGGTAGGATTTTCCTTTTTTTTTCATAAAAAAAATTGTGATTTCTTTTTTAGGAAATTGTGAAAGTATTAACTTTTTACTAAGTGAAACTTTTAAACAATATATCTCATAAGAAATCCACCAAAAATATTTCCTTTCTTTCAATAAAACATATTGACATTGGATTTTTAGGATTTGATTCAGTAATTGGGATGATCATAATTCTAGAAAAATAAAAGTCATGTTGATATAAGTGGATTGTTTCTATGATTTGCTAAATGAGTTGATTTGAGAATTTCTTGATTAAATCTTTTGTGAAAGAATTTGACCTTGTGAGTCTTGAGCCTTAATGTAAAGGATGGACCGCCATGTGCCATTCCTATTTTTTCTTGAGTGACTTGCTCATGTTTGTTTATACTCAAATGTTTAGCTTGACTCTTTTGTTTTGCATCTTAGGTGAATATGCATGATTTGATATGATTGAGGCATTTCTTATTTTTAGCTGCTTGGCCAAATTAGTCCACCTTGATATTAATCCATTGGTAGCCCCTTTGAGCTTTAAACCTCTTTTTTCTTGTTCTAAGCCTATTGCATAACCTTGAAAAGAAAAAGACCATATTCTACCTTAGGAAGAAAGAGGGAGCTAATGGATTATGTTCAGGAATGATTGGGGAATAAAGTGTGTGGGTGAGTACCTCACCCACAAATTAATAAAAATGGCAAAAGGAAAAATTGTTGATGAAAAAGTGTTGAAAGGAAAAAAATAATTGCTTTCTAAAAAAAGAGAGAGCAACAAAGCAATCAACGAAAAAGAGTTGTTTTTGAAATTATGCTCCATTATTCTTCCTACATTACTATTTCAAAAACCCAAAAAATCCTAAATTTTTTCCTACCTTTGGCCCCATTATAACCTGTAAAAAAATCCTCATGATCTTTGAATGCATGTTTTCTGAAAGTTTGTGAATATTAGAGTCTTGTTAAGTATTACGAGTGTTTACTTGCATGAGTATTTTGAGTTAAAACACAAGCCAAAACACTTGAGCGAATTTTGGTGAGAAAATACACATCTAACTTGAGTGCTTTCTTTCATAATTGATTGTCTTGTGAATTCAAAAGATTAACTCCTGTGTGAAAAATAGAATCTTTCCATTTGTTTATGCATGGTAACTTAATTTCTATAATATTGATTTGTCTCAAGTAAGGTTCATTCCTTTGATCTAGTGTTGATATGAAGTAAAACACCTCAGAACAAAGTTTTGAAATTGCTTAATTTTGCCCAGGAGCGCAAAAGGATAAGTGTGTGGTTACGTGTCAAGTACATGCATGTGAGTGTATGTATGGTATGTACTATGCAAGGTGGCATGAAAAAACAATGGGATGAATATTATGCATTATACATTGTGACATGAATCCAAAGTGAATCCATGCTACGTGTCAAGTGAATGTTAAAATGTTATTTACCTTAAAACTATGTGCATGGTACCATGCATGAATGAAAAGAAGATGTGGATGTAATGCATGTATGCACCTCAAGAGACCCTTATTTATACATTGATGCAAATATGACACGGTTGAAAATTAACTACTTAATTCTATAAAAATGAAAAGATTAAAAAAATAAAGAAATAATGCACGCTGCCTTTGTGTCCTAGAAGGTGTAGAGAAAATCTATTTTCTGGTCTATGGGTTTTTATATAATTCTTCCAAGGATAGCTCTAAATTATCTCACATGCTTCTAGAGCTGAAGTCAACCTCAAGACATAATCCACAACGATAGGCGACCTAACAAATGTGACATGTCAAGAGGAAGCAAACTCTAGATGAAGTCTTCCCAATAGTCAAGTAGATCCGAGATCTAGCATAACAATTGTTGGACCTCCACTCCTTATGGCTAACTCAGGTCTGGGTATAGGACCCCAATATTAAAATGAATGCACTAGCCTACCATGTGTAGTGTGTGAATGGAGAAACCTAAGACTACCCAAACCCACACATGCAAAATAACCAGAAAATTCCTAGACAGATATAACAATTGTCTTCTACCATAGGGTTCAATAATTTTAACAATATAATTATATGAGGACATTAAAGAGTAAACATAGCATCAAGACAAACAAAGATAGATAAATATACATGAAATAAAACGAGAAAGGGGAAAACGAATATATAAAAACAACATACCTTTCACATACTTAACCAATAGGATCGACTCTCCAAAACGTCCCCAGTGGAGTCGCCATCTGTCCCAACCGAGATCACGACGGGACGGCAAAAATCATTTTAAATAGTACAGAGGAGTCGCCACCATAGTTTATTATGGAAAACTATAGAAAAACCTTAAAAGAATGGTCTTCGAAACCAAATTTGGGTTCGGGAGTCGGTTAAGTGTGGGGAAGGTATTAGCACCCCACAACGCCCGTCTTAAGAAGGTTCCCTATTTAATTAAGTGTGAAAAGTAGAAATTTGATATTTAGAATATTTGTTATTCCCCAAAAAAATTAAACAAAATAAAAAAACACATAAGAAAATATTAAAGATTCAAACAAAATTATTTTTTATTTTTTTGGCCCGACAAGGATTGTACCTCGCTCCTACGTATTTTCATTTGGAAAATCAGGGATAACATAGTTTGTAAGACCTGTGAAATTTAAATAATTAAATAAATAATTATTTAATAAATACGGGTAGGGGAGCCTTTATGGCATTTAATGGAGATTGTTATGATGTGGAAAAGTAATAGCTCAAGTGGTTGAGAGTACTTTAAATATGTGAGAGAACTTAGGTTCAAGTCTTATGTATGCTATTTATGTGTTATTTAATTGTTATTATTTTAATTATGTGCATGACCATGTTGAGTTATAATTATAAGAATTATCATGAAACATGAATTGGTTGAGTGGTTGTGCATTAGGATGACATTGGTTTGGTTATGAGTTCAAACCTTGGTAGAACCAAAGTAAACTTTCTTTTTGCAAAAATTAGTTTTGGCTTAAATGTGAAAGGGCAGAGGAAATCCTAGCTGAATTGGCAGCCAAGTAAGGGCTGAAAAATCATCTCATAATTGTGCTTGAATGGCAATTACCACCATCAATGAGATAATTTTCGTTTTGGCCATTAATCACCCTTAATACCTAATTAAAAAGTGAATTAAAGGAGAGAAAGAGGTTTTTTGAGCCTGCCATTAGAGAGGACCTTGTGAGGAGCGAAATTCTAGAGAGGAAATTGTGATTCTGGTGTGAAAAGAAGAGTTTTTTTTTTAAGGAATCAAAGTGAGGTCATTGGTGCTTAAGGGAGGACTCATAATTCAAACTCTAAGCAAAGGAAATTCCAGGTCAGGGGAGCTGATTAACGTCGTTTTAATTGGTTAAAAATTAAATGTATGTTGTATCGTATGTTATTGCATGATCAATGTCTATTTTTGTTGAATTTCGCGTTTTTGGGAATTTTTCCAGAAACCGCTTGGCGGGTGATGAACTGCTGCCAGGCGACACATGCATTTTGCCTATTTTTCTGAGTTCCTAATAGGAATCGCCTGGCAGTGAGCTTAGTGCCGCCAGGCGACGCAAGCCCCGCAAGCCCCGCCAACCAGTTTTCTGGGTTGATCATGAACTGCCTGGCGGTAAAGAACACCTGCCAGGCGATGCTTTTCGTTTTGGTTCGATTTGCAGGTTTTGCATGTTCTGGGTTGCTTTGGTTTGGTGGAAAAGGCATTTTAACAACATTTGGACGAAAAGGAAGGGATTAATTGTGAAAAGTCATGGTAGTGCGAAGGAATCAAAGGAGATTGGCTATGAATGAATGTTAGGGTGGAAGAATTGGGGTTTTCGAAAATTGTATAACAAATTGCGTAATGAACTACAAACTTATTGGATGAATTGTGATCCTACACTTTTGAGTGGTGAGTATTGAGTCAAAACTAAAGGAAATCAGGATGGTTGGGCTAGTTGAGGTTCGTAGGCGCAAGGGAAGGGTTGTTGGATTCCTGAAACTGCAGGAACCGTCTAACGGCACCCAATTGGCCGCCAGGCGCCATACCAGAGACGTGCATGGTGTTTTGTTCACGAAAAACGTTGTTTTTCGTACTTTTCGCGGTACAGGAACTGCCAGACGCCTATTTTGCACTGCCAGGCGCAACCTTTGTGATTTGCGCAGTTTTCATAAAACTGCAATTCTCTATTCGTTAACTGTCCGATTTAGGTGAAATTTTGCCAGGTGCTCCATAATATGACGTTCTTCACCTTGAATGGTGGAGATTGGATTTGGAGGACAGTAGCTAGAGATATACGTTACTCAATATTGCTGATTTTTGAGTCTTTGAAATACATGATTAAGCTCTTGATAATTTCAAGTATCTTCTAATGAAGCATTATTGGGTTATGTGGTAAGTCTATATCAATTTGAATGTTCCTTTGGATTAGTCACATGTGGAGAATTGGTTATTGATGAAGGCTTGTGTGTCAATATTAATTTGCATTGGTGCCTAAAATCATGTGCTTAAATTGTTAGAATGATGTTGCTTATACTTGTTTGAGCATGCGTTATTCATAAGTTAGAATTGAATGCTAGCATGGGTTTAAAGGTGGAGAATATATATGAAATGTGAATGGATTGATTTTACTTTGTTTTGGGTGCTTAAAAGCCAGTATTATGCAAGTACTGGTGTAGCGCCTGGCGGTGGTGTTTGACCGCCAAGCGATGGCTACAAGTAGAGAATTGAAGCGTGTTGTGCCTGGCGATAAGGGTTGTCCCGCCAGGCGATGCTTGTGGAAACAGTAGCATCAGAGGCACTTGGCGCCTGACAACACGTGTCCCCCGCCAAACGGTTTGGAAACCTTTTGCGTCTGGCGACTCGTGTGGAGTGCTAGGCGATTTTTTATGAAGCAGACATCATGTTTTGCTTGCTTTGGATGTGCGTGGTCTACGAGGCTTTGGGCGATATCTCAAGGGTCAAATGTTGGAGTATTCATGGAGTTGTGGCTCAAGATGGAGGGTAATACGAGCATTTTTTGAGTTGTGGCTCGTAGTAGCGAGTGTTCCTGCATGTGTCCTACGAGTGGTGGCTTGTAGGTTGGCAGCAACGATATATTGAGACTATCAATCAAAGATGTAAAACATGGATTACATGTTGGCATCCATGTGAGATGAGATCAAAGGATGGAGTTCCTTGGATTGTGTGTGTTTTGTTATATAAATTGATGCATATGTTTTATTCTGTTAGCTCACCCTATCTGCTTGTGGTTGGCAGTGATCGTGTACGCGGTACACGGGAGCAGTCGATGTTGCAGGTGGATCTGGTGAGGCATAGAGCCGGAGCGGGGCTAGTTGGGAGAGGACATTCTCAGAGTTTTATATTTTATGAGTTTTTAAAGAATTTCTAATATTTCATATTACTACCCGTAGACATTGTAATTGAGTTTTAAATTTTATGGATTTGAGTTAACTTTGGATGTAATAAAAGTTTTATATTTCCCATGTTTTGAAAAATGGAGCTTAATAAATGAGCATTTAATATTATTATCTTATTTTATTAAGTAAATTTGTAATATCCGGACGAGATGTTACATAGTTCTTTATAAAAACTTTGTTGTTTGATATTATTATTTTGTTTTTTTAATTTTCTAGATTTTTATGTATATGTATATTTTATTAATAATATCAAGAGAACTCAAGATTCTACATGATAAATATTTAGTTATCAAGCAAATCTGAGATTTGACATAATATTTAAGATGATTTTATAATTTTTTTATTTTTTGTTATTTCTATTTTTCTTTCAAAAAAAAGAATTAAAAGCCTATAAAAGAGTGTTTTGATTATAAGCAAGTCCGAGACTTGACATGACATTCACAACTTATATAAAAGAAAATATAATTTTTTATTTTATTTTATTTATATATTATTATTTTTTTAGAGAACTAAAGTCTACGAAAAGCACCTTTTTAAGTACCAAGATAAAAAATAAAGGAAAAGAGAAAGGTTGAACACATCAATGATAAACCCAAAATCATCTAACATGAGGACCCTGAACACATTTAATCATACAACAATTAAAACGATCATATATGTGATGTTATAAGAGAATCATGAAAAGCTTTACGAGCAAAGAAAATTTACCTTAAGGGGACCCCTTTTTGTGTGTGTGCTCTATAATAAAAAAGAGATAGGGCTTTTCGAATTTTTTTTTTGTCCCTTGTATTAGAGAATTTTTGTACTTATATAGGCCCCTTGGGGTACGATTGAGATTCTAGTCTTTAATTATAAAAAAATATATGGGGAAAGAATTAGTCTTATTAAATCGTTGCATAATATCTACAGTATTGATTATAATTATTAACGAAATATTGTCTGTAATTACTAGAATCATATTTTCTGTTACATAAAGATCGTAATCATAACATATTATTCATATAATTGATTCTAATTATTATCAGGAATACTTTCTTCTAAATATTAAAATCGTACCATTCTCTAAAAGCATTATTATCAAAAATACTTTTTGCTTCTAATTAAAATAATATCTTCCCCGACTGACAACGGAAAGAGACACATAAGTGTAAATACAAGATATTTATTCAAATTATTATAAAAAAAAATGGCTCCTAATATTATACCTTTTTCTTTTTTCTTTTTTTTTCTTTTTCCCGTGGTAGAATTAAAGTTAAAAAAAACCTACCATCAATCTAAACATATTATTTTATTTTATTTTATTATTATTTATTATTATTATTATATTATATATTATTTATATTCTTATTATTATTTTTTTTAACCAAACAAATGCATTTACCCGGACGAAATTGGTTGTTGACATTAAATTTTCATTCTCCTCTTCTAGTTGCTTTATTCTACTTTCAAGCCATTTAATTTGTCCTCTACGTTTATTATTTGACTTTTGCAGTTTCGTGGCTTCCTTATGTAATTCATTAAAGGCATCAAGCAATTCATAGTAGTTATTTTCATCATGTTCATATTTGAAACTACTCACACTACTTTTAGAGGATCCTGTTCCAGCCATCAGACACATTGTTTTCCTCCTTAGTGCTCTCATTCGATTCATTGGATGTGCTGGAATCATTGTCTTCTACAAGCAATATAACCTTTCTTTTTCTTCATGTGCTTCTTTGCCTTGGTCTTCTCTTCCAACTTCTGTTTCATCTTGAGTACATGGCAAACTGGTTTGATGTGTCCTGTTTTGCCACACTCATAGCAGGTTGGAGTGCTAGAACGTTCCTGCTTTCTGGACTGTCTCTTATTGTCTGCATAGTTGTTGTTAGTCTTATTTTTAAACTTCAAGAATTTATAGAACCTTTTTACCATTAAACTCAAGGCTTCACTGTCAGAATTTCCATCATTTGAGTCATTTGCAGATTATGTTTTCTTAAGCTTTGTTCTAGATTTCACAATACTCTTCAAGGCTATAGTGTGCCTCTTTTCTCCATCCTCTTCTTCCTTGAGTCTTTCAAGCTCTAGTTCATGTTCCCTCAGTTTTCCAAAGAGAGTGGCTATGTTCATACTGGTGAGATCTCTTGATTCAAAAATTGTTGTAACTTTAGGCTGCCATGTCCTATTTAAGCTCTTCAAAATTTTGATATTGAGTTCCTCTTTGTCAAAAGTCTTGCCAAGGGCTAGGAGGTGATTTACTATATGTGTAAATCTTTTCTGCACATCACATATACTTTCTCCAGACTTCATCCTGAACATCTCATACTCCTGAATGAGAGTGTTCTTCCTTGCCCTTTTGACTTCATTCGTGCTCTCATGGGTCACTTCCAAGACATCCCACATTTCTTTGGTTGATTCACACACAGATACCTTGTAAAATTCATCCAAAGTTAGTGTAGAAGATATAATATTTTTGGCTCTAACATCATAGTGTGCTCTCTTGTTCTCGTCAGGAGTCCACTGTGAGAATTCTTTGGGGACATTTTTACCTTCCACAACTTTAATTGGTTGAAAAGGTCCATTTACCACAACATCCCATACCCCTTGTTCACTGATTCAAGAAAAATTTTCATTCTAATTTTCCAAAAAGGATAGTTTTCACCAGCAAACAAAGGACGCCTATTGATGGATGCCCCTTCAGCAAAAGTTTGAGATGTATTAGACATATAAGGATCTTTCTAATCGATTAGCGTGCGATTAACCAACTCTACTACTAATTGTTAAAACAAATCTGTCTAATATAACTCAACCAAGATAGAGGTGAATTGGTTATTGAATCTTTACTAATTTTAAATGAATCTTGAAAGTTTCTTTAAGGCTTGAATATACATTTGGTCCTTATTTTTGTTGTTTTTATTCAATTTGGTCCCCATTTTCGTTTTGTGTTCAATTAGGTCCTCATTTCATCAAATTTTGTTCAATTTGGTCCTTTTCACTAACGGTGTTTAAATAGTTAAAGTTTTTGCACAGTACATACCACGTGTCAGCTCCTGATTTTTTTGATTTTTTTCTAATTTTTTTAAATCTTTTTAATTTAAGAAAAAATTATCCACGTGTCAAGTCAGAATTGTGCCACGTGTCAATGCTAGTGTCATGTGTCAATTTGTGGTAGTATTTTTTGATTCAATTTAGTCTCAGTTTTTGTTAAAATAAATCAATTTTGCCCTTTCAAATTAACACCAAATTTAATATCTTTTATACATATTATATTAATAGATTTTCTAAAATTGACATTTGAATTTATAATTTTTTAAATTCAATTATAAATTATTAAATTTAATTATAAATTGAATAAAATTCTTATGTTTAATTGCTAAATAGAATATAATTCTTAAATGTTTTTTCTAATATTTATATTCTAAAATACTTTTAAAAATTGATATTAAAAATATTTTATATATTAAAAATATTTTAAAAAAATAAACTAATATTTGAAAAATTAACATTTAAATATAAAATATTTTATATTTTAATATCTAAAATGCAATAAAAATATTAAATATTTTAGATTTTAATGTCAATTTTACAAATGTTAATAAAGATTTTTAAAATTTTAATAATTATATTTTAATAATATTTAAATAATAATATTCTATTTAACAATTGAATCTAAGAATTATATTCAATTTATAATTAAATATTATAATTTATAATTGAATTTCAAAAAGAACTAATAATGTCAATTTTAAAAATTATATTGTTCCAGTTTAACAAAATTTAGAACTAAATTAAACAAAAATAACGAATATATGGATTGAATTGAAGAAAAATAACGAATATTGGGACGAAATTCAACAAAAAAAATAATAGAACCACACACTGACACGTGACACTAGCATTGACACGTGGCACAATTGTGACTTGAATGTGGACATTTTTTTTGAAATTAATAATTTAAAAAAATTAAAAACAAATTAAAAAAATTTAAAAATAAAATAAAATCGGGAGTTCACACGTGGCATGTACTGTTCAAAAACATTAACTATTTAAACACCGTTAGTGAAAAGAACCAAATTGACCAAAATTTGATGAAAATGAGGACGTAAGTGAACACAAAACGAAAATGGGGACCAAATTGAATAAAAACAACAAAAATAGGGACCAAATGTATATTTAAGCCTTTCTTTAATCTGTATACCCCAAATAACCAGTTTTACAGTTCTGTGTTAATGGAATGTGTAAATCAATTGAGAAAGGCATAAAAGATGAGAGAAACAAAGAAAACAACAATTTATACTGGTTTGATTCAAGATGAATCTACGTCCAGTCTTCTCCTAAGGAACCCACTTAGGATGATTTCACTAAATCAATAGAGATACAAGAATTACAAGAGCATCTATATAATTGAAGATCCTAAAGACTAAGGAGCTTGATCTACAAATCAAGAACTCCCCCTAGATGCAATGCATCCACACAATTGCACCTAGACCTTCACTTCACACAGTGAATCAACTGTAAACAAAAATACAATAAGAAAGGAATAGGAACGAATACACCTAGTGGATGTGCAGATTTGTCACTTGATCCTAGATCACATCTTGACCCATTAAGGTTGAATCCAGCATCAATCTTCTTGAAGGTTCACTTGAATGATCTCTCAAGAAAGCACAAGAACTCTATAGATTTCAGAAAAGTAGAAAAACAGTCTCTCATTTTGCAATTCAGTTAGTTTTCTTTCTATATTTAAAAATGATTTCAAAACTGATTTTATACCAAAGTTATACTGCAGTGACTAATAGATTAGGAATTTACCTAGTAGATTATCGTGAGTGTATTTTCACTGAATCAGTGCAATGTCCTTATCTAATCTATTAGTTAAGTAGCTAATTTATTCACGAGTTCACATTCAAGAGTTTGACTGACACAATTTGATGCAAACTTGTTTTACATGTAATACTTTATCTATAACACCTAAGGCAAAAGATAGAACATCAGGACTAAGCCTAAACCAGTGATGCACATGATGCATAGCCTTGGACATCATCAAAATCATCTTCACTTGAGTTGAACAAGCTCCCTCTTTCAACACATGATTTCATTATTCATACACTAAATTACATGGAATTAATTTTCCAATTAGATAAATCTAACATTAAATTAATTAAGTATTATCTGGTATTTATCCATTTATAGATCTAATGATCCTAAAGTTACGTAATTTTTATACATCATTAAAGTTTTATTGTCTAAAGTTTGATTGTTTTATATATAAATGTTTGTCAATAATAATTTCCTTATATTTTTTATTCTTAATAAATATATTTTTTATTTTTGGTTCACTTTTGTTTATTGATGTTCTCTCTTTAATTGTGATTATAAAGGAAAAAGCTCAATTGTGAGATCTAGTTTCTACTATTCGTAATACACTAGTATTCGTAATACACTAGTATGTATTAGTTCTTTAATACAATATATTATCGGTGTGGAATGAGTTTACACTTGAAATTAATTGATTTGAACATTGAGTAAGTATTTCAAATCCAGTTAAAAATTATTATCTTTTGTGTATTGTTACTTTTGTTTTTTTACTTTTACCACTTCGTCTTTCTTTTTGTTTTATTTTTCCTTATTGTTGTTGTTTTTAATATCATTTAAAGTGGTTGAGAATGATGTACATGAAACTGAGTCTTTTGTTTTGTTGGTTTTTCACCGTAAAGTACCGACCAAAAAAGAAGAATTGGGTTGTTGTAAGGCCCACTTACTTTACTACCTTTATTTTAAAGGACTGCCCCAAATAAGTTGGGCCTAAGGCTGGCCTATAAGGAACCAAAGCCCCTAAACCAGCTGAAACACTTTCATTCTTCTCACTTTCAGAAAAATAGTCTTCTTTCTCTTAGAACAGTAACGTTCCTCTGCTAGGGTTTGGGGTTCATCCAAGTTCAACTGAGTTCAACCCATTTCTTTAACTCACGTAAGTTCCTTCCGATGCATACTCTTCTCTTTTAGTTTAATCTTCGTGCTTGCCTTTAGGGTTCCTCGTAATAATCTCGTGCTTCCTTTGTATTGAGATTTTCAGCTCTTAAATATGCTCTTGGAGTTGTCTTGCTCATTCGCTTTAGGGTCGGGGTCGTTTTGACTAGCTCTTTCCAGGTAAGGGAAGCTAGGGTTTATGTTTTTTTAAAGTTATTTTGCCGAGTTTTGGTCTGTTGTATGGTTGTGATGCTTGAATAAGGTTGTTGGTCGAATAAAAATGTATGGTGTGCAAGTATGTTTGATTGATGTGCCGCTACTCTTTTTCTACACTCCACACTTTTCGTAAAATGAAGATTTCTACTACGTTAACCGTTGGATTGAGCTGAAATTGTAAAAGTTGATCCTTAACACATAATTCTTGACTTTGACTGGTCGGATATTTAATCGGAGCTCTATAGTGAGAGCAGTTTTTATCGCAAGATCACTGAATTTGTGTTGTTGACAACACTGCACCTTTTTCATAAAATGAAAGTTACTAGTTCGTTAACCGTTGGATCGAGCTAATATTTTAACAGTTGATCCTTAACACATAGCTTTTGACTTTGACCGGTCTGATCTTGAATCAGAGCTCTGTAGTGAGAGAAGTTTTTATCGCAAGATCACTATAGTTTAGTTGTTTCTCTAAACTTGAATGGTTATTACTGACTTGAATCTAATTGTTATATTAAAAGCATGTGATAAATGATTATGCATGAGTGATGTGATTCATGGATTGTGGATGATGGGTTTGGTATGAACTTGGCATGTGATTTAAATGAGATGGTTGGTATCAAGGAAACATGGTATTGATATGAAATACAAATATATATTCACTATTTGGGAAGGATAAGTTGGTATGGATTCAACATTTGGTTAATAATGAGAATGGGTTGTAAAGGTTGACATGAGCTATTGTGTATGGTAAACATTACTTGATTGATTGAACATGATTGGTCTGTGGTCAGTGCGTAATTCCTTGAAATCTCTAAGTGGAATTTTAGGGTCGTACTTCAGTGGTCGGGACGTAATTCCATGGCCCTTGTTAGTGGGTGTCCATGGTGGTGCCCCATCTATATAATTTGGTAAGGATTCAAGGTAAGGATTGCATCCTGACACTCTAAGGAGTCAATCAGTCTCACTTAGAGCGGACTGACTCCTGTGGTGGGAGTAGCAGGAGGCCTGAAATTCATTAAGGGTTACCCTTGTGTGTGAGGGAATTGATTCATTGTAACACTTGTAACACTTGTAACACATAGCTCGGGGGTGAGCAGAGGTATCTACCACAAGTGCGAGCATCCGCTGAATCTGACCAAATTATATGTATCCGGATGAGTCAGGTCGAGTCTTAGTGTATTGATATGGAGGTCATAACATGCTTGGATGATGTATGTATATTGGACTGTGAAAGTATATCTGATTGCATGATAAAATCTTTTTGGCTTTAGCATACCCTTTTGCTGGTTTGATTGCCTTGTATGTTGTTCTTTTACCGTTGCGATGATCATCAATTTATTGATGGGAGAAAATGCGAGAGGTACTCGAGGTCAACAGAGAAGGGATGGTTCCGCTGCACAGTCTACCCGTGTTGGACTTCATGTCTCTTTAGGCTTTTCTTTAGGGCGAAGGCCCGTGTATTGTATTGCCCTAAGGCTTTATTTCGAATACTGGCTATCTCTTACTCATTTTGGGTTGTAGGCATTGTAGTGAGCTTTAGTATTTCCTTTTAAGTACCTTGGATAACTGTAAGGAGTGACTTTATACTCCGCAACTTGGCTCTTTATATTATCCGGTGTAAGATTTCCTTTAAATATGTTATTATTTAAATGGGATGTTACAGCTGCAACCTGTAAAAACTTAAAAAGAAAAGGAAGTATTGTCCTGTATGTCTTCGAACTAGGTCAGTTTAGCATTATAAATCTCAGATTTTTTTTTATTTAAGATGTTTTTTTTTTTTGTAAAAGTATGATATGCTTAGCACCACTATTGAGGAAGATATCTCAACTTGGTTTAGGTTTACTACTGTAGTCTCACCTATCACAAAGATAAATAAATAAATATATACATACATATATATATATATATATATATATATATATATATATATATATATATATATTTGATATGCTGCATATGATAGTTAGGGTTATAGCAGTCAACTTAGTTCATATTTTTTCTGCAAGTGCCAAGTATATCACAGTTTTATGAAAACTACAAACATCTCAAATAAATTAAAACACAAAATTTATAATACTAAATTGAGCTAGTAAAAAAACACTTGTACTAGAACTTCATCTGAAAATTCTTCCATTTCTATAATTTATTGCAAGTTGCAGCAAAATTCTCATTTATGTTTTTGTATACAAAGATTAATTGTGAGAATCTATAAAATCATACTTTAGGAGTGATTGTGTTTAAAATAATGAGATCTTAGTGTTATTTTAATAAATAAACCATTTATATATAAATAGAAATTTCATAAAAGATTTCATTATGTAGAAAACAATATCTCTTTAAAACTCTGTTTCTCTAAATTTTCTCTAATTTCTTTCTAAAACTTCTCACTATGCTCTCATCCTTTTGAAGATCAGAGGCTGCCAGAGTGATTACTGCGGCGAAATCTTCGAGTCTGTCCGATCATTTTTCATCGATTTAGGTCAAAATTTTTTGGTGTGGTACAAAAATCCATGGTTGAAAGTTATCCAAGTTGTAAACAAGTAGTTATTAGCACAAGATTTTGAAAGCAAAAATAAAATGTTGGTTTTGTTGTATGACCACACTAGGACGAAAAAGAACTTATATGTATGGCAAACAACTGTTGCTACATAGGTTTAGTGTTGGGTTTCACTATAATTTTGTTTGCATTATATACTGTCCATTGCTTCTATCATTTGATGTCTTGCTTCTTTTTTCATTCCTCGATTTTGTATTTTCCTAAACATTTAGCTAGGTCTTGGTTTGATAAAGAAATAAATCTAATTTGGCATCTCTAAATTGTTTTTTCCAAGTTTCGCCACTGAAAAATAGGTTTCGTGAGGAAAAAGTAATTTGTAACCTATTTAGAGAGAGAAGAGGAATAACAAAGACATTGTTCTTCTTCATGGTAACTTATCTATACTTTTACCTTATTAATAGTTTTGTCATAAATATATTTTCTCTTTATTTCTTTCCTTTCTTTTTTTTTTCTTGGAGAGAATTGGAGGAAGTAGTGGCAAGGGAAAAGAAAGTTTGATAGAAAAATAATTTTGTTGGTTTTTCACTCTGAAGTACCGACCTTTAAGAATCCAATCTGTAAGAATTTAAAGAAAATAATTGTTTAATTAAATTCTGGCATGTCTTTCGGTTAGGTCAGTTTAGCAATATTAATTAAATTGCATATGAAAAATATAATTAGAACGGTAAATTTAGTTTTGATTTTTTTTTCTCAATAATCGTGCTAAGCATATCACATTCATCTAAAATAAAAATAGAACCGAAATTTATAATGTTGAACTCAAGACGTACTTATGCGAGAATTTAATTTGACAATCCTTCTCTTTTTTTTTAATTTATTGCATGTTACAACAAAATTCTCCTTTTTTTTATTTTGTATATAAGAGACTTTTGTGATCACGATATATTAATTTTTTTTTGTATTTTGTTATAATGGAATAGGAAATGTAATGACTTTTTAATTTAGTTACTATTTATAGTTGTATTTTATTTTACTTAACTAGTTAGATGTTCATTAAAAAGTCATGTATATATTTTCAATATTTCTAGTAGTTACAATTTAAGAATTTTATATCTTTTGTCTTAACCAAATGTTAGCGATGTAGATTTTTAGATTTTTATTTAGTACGACCTAGTGTTGCTATTTTCCATAACCTTATAATCCATTATTAGAAATATATGTAAAATTATTTAAAGAATTTGTTTATAGTAAATATATGTAACCAACCTCCCAGCCTTCCATGAAGTCCTAGTTTTCCTCTGCATCAAACACGTGCCAGTTCCACATGTCAGACCTGATGAACGGTTTCTGGTTGGTTGTGTTGGCCCGAGAGAGTTCATTGATTATTGAATCACTCAAAATTAAAGTCTAAAATTAGTTCTGAATGTCATCAATCAAGATAATGTGATAAGGTTGAAAAATAAATACACTGCACACAACCATTCAAATACATCTCTACACTTCTAGCCCACAAAAATCCCATATATTTAATCTTCAATAACAAAGATCAAGTATATAAAGTAGTGTGAGAATTGAGGTATGCATACCCCGAGCGAAATGTAGTTCCTCGATTCAGACAACCTTTAGCCGATATTTCAGTAACAGTCAAGGTTTCCTCCATGCTAGCTCAGGATGCAATCACAACACAGATAAAATTTCAGCTCTAGGTGTAGAGTATGAGCGACACACATTGCATTTCTAACCATAAACCCATACTTAGTCGTCATTAGGGTTTTAGTGGCAAAATTTCTCACCGTAACCCATGCTTAATCGTGATTAGATTATTAGTTGCAAAATGAGAGAAATCAATAGAATTAAAAATTACAAACCATGAAACTAAATCAGAGAGTTCAGTAGAATAGAAAATTACCACTTTTTTACGAAGACATCATCAAATAGGTCATGTTGCACTTTTGAGGGAGATGTGAAATCTCACATACTTTGAATTTTGAAAAATTTACCAGAATTGCACGCCTCTCTCTGAACGCTTTAAGAAATTTCACAAGATTTTTGGAAATTTTGTACAACAAATTGAATAAAGAAATGATTGGCCATTGCTTATATACAAGAACTAGAAATCACGCAAAAGAGATGGTGCTCAAAACGAAAAAAAAATCAAATGACATCTTAATAAAAAGTTAAAAATATTAAAATAATAAAAATCTGTTGCAGTTAGAATAAAATAACAAAATTAACATTTTTTAATGGTTTAATATAACCGCAACAAAATACCCGCTAATAAAAATTATTATTTTTGTAGTGGAAGAACCTTGTTAAGGATATGGAATGAACGAAAGAAATGGGAGATGGGAAAGATATTGTCTCGGTTTCAAGGTTAACAAGTATAATATCTTTTTTAAAATTAATATATATATATATATATATATATATATATGTAATTTATACCAATTTTAGCTATAATCGGTATAAAAAGTCTTTTTCAATATTACAAAAATGTCACTGTATTAATTTTTATACCGGTTGAAAATATAATTGGCATAAAAGATCTCACGTTATTTATAAAATTGTTGTCCGCCTCTTATTTTATACCTAGTGGATTTGAATAGGTATAATAATGTAGGTATACAAAAATTATTTTGCACTAGTGTTTATTAGGTCAATGTGCATGGATTATTTATACATTTTGAGTTTGAATATCTAAATTAATATTATTTGCTTATTTCTTTTATATTTTAATACAAATTTTATTTTATTGTTAGAATGTTTTATAAATAATATATATATATATATATATATATATATATATATATATATATATATATATATATATATATCTAATACTATATACAATTGGGAACTAACAAAAGGCAAGATTTTCAATTGAATAATATATCTGACCTACTTCTCAATTCAAATTTTTATCTACAAAAGGTAAAAACGCTGATGTGTCAATCTCTCAGCATTTTGAAGTCTGAAAAAAAAATGGAAAAGAAATTGAAAACCGAAAGTTTTAATTAAAACTTCTTTCTCTCTCTTCCTCAGTCTTCTCACCTTCCTCCTTCTCAATTCTTTCTCTCTCTTTCTCATTCTCTCTGCGACCGCCTTCTTTCTTCTTTCTCTCTCTTTCTCATTCTCTCTGGCACTGCCTTCTCACTTCTTTCTCTCTCTTTCTCTGTCTCTGTTTCTCCGCGTTCATCGCATTCATCATGGTTTCTCTGCCTTTCTTAGCTTCTTCTCTAACATCTTCTTCTGTTCATCTTCTTCTTTTCATCGAGTTGTTTTTAAATCGCAAAAAAATGACTATGGAGATGGTTTATATTTTTTTTCTGAGCTTTGTTTTGTTCATCTTCTTCTGTTCATCATTTTTTTTTCTTTACAGGCTTCAACTGACGCTTACAAAGACATGCATATGAGATTTGTCGTTCATCTGTCCATTTTTTTTGTGGATATCTATTTTTCTTCTTATATTTGCCAGATCTAACTTTTTCATGCTTTTTTTTACAGGTTTAAACCCAGAAGTCGTATTTATTTTGATTTTTCTCAAGCAAGCATCTCATTTTCTTCTTATATTTTGTCAGATCTAACTTTTTCATGCGTTCTTTTATAGGTAAGAACCCAGAAGTCGATTTTATTTTGAGTTTCTCAAGCGAACAACTAATTTTCTTCTTATATTTTGTCAGATCTAACTTTTTTCATGCGCTTTTTTACAGGTAAGAACACAAAAGTCGATTTTATTTTGAGTTTTCTAAAGCGAGCAACTCATTTTCTTCTTATTTTTTGTCAGATCTATCTTTTTCATGCGTTTTTTTACAAGTTTAAACCCAAAAGTCGTTTTTATTTTGAGTTTTCTCAAGCGAACATCTATTTTTCTTCTTATATTTTGTCAGATCTAACTTTTTTATGCGTTTTTTTACAAGTTTAAACCCAGAAGTTGATTTTATTTTGAGTTTTCTCAACCAAACAACTCATTTTATTCTTATATTTTGTCAGATCTAACTATTTGTTTCGTTTTTGTACAGAACTAATATGGTTCACTACGACATATGGTTTTATTACGCAGATTTCATTTTCATTTTGACCTTTCTGAAGCGAACAACTCAGATTCTTCTTTTATTTTCTCAGATCTAACTATTTTCTGAAGCGAACATTTTGCTACATGTCTAATATGGTTCACTGCGACAGATTTAACATCAGGTTTATAAAAAAAAAAATTATCTAACTATTTTTGGCGTTTATGTACTTTGATCTAACTGTTTCTTATATTTTTCTTCTGTTTACAGGCTTCAAATCAAGATTTCAAACTAATTTAAGAGTCTTTTTCGTTGTACAACTTAACTGGTAAGTAATTTGTATCAAAATCTACCTTTTTATTTACCAATTTATCTGTATTTTTCCACCTTTTACAAGCAACCCGTTCATCTTCTTCATTTTTCTACCTTCAACTTCTTGGTGTCATTTTTTTTTCGTTCATGGTATTTTTTTAATAATGCATTCTATCAGCAGATCTCTTTATTGTTACCCGATTTACGTTTTTATTTGGACATTTTTCAAAGAGTTCATCATACACTATATTTTTTCAAAGTTCTACACCAAAAAGAGTTAATCTAACTATTTTTTCCGTTTATCTACCTTGATCTAACTGTTTTTCTTCTGGATACAGGCTTCAAATCAAGATTTCAAAGTCATGCACGAGTCTTTTTCGCCGTACAACTTAACTGGTAAGTAATTTGTATCAAAATACCTTTTTCTTTACCAATTTATCTGTATTTTTCCACCTTTTGCAAGCAAACCCTTCATCTTCTTCATTTTTCTACCTTAAACTCTGTTTGTGTCATTTTTTTTCGTTAATGGTATTTTTTAATAATGCACTGTATCACCAAATCTCTTTATTTTTACCCAATTTTTGTTTTTATTCGGACATTTTTCAAAGAGTTCTTCACTGCTTTCCAATCACCGTTTACTCCATCAAAACCATTTCGTTTACAAAACGTTTTGTATTCCAACCCCTTCAAATACTGCTTCGAATTTTTTCCAAATCAACCTGTCAATCAGTATTCAAACGCATTAAATTTCGCACTGCTCGAGATAATGATGAATAAACTGCTCCATCATCTGCCACTGCTCCATCATCTGCCACACGTTATAATTATTAAACTTTACTCTATTCCAATATTAAATACCCCTTCCTGAAAAAAATCAACATTAGTAAATTACATTAAATAATTCTTCTTATACTTTTACGACGCTTCATAATTCTTTTTTTTAACGTATTATTTTTTAATTCGTATTTATTAACTAGTACTTTTACCAGTTCAGACTGTCCAGTATGTACGGATACTTCCAACAGCTATGATTTCTCCTATTCTTTATATATATATATATATATTCCCTATGTTTACCAATTCAAAGTCAGACATCTGATTTTTCTACTGTTACCCATTTTCTTCTCTTACAATTTTACTTCATCACCAACCTATTCTCCTGCAATGGAATCCATGCCCACACCACAATCTATACTTTTTTTAGAAATGGTTGGCAGATTCATTTCTATGTTTTTGAAAGACCAGGTATATTTTTTGATTCAAACTCATTTATTTTTGTTATTTATATTTATTTATTTCTTTATTCTTAACTTGCTAATCTTTTAAGGACCTTGCTACTAAATGGATTGTTGTTGATTACCAAAGTAATGTTCACCATGTTACTTACAACATGAATATTCACACTCCAATGATTACCCAAGGCTGGAACCAACTAAGATCTTTCTATGGAGATCATCAACTCTCTGCAGAGGATCACCCTGAATTGTTTTTTGAAGTTGAAAGTGAAAGAACAAGCAGAGATATCAAAGTTCTTTATCCATTTTTTTGGTATTAAAGTTGAAAATTTTGTATGTAATTTTGTTTGAACTTCTTATATATATCAATATATAAGAAGATTTCAATTGGACTCTTATTTTGTATGCAGTTATTATATATCTCAATATAAAAGTTATATTTTATTCTCTTTTATTATATGTATTTTCCTTTTTTTTATTAGATTTTGTTCGACTTCATTTTAGTCAATATAAATTATTTTTAATTAGAAATTGAATTAATTAACATTAATTACCATTCCATATAAATTGGAAATTTAAAAGTTAGTGAAATACAATAACTATTACTTATTAATTATTATTATTAAAATAATATAAGTTATAAAATAATTAAAATATTTTTCACCATTTTCATACTCAGAAGAATTTAAGATCAATTTTTATGGAAAAATAAAATTTAAAATGACCGTTTAAAAAAAGTTGTTCGAATTATCTCCAAATCAACGTGTCAATCAGTATTCAAATGCATTAAATTTTGCATTGCTCAAGATAATGATGACAACATGTCAATCAGTATTCAAATGCATTAAATTTTGCACTGCTCGAGATAATGATGATTAAACTGCTATATCATCTGCTACACGTTTTAATTATTAAATGTTTTCATATTCCAATATTAAATACTAAATCGTCAACCAAGGACCGTTTCATTTTTTAAAATTTCTCTTCATTATGGTTTTCACTTCTCAAGATAAAATTAATTGCACTGTCCAGAGTTATCAACACTTCTCAAGACGATAATCATGATTGCTCTACGTAATATTATTATCACTAACACGCTTTGATTACCTGTACCTCTCTTCACACTCAAAGAACGCTGCTACGTCTACAATTTACAACTTATCTTCTTTCAAGGATACTCATATGGGTTCATATGTGTAGATCAGGTTTCCAGACATGTATTGGAATATACAACATTCATTTATTATAGTAAGAGAGTGTCATGTCCCAAAAAAATATAATTGGTGGTCTTCATAATTAATGTTTTGGAGCAGTAAGTATCATAAGATGACATTTTAGGAACCTTTACAAAGTTTTTTTAGAGAAAGTAACTATTGTTTTTAAAATAAATTAAACTAAAAATGGTAATACAATAAATTAATTAGGATTTGGTGTGGAATTTACAAAATATTACACGATATTTACTGAAATGTTTCGTAGTTTTGAGAGTGAATACTTTCAAATATAATTTTCATGTTATTTGATACAATAATATTTACTGTTTAAGAATTATAATAGTGAAGTAAATGGAAATCATAAGTTATAATTTATTTTTAAAATAAATGCAAATCGAGGTAAAATCTAAAATTTCTAAATTTTTCAACAAACAAAATTGAAATAAAGTTCATGCTTCAATAAATATTTATTAAAGTTTAATAAGTTAAATCCATGAATGAAATATATTTGTTTGCTTCCTCATTCCAGTCCCACGTCTTAAAAATTTCAGAGTACAAAAAATATTTATAATTTAAAAATAAAAGAATACATAATGATAACTACCAAATATTTTTATATAAATATTAATAGTTTCTCCTTTTTTATAGACAAAATTAGTTATTTTTTTAATTTTTGTTTTAAAAATAATATTACATATTACACTTTTTTGAATTTGATTAATTAATAATTTCTTATTAATAAAAAATGCAAACAAAATTATTTACTTTAAATACATTTATTTACCAAATTAAAAATTAAAACTTTTTTTTACTTGGCTTGCTAGATATGCTTTTAATACTTTTCAAAAAATACTTTTCATCTTCCAGAAATTAAAAGATGTTTAGGAGAATAAAAGCAACTCTTCAGTTTGTCTCTTCCAACACATTTTTATAATCAATTTAAATTAGCATTAATTATGAAGGAACCAACAACTTTTTTAGTGTCTCAATACAATGTTATATTTGAATTTATTGTATTATAATTTTAAATGGAAAATATTTTAAAAAATCTACATACCTTCTTGCAAAACTTTTATACGGGGTCCAAAAATCTTCTCACATTCCCATAGAGTAAAAGTCATTTTGAATGACGAAAATCTCTAATAGTATATAATCTAATATATAATTATATATAATTGCAAAGCTAACAATACTGTTTTGAGTTCTAATGGCATTGTCCCAAAATATACATCATTGGTGGTCTTCATAATTAATATTTTGAAGTAAATATGATAAAATAACAACCAAAGTTTCTTGGAGATGGTAGCTAATTTTTATAAAATAAATCTAATTAAAGAACGTAATATAATAAATTAATTAGGATTTTGTGTGGAATTTACGAATATTACATGACTGAAATGTTTTGTAGAATCGAGAGTGAATACTTTAAAATATAATATTAAATCTTATTTGATAAAATAATATTTACTATTTCAGAATTTTTATAGTGAAGTAAATGCAAATCATAAACTACATTTTATTTTTATAATAAATACAAATTATAAAGGCATAATCCAAGTTTTTAAATTTTTGAACAAACAAAATTAAAATAAAGTTCTGACTCCATGAATTTGTCTCATTAATGATAACATAGACTTTTAAAAAGTTCAAAGTAGAAGAAAGATTTATAACTAACAAATATTTTTTATATAAGTATTAATATTTTCTCCTCTTCTACAGAAAAATTATGTATTTTATTAATTTATTTTAAAAATAGTCATTACATATTACACTTTTCTTAAAATCTGATCAGTTAATAGTTTCTTTAAATTAGTTACCTTAAATATATTTAATTACCAAATTAAAAGTTAAGACTTTGCTTTTTTTTACCTAGCTTACTGAAAGATATATTTATACTTTTCAAAATCTACTTTTCATCTTCCAAAAATATAAAGATGTTAAGAATTAAAACAATTTTCCAGTCTTTTCCAACACTACTTCCAAGATGTATTTTTTCAACCTCTTAAAGAACTTTTCAGTTTCATCCAACCTACTTCCAAGATATATTTTTACGGCTTCTCAAAGATGAATGTCTTTGTCATTAAATAACATTAAATATTAGAAACCAACAACTTTTTGTGTTTCTCATTGCAATGTTATATATGAATTTATTGTATTAAAATTTTAAATGGAAAATATTTTAAAAATCCACCTACCTTTTTAAGAGAGCTTTATACAGTTTTCAAAAATCTTCTTAAATTTTAACGTAGCTTATTGAATAAACTTTATAAATCAACACTTACGTCTTTCAATATAAATGTCAAAAATATACATAATAAATGGAAAACTTTTCGTCTTCCAAGAATTTTTCATTTTAAATTATGACTATTTATTATGAACAACAACAATCATGATTTGTGGTACTCAATGAATCATGAAGTATCAATCAAACACATAATTAGAGTTTAAGACATTCACGAAAAATATTATTTATCATTTTTAAGTATATAAAAAATATAAAAATTTTATATCATCATGTTGTTTTTTGAGATGTTATATGCTTCTTTATTTATCGCTAATGATTAATACAAAATGCAAAGTCTTCTTCTATTAATGTGCTTGAAAACCGATTGATCTAATATTACTTATTATGGTTGTATTCTTAACTTTATATCAATTATGGTTTTAAAATATTGCATTGGAAACCAAAATCTTCTTCTATTAAGTGTTTGAAAACTGATTGATCTAATTATACTGATTATGGTTGTATTCTTAACTTTATATCAATTTATGATTAAATTTAAATATTAATTTAAGAAAAAATTTATATTTATGTAGGATTAATGTAATATTATCATTTTATATTTTTATATAATATTACATTACATTGAATTTACATTGGAAACTTTTTTTTTTCATTTAATGTCCTTCGAAACTGAACTTTTCTTATAGTTGATTTTTGTAAAATCAAGCAGTAAATAATATTAGGTAATATATTCTTTCCGTGTATTTTTAGAATAAATTTCAAAATTAATTCATTGAAAATAATATTGTTTTTAAGTTGTGAAAAATTAATCATAATACATATAATAATATTAATAAATTTTGGATTCAAATTTGAAATCGTAATGGACAGTAAAAGAAATAGAATGTGATAAAAAAAATTAAATTTAACATTTAAAATGAAAAATATATACAAAAATTTAATTTTTGTAATAAATACTTGAATATTTCCGATAAAAATATATAAATTCAAATATTCAAAAAATTTGATGACCCATAATGATATAATAATATATTATAAAATATAATAATATGTAGCAATGTAAATATAAAATATAATAATATTAATATAATTAAAATATAAGGTAAAAATTAAAAGTTATAAATTTTTTAAACTTTTAAAGATATGGAAATAATTAACTATTTCAATTTCAATATTATTGCAAGATTAAAATTCATATATTGTGAAAATTGGAATTCGAAGTATATACAGTAACATTTTCTCTAAAAGCAATTACCAAACTGAAACTTTAGAATGAAAGTGGTACTATTTGACTAATTAAACAAAAAATATACAATAAAATTTAAATTTTAACATTAAAAAAAATTGTAAAATAGTATAGGTTTTTCAATAGATTCTTATAATATCTCTAAACAACTTTCAAATATTTTTAACTTATAAGAAAGGTTCGTATTTTATATATTATCAAAATATGAAAAATGATAAATTAAAAAAATTTAATGGAAATACATTAATATTCACAATTAAAAATAATAAAAGTTAAAAATATGAGATGATGCATGAAGGAAGTAGTCTAGATTTAAATTGGGCCATTATTTAGGCTTTGCTTTCAATAAAAGCTAGAACACTTGTTGGGATCATTTGGGTCGAGCCCAATGTGCTACCTTTGGCCGAGAGTTACTAGAGTGGCTCTCCTTTTGGATGCAAGCAAAGCATGAACTAAGCAAGGAGCATGTGATGGAAGCATGGTGCATGTGACTTGGGCAAGGAGAGTGTGATACGGCACTTGGCACCATCTAGACTCATTTACTACATCACATGGTCTACAATCAAGCTTCTTCTCCAAGCTACATTTGCATTTCATCTTTGTTGCATTTTCTCTTTATTTGGCCGGCCATGTGCCTATAAATAGAGCCACTCAAATATTGTAATGGTTACTCTTGAATTGCTAAAAGATGTTAGTGTTTGAGATCACTCCACACTTCTATTAATTTGAGAGCACACATGGCTAACCTTCTCCTTCATCTCCTCTAGCCACCTTCCATACCATAGCTCCACTTCTACTCTTCATCTTCACCAAATTCTCCATTTCCAAGAGCTACCTTCCTCTAATTCTCCAAATTTCGCTGCACTTCATCTTCTCCTCATCATTCTCCATGGATTTCCTCCCTCTCCTACTCCAAGGACATCCATCATTTGTGCCCAACCATGTGTTTACAATCTTTGTGCTTTTAGTAGATATTAGGCTCTTCTGTTTAGGTTGGTGGTGGACTCATTTTTTATCCCTCTATTAGTAGATTGTTATACAATAGGTTCAGAATAAAATTCTATCTGTGCATGGTTTTATGTTGCTTAAGTCTTGTTTAGTTTTTGCATGGTAAGAACCTATCACGATAGCAAGAATAATTATATTGACATGACTTGTTCTTTTGGTATTGGAATCTATACTGGTGTGTGGTGTTGTGCTTATGATTCTATGCAGGATCTAGGGATGTCAAAAATATTCGTACCCGCGGGTATCCGCGGATAAAACCTACAATGGGTAGGAAACAGATATTAAAAATGGATACCCGCTACCCGTGGGTACGGGTATTTTTGATACCCGAATGTTAACGGGGCAAGTATGGGTATCATAGCATCCGTACCCGTGGATACCCGTATATATTAGTAAAAAATATTCTGACCTAATTTTTTCTCAGCAATCAATCGGAGAAGGTGGACTTGTTGATTAAAGCACTAATTAAAGAATTTCCATTGTGTTGAACGTTTTTTATATTTATATTTTTATGATTATTTGGACTTGTATGAACTTGAGTTTGTTTGAACTTAATTAAAATTTATGACAATGATGTATTTTATTTTATTTTATTTGAATTTATGATTAAATATTTATTTTTTAAATAATTTTGTAAATACCCGCGGGTATCCGTGGATACCCGCGGATATGAAAAAAAATAGACGGGTACCCGCATAACGGATACCCGACGGATATGGATACGGGTATGGGGCGAATATTTATTCAGCAGGTAGGGTACGGGGAAGCTACTACCCGTAGCCTACCCGCCCCGTTGACATCCCTAGCAGGATGCATATTGGCATTAAGAGTGGTAGATCAAGTTCATGTTCTAGTCTCCTTTCTTATTATAATTTTTTCTTGTAATTTGGTGGGCAACAGTTATGGGAGAGAAAGATGTATGGTTTAGATTTATTCTTGTTGTTTTTTTCTTCCTTCTTTGTTTTTTTTGGTATTTGGGTTGGGGTAACCCTATTGCCCTTATTAATATATTTGTTATTGTTGATAAAAAAAAATGTTTGATTTAGGGTAAAGTTATCATGATGGCAAGAGGAATTTCCACAATAATTTATGCTAGAAAGTTAGACAGATGTTTCTATATTGTCATGCAAAATAAATTTAAAGACAAATTTCTTTCCCATATAAATTTTCTCCTCTTACATAAATTCAAGCTACCACATTGTAAAAGCATTGACTATTTTATACAAAAAGTAATGAGAATATTACTGGTAATTATATTCATTATTGACCATTGCCAACGTACTTATAGTTCTCTTCAATATTATATTTAGGGGTATGTAGGAAAGGATCGAGATCATAACACATATTGTGATACACATCATCTCAGTCCACATTATTATGATAATAAGAAGGAAGGTTAATATAGATATTACTACACCCTAAACATCCCCACACTAGGTTTATCCTACCTTGTTTACAGGTCCGTTAATTCAACTACCATTGTCAATTGTTGGTAATCATGCAATAAGAAAATAATTTTTTCAAGCAAAATAGTCACAAAAAGTTTTACTACATTCATTTTTTTTATTTCTTGCAAAAACTTCAAACTTTCATACAATTTATTTTTTTTGAACAAAACTACAAACATTTATCGTGTATTTTTTTTCTTGGACAAAAGTCATACTTCTCATGCAATTTTTTTGGACAAAATTGCAACCCTTTTAATGCCACACAACTATTCAAGTCTCTCATAAGTTCAAATGATATATTATGTTGTGGTGATAACTAAAAAAAAACTATTTATTTCTATAGTACTTTTCTGCTACTTTACTCATCATATTATCTGATGTGGAACTTTAATGAGTACTCACTGTAGAACCAACACTAATAAGAGCATCTTACGTGCAATCAATCAATCAAAAGTTTTAAGTGGTGATTTAAAAAAAAACAAAACCATTAGAAATAATATATGTATAACAAGTGAAGAAACTGAATTTCATGTGAGAGATTTTATTATTACATTTTTAAATATTTTAATTTACTTTTGACTTTTAAAATTAAGAGATTTTATTTTATTTTATATTATATTATTTTCATTATTTTGAATCATTATTTTACTACTATTTTTTTATATATATTCTAAGATTATTTGAAACATACAATAACATGGTCTATTTAGTAATATTTTTTGAATTTTATCAAATTAAATAACAAATTTTTTTTATTTTTTCAAAAGAATATGATTTCTTTTTAATTCAATATTTTTTCACTTTGATCATTTATATTTTTTTTTATTTCTTAATATTTACCAAAGAAGCTCTTTACTCTCTAGACTGTACAAGAAAAAGCATCCACTAATACTAGAATGGATGCCCATAAGCAATGGCGGAACAACGTTGGAACTAAGGGGTCCATGAACCCCAATTTTTTTCTCTTTTTACATTTATATAATTTAATATATGATTTTAAATAAATGTTTTCAAATTTAATATTTTAATAAATATTTACACATTTATATTTATATATAAGAAAAAGTTTTCTTTTTTACATTTATTTTTCAATTTAATCTTTTAAACATTTTTTAAATAAAAATAATTATTTTATTAATATTATTTTTTAAATTGTTATTTGTTTAATTTAATCATTTTTTATTGTTTAAAATTGAATCATTATAAATGAAAATTAATTATATTAAAATTATAAAAATTATTTATATCTAATTTTATAATTATAATAATAATAATTGTAATTTTATTATTTTTTATTATCATAAAAAAAGTAAATACAATATTTTGACTAGTTTATATAAAAATTTTAGGATTACTCTTTTTGTTCCTATTTTCGTTCAAAAATATTAAGTTACTCATTTAGTTTTTTTTAATCTCAATTTGGTCTGAATTTGAAAAAATTATGTAGTTTTGTCCTTTTTCGTTAAATTTATTGAATCAAATCAAGAATTTTTCATCAAAACTGAAGTTAGGAATGATTTGCTTTGTGGGTGTAATTGACATAATCGTAGTATCAATTTTAATGAAAAATTCTTGTTCCGCTTCAAGAAATTTAACGAAAAAGATAAAATTGCATTATTTTTTATAAAATCGAGACCAAATTGAAACTAAAAAACACTAGATGACCAACATAATATTTTTAGACAAAAAAATGAACCAAAGAATAATTTAATCAAAATTTTGACACCCCCAACATATTGCATGAAGTTCCACTACTGCCTATGAGTACCTAAATAGTTTCAGATTTTGAAAAGCAATTTGGTCGTGGCACAAACTTTTTTTTTACATATTATATTTGTATATATTCTATATTACGTTCTTTTATCTCATTATTTATTTTCACTATTTTAAAAACTTTAATACATTTATTTATTATATATGTAATAACAAAGTTATGTGGTAAGAGAGTCACCCCTTTATTTAATAAATCATAAAAATTTAAATTACTCTTGGAATCTTCTCTTTACTTTGAAGTATATATGCGTTGAAGGCGAGACTTTGATTGATGATATGATACTAATGATGCGGTTACTCTGTGCCTTCTATTTTATATTTTATTATGCGAAATGCAACATGAAATCAAGAAACAAACACACAAATTGAAAAAAAAAAAAGAATTTCATCACCATCAATTAAAATTTCCACTTTTGATAACTTTCACATTCTAAAAGAATTCTAATTCTAAAAATTAAATATATTTTTGGTCTTTTAACTTATACCGGAAATTAGAATTAACCAAACTTTGAAACTTTGGACCAATTTAGTCTTTCATCATTAGAAATGCATGGATTTCATCCTTTTAACCAAATTTTATTAAGTTTATTTGACGTTTCAAATGTGCTTCTTAGTTAACATTAAAGTGAAAATATGTAAAATAGTATAAACAACTCAAATGTAAAATAGTTAACATTGAAACGTCAAATAAACTTAACAAAATTTGGTTAAAATGACTAAATTCATGCATTTCTAAGGTTGAGGTACTAAATTGGGTCAAAGTTTCAAAAAGGGACCATTTTCAATTTTCACTAAAAGTTAAGAGATAAAAAATTCAACACTCCTCTTTTTCCAGAAACAAAGTCAAACCCATTCTCATTTTCTTCTTCTCTGCAAACTCAACTCTCCCCTCTGTCTCCCTCTCTCTGACCCTGGCCTCCATCTCACCAACCTTGCTTCTTGATTAGGTCCTGGAGAGGAAGCCACGCATGAGCCTTCTGCTGCCTCCGTTCATAGCCTCTCATCTCCTAGGTAAGTTTTCCTTGCATCCTTAATTCTGATTTCGAAATTCAACTCGAAATTCTGCTTCCATTTAGAGTTTAACCCAATGCTCATCCTTTCTGTGTGATTGGATGATGAATTCTTCTAGGTTGGGCTGAGGAATTATGCTCACCTCTCCTAGGTTGTCTTCACCCAAACTTTAACTCAAGAATAGGTAAGGGAAGCTAACTTTTAAACTCATTTTGATGTGGATTGTGTTTGTGAGTGCTTTAATTGCATGATTGCTTGTTTAATTGGTGTTTGAGACTGCTGATGTGTGAAATTGAGTGGGGGATGTTCTTGAGCGAGCTTGCATGTGAAGAACAGGGAGGATTTCCTGGTAGTTTCGCCTAGGCGAGTTGCTCTCGCCTGAGCGAAAATACCAGAAGATCACCCCTGTAACTGCGCAAAATCTCGCCTAGGCGAGCTGGAGTTGCCTGCGCGAGATAACATCTCGTCTAGGCGAGCCAGTTTAGCCTAAGCGAGAGTTCGCCCAGGATTTTTAATTTGCCGCTGTATGATGTCTCGCCCAGGCGAGATCAACTCGCCTAAGCGAGATAAGCTCTCTAGCTTAGGCGAGACTCTCTAGCCTAAGCGAGATTCCCTGCAGAACTTAGTTTTCTCACTGTTTTGCTTACATGATGCTATATTGATTGCTTTAAGATGATGATAGTTGATCTTGTATGTGATCTTTATGCATGTTAGACTGTGTGATGGGATTGAGTGCGAATTTGATGAGAATGGGAACATGTTGGAGATAGGGTTTCAAGGGAAATCCTAAGGAATGTGGTTTAGTAAATGTAAGGGCATGAGGACTCAGATTGGTGACATCTTGACGCTCCTAGTAACCATTAAGACTCAAGCAGAGTATAATGGATTACGTCGGGGGGAGTAGCAGGAGGTCCTGGTCTATGAATTCGATCCATCATAGAGGTGATGGGATTTACCTTGAGAGTGGTTGGGTGAATACCCCTTGTGCCTAAAACTCTGCAGAGTTTAGGAACCATCTCAAGTGCAAGTCACCAAGAGCTCCAATGCCACTTACATAATCCGGATATCGAGTCTAGAATGATGTGTGGTGTTAGAGTTGAGATTAATTGGATGATTTTTGATAGATTGTATAATAGATCCTGTTTTCTGCCTTAGCATAAAATAAATTGCATGGTTTGCTCTTCATTCAAGTTAGCTTACCCTTCTAGTTTCTATGGTGTGTTCTATGTGTCTTCTACTTTTGCAATGATCGTCCCTATTGAATGGCGTGAGCAGATAATCGTGCAGGTGAGGATACACCCCTCCGGGATGTGAGATGATTACATTAGATGTACCAGTAGTATATGTAGCCTTTTCTTTCTTTTGCTTAGCTGATCGGGTATTTTGTAACCCTTTTGTAGTGTATGGGCTGTATATGTTGATCAGCGTATGTATGGTTATTTTTTGAGGATGACTGTATTATATATTATACTGCCCTACGTCATCATCTGCTTCTGAATTATTAAAATTTAAATGTTTTGTTTAATAGTTTAAAAACTATGAAAACGGGATGTTACAATTTCGGTATCAGAGCAGTGATTCCTTTAGGATCTGTAGGTGTGAGCTTGCTTAGCTTCTATTGTGTGTTCCTCGTAGCGTGTTTGGCATGAGTTGTTGTACTTGTCGACTAATCTAATGGTTCCTCTTTGTGTGATCAGAGCTATGGCACCTAGACCTCCTCCACCTCCTGTTCCAAACCCAGATAATCCTCATTTGGTGGGAGCAATTGAGGCGATGATAGCAGCCATGCAGCAGCAGAATGCTAACATGGTGAACCCGCAGAATCTAGCCTTGCAACAGATGGAGTCTGCAAGACTAGCAGCAGAAGCGACTCAGCAAAGGCACTTGGAAGCCCTACATCAGATAGGGGAAACCGTTAAGCCGCTGGTTCTTCCCAAGCTTCACTGCCACGAGTGCAAAAGTGGAGTTTGGAGGATTTTCTATAACACCATCCATCCCGCTTTGATGGCAAAGTTAGCCCGGATGGAACTGATCAGTGGATGCGGGACATGGAACGAATCTATGATGCTAAGAGACGTCCTACAGAGAACAGGCTGGCATAGACTAAGTACCTTCTTGCTGGAGAGGTCGTGCATTGGTGGTCCAGCATGAAGATAATGTTAAAGGACAGCCATGAGACCATCACTTGGGAACTGTTTAAGAAGAAGTTCTATGCTGAGTTCTTCCCAGATAGTGTGAGGTATGCGAAGGAGGTTGAGTTCTTGCAGCTGATGCAAGGAGACATGTCAATGTCGGAGTACGCTGAAAAGTTCAAACACTTGGGTAGATTTCACACCCTGAAGATGGCAGAGGACTGGCAGTGTAGAAAGTTCGAGAATGGGTTGAGGGGTGACCTCAAGCTCACGGTGGCTCCGTTCTCTATCAAGGAATTCCCTGCCTTGGTAGAGAAGGCAAGAGTGATGGAGAAGCTTAAGGCTGAAGTTGAAGCTGAGCAGAAGTCTCAGCTGAAGGTGGGAGGGCCATCTGGGTCAACGAGCAAACACAACGACAAGAGGAAGCCATACTATAGACCTCAGCCCTAGGGGCCCAGGAGGTTCCCACATCAGCCCCAGCAGTCCCAACCTTCTAGGCCACAGTGCTTCCACTGTAGGGGGCCCCATCTGAGGAGTGCCTGCCCCTAGCTTTCTGACAGGAGGACTTGCCATAGATGCGGCCAGGTGGGCCACTTCATTAGGGATTGCCCAGTTGATAGGAGCACAGTGTCGAGGCCTTCACCACAGCCTCAGTCACAGCCGTCGAGGGGAGGTGCGAGACCACAGGCGGCGGGTCGGGTGTACGCTGTCACTGGTGCTGAGGCAGCTGGATTAGGTAACCTCATCATCGGGTCTTGTGTGATAACTGGTAGGAGCTTGCATGTTCTGTTCGATTTGGGGGCGACACATTCTTTTGTGTCAGAATCTAGAGTGGTGGAGTTGGATCTTCTGGTGAAGGAGCTCCAGTATGACCTGGTGGTGTCCACACCTGCTTTTGGGTTAGTCAGAACCTTGATCGTGTGTGCTAGGTGTAAGATCGAGGTTGAGGGGTGCAAGTACAGGGCAAACCTCATCTGTTTACACTTGGTGGGGCTAGATGTCATCTTGGGGATGGATTGGCTATCTGCCAATCACATTCTCATTGACTGCAACGAAAGGAAAGTGTTGTTTCCTAGCCTAGAAGATGAAGATCTGTTGGTGTCCTCACAGCAGGTGGACAAGGCAATGAAGGAAGAGTCTCAATGCTTCTTGATTCTGACTTAGTTATCCGTTGAGACTGAGATGGGACCCTTGGCGGCGCTTGTAGTGGGGGATTTCTCAGATGTGTTTCCTGAGGATGTGCCTGGCCTACCCCCTACTAGGGAGATAGAGTTCTCCATTAACCTGGTGCCAGAAGCAGGGCCAATGTCCATAGCACCCTACAGAATGGCCCCTGCTGAGCTAGTGGAGTTGAAGAAACAGATTGAAGAGCTGCTAGAGAAACAGTTTATCAGGCCGAGTGTATCGCCTTGGGGAGCGCCGGTGTTACTAGTTAAAAAGAAGGACGGTAGTTCCAGACTCTGCGTGGATTACAGGCAGCTGAATAAGCTAACCATCAAGAACAAGTACCCTCTGCCAAGAATTGATGACTTGATGGATCAGTTGCACGGTGCTGCAGTGTTCTCCAAGATTGATCTGAGATCAGGATACCATCAGATTTGAGTCAAGTTTGATGACGTGCAGAAGACCGCTTTCAGGTCTAGGTACGGACACTATGAGTATGTAGTGATGCCGTTTGGTGTGACTAACGCCCCCGCTTTGTTCATGGACTACATGAATCGAATCTTCAGGCCATTCCTGGATAAGTTCGTGGTGGTTTTCATAGATGACATCTTGATTTACTCACGGACTCCAGAGGAACATGCGGAGCATCTGAAGATAGTTCTAAGCATACTAAGGGAGAAGCAGTTGTATGCAAAGCGGTCAAAATGTGAGTTTTGGATGACTTCAGTTCAGTTCTTGGGGCACATGATATCGGCTCAAGGCATAGCAGTAGATCCGTCTAAAGTAGAATCTGTGCTAAATTGGGAACGCCCTAAGTCAATGACTGAAATAAGGAGCTTCATGGGGCTGACAGGTTACTATAGGAGATTCATTGAAGGATTCTCCAAGATAGCAACACCCTTGACCCAGTTAACCGGCAAGGATCAACCTTTTGCTTGGACTGACCGGTGTGAAGAGAACTTTCTAAAGCTAAAACAAAAGTTGACTAGCGCTCAAATGTTGGTGATTCCTGATACCAGTAAACCCTTTGAGGTTTATTGTGATGTTTCTCATCAGGGATTGGGATGTGTTCTGATGCAAGAATGGAGAGTGGTGGCATACGCCTCCCAACCGTTGAAGAATCATGAAAAGAACTACCCCACGCATGACTTGGAGTTGGCAGCAGTGGTGTTTGCACTAAAGATCTGGAGACACTATCTTTACGGTGCACAATTTGAGGTTTTCAGTGACCATAAGAGTTTGAAATATTTGTTTGACCAGAAAGAGTTAAACATGAGGCAGAGGCGGTGGATGGAGTTCCTAAAAGACTTTGATTTTGAGTTGTTGTACCACCCGGGAAAGGCGAACGTGGTGGCTGACGCCTTAAGGAGAAAGGCAGTTCACACATCTCACATGATGGTCAGGGAGTTGGATTTGGTGGAACAGTTTAGAGATATGCAGTTGCAGGTGGTTTTGGATGAAGGAGTCATTAGATGTAACCATCTCACTATGTCTAATGATTTCCTTAATCTGATAAAGGAGAAGCAGCCATCGGACCCCAAGCTACAGAGGATAGTAGAGTTACTTGGCACTGAAAAGGCCAAGGATTTCTTGATGGGAGGTGATGGGGTACTGAGATTCAGAGGCAGGGTTTGCATACCTGAAGATTTAGAGCTGAAAGGTATGATTCTTGAGGAAGGGCACAAGAGTCGTTTTAGCATGCACCTAGGCATGACTAAAATGTATCATGATCTGAAGGAATCGTTCTGGTGGTCGGGCATGAAGCAAGATGTCGCTCGATATGTATCGTCATGTTTAACCTGTTAGAAGGCTAAGATAGAGCACCAGAGACCAGGGGGGATGCTTCAGCAGCTTGAGATACCCGAGTGGAAATGGGATAGCATTGCTATGGACTTTGTTACCCATTTACCTCGGACCGTGAGGAACCACGATGCTATATGGGTAATAGTAGACCGCCTCACCAAGAGTGCTCACTTCCTAGCAGTAAACTTGAGGATGTCTATGGAAAAGCTAGCACAGTTGTATATCAGTGAGATCGTGAGGTTACATGGTGTGCCATCAAGTATAGTCTCTGATAGAGACCCACGATTCACCTCCCGTTTTTGGCAGACGCTGCAGGATGCTATGGGTAGCAGGTTGGCTATGAGCTCCGCTTATCACCCTCAGACCGATGGGCAGTCTGAGAGAACCATCCAGTCCCTTGAGGATCTCTTGTGGACGTGCGTGCTGGACCATCTGGGTGCGTGGGACGAGGTCCTGCCGTTGGTGGAGTTTACATATAACAATAGCTTTCACACCAGTATTGGCATGGCACCTTATGAAGCCCTCTATGACAGGAGATGTAGAACGCCTTTATGCTGGTATCAGGACGGGGAATCAGTGGTGGTGGGACCAGAGCTTCTGAGACAGACCACTGAGAAGGTCAAGCTCATACGAGAAAGAATGAAAGCATCTCAAAGCAGACAGAAATCATATGCTGATCAGAGGAGAAGACCTTTAGAGTTTGAACCAAGGGACCATGTTTTCTTGAGAATTACCCCGACTACTAGTGTGGGAAGAGCAATCCGTCAAAAGAAGTTGTCTCCTAGGTTCGTTGGTCCATACCAGATTCTGAGAAGAGTTGGACCAGTGGCATATGAGATTGCCCTACCTCCTCCTCTGGCCAACCTCTATTCAATGTTTCATGTTTCCCAGCTCAGGAAGTATGTGCTCGACCCTTCCCATAAACTCGAGACGGAAGATCTGCAGATTATAGGAGATCTTACAGTGGAAGTTCAACCCGTTGGTTTAGGAGATGTTTAGATGAGGCAGCTAAGAGGGAAATCCATCAGACTAGTCCAGGTCATCTAGGACAAGAGGACAGGCGATTTCACTTAGGAATTGGAAGGAGATGTGAGAAAGTCATATCCACACTTGTTCACTGGTAAGTCTCAATTTTCGGGTCGAAAATTTTTGTTGTTGGGGAGAATGCAACACTCCTCTTTTTCCAGAAACAAAGTCAAACCCACTCTCATTTTCTTCTTCTCTGCAAACTCAACTCTCCCCTCTGTCTCCCTCTCTCTGACCCTTGCCTCCATCTCACCAACCTTGCTTCTTGATTAGGTCCTAGAGAGGAAGCCACGCCTGAGCCTTCTGCTGCCTCCGCTCATAGCCTCTCATCTCCTAGGTAAGTTTTCCTTGCAGCCTCAATTCTGATTTCGAAATTCAACTCAAAATTTTGCTTCCATTCAGAGTCTAACCCAGTGCTCATCCTTTCTGTGTGATTGGATGATGAATTCTTCTAGGTTGGGCTGAGGAATTCTACTCCCCTCTCCTAGGTTGTCTTCACCCAAACTTTAACTCAAGAATAGGTAAGGGAAGCTAACTTTTTAACTCATTTTGATGTGGATTATGTTCGCGAGTGCTTTAATTGCATGATTGCTTGTTTAATTGGTGTTTGAGACTGCTGGTGTGTGAAATTGAGTGGGGGATGTTCTTGAGCGAGATTGCACGTGAAAAACAAGGAGGATTTCCTGGCAGTTTTTCCTAGGCGAGTTGCTCTCGCCTAAGCGAAAATACCAGAAGATCACCCCTGTCACTGCGCGAAATCTCACCTAGGCGAGCTGGAGTTGCCTGAGCGAGATAACATCTCGTCTAGGTGAGCCAGTTTAGCCTAAGCGAGAGTTCGCCCAGGTTTTTTAATTCGCCACTGTATGATGTCTCGCCCAGGCGAGATCAATTGGCCTAAGCGAGATAAGCTCTCTAGCTTAAGCGAGACTCTCTAGCCTAAGCGAGATTCCCTGCAGAACTTAGTTTTCTCACTGTTTTGCTTACATGATGCTATATTGATTGCTTTAAGATGATGATAGTTGATCTTGTATGTGATCTTTATGCATGTTAGACTGTGTGATGGGATTGAGTGCGAATTTGATGAGAATGGGGACATGTTGGAGATAAGGTTTCAAGGGAAATCCTAAGGAATGTGGTTTAGTAAATGTAAGGGCATGAGGACTCAGATTGGTGACATCCTGACGCTCCTAGTAACCATTAAGACTCAAGTAGAGTATAATGGATTACGTCGGGGGGAGTAGCAGGAGGTCCTGGTCTATGAATCCGATCCATCATAGAGGTGATGGGATTTACCTTGAGAGTGGTTGGATGAATACCCATTGTGCCTAAAACTCTGCAGAGTTTAGGAACCATCTCAAGTGCAAGTCACCAAGAGCTCCAATGCCACTTACATAATCTGGATATCGAGTCTAGAATGATGTGTGGTGTTATAGTTGAGATTAATTGGATGATTTTTTATAGATTGTGTAATAGATTTTGTTTTTTGCCTTAGCATAAAATAAATTGCATGGTTTGCTCTTCATTCAACTTAGCTTACCCTTCTAGTTTCTATGGTGTGTTCTGTGTGTCTTCTACTTTTGCAATGATCTTCCCTATTGAATGGCGTGAGCAGATAATCGTGTAGGTGAGGATACACCCCTCCGGGACGTGAGATGATTACATTAGATGTACCAGTAGTATATGTAGCCTTTTCTTTCTTTTGCTTAGCTGATCGGGTATTTTGTAACCCTTTTGTAGTGTGTGGGCTGTATATGTTGGTCAACATATGTATGGTTATTTTTTGAGGATGACTGTATTACATATTATACTGGCCTACGTCATCATCTGCTTCTGAATTATTAAAATTTAAATGTTTTGTTTAATAGTTTAAAAACTATGAAAACAGGATGTTACAAAAAACATATTTAACTCCACTCTATAATATACTCTAACATATGCAAAATGAAAATTTAAAACATGAAAAAAAAAGACGTGATGACAAATTTTTCATTTCTTTCGATTTAAAATATACAAGAATTTAAACATTTTTTATTTCACCTCACTAACCACAACTTCATCTATGTTTTAATCTTGATTTGTAGAGAAAGATGTATAATTTAGATATGTTCTTGATGATTTTTTTTTTTCCTTTTTTTTTTGTATTTAGTTTAAAACAATGTTATTGCTCCTATTAATATATTTGTTCTTGTTGATAAATAAAAAAATAGAGAATTTATATATGGTGGTGGAATAAGAGAAGGTTGAGAGAGTAAAATGTAACTAAAAGATTAAGAACACAATTTTTTTCTGAATTTCAAACTCACTTTGTTTTTTTCATTACAATAGAGTAGATATTAATAAGGTGATGATGAGTGAAAAATTTGGTATGTGTTTTAAGAAGATCCCTTTCTCAAAGGGTCAGGTCAATGTTAAAAAAAAAATGTTAAAATATTTGATATCATTTAACTTAATTTTGGGAGTCTAACTTATTCATTGTTTTATAAATTCAAACTTTTTTTCAGATGAGATTTTATGTGGTATGGAAGCTTAAAATAGATTGGTGGAAAGTTATAGTACAATACAATCAAATCTTTAAATAGTGACAAATTTTAGTGAAAAAATAATTAGTCACTATATAGTTTACCGATACTTGTCAATAAAGTATCTAATTTATAAAGATATAATACAATATAATAAAATCTTTGAATACACAAATTTGAGTGAAAAAATTTCTTCACATCAAATATATAACAAATAAAATAAAACTATAATAAATAAAAAAATGTCACGTGATCGGTTTCTAAAGCCTGTGGTGCTGCATTGGTATTGATAGTAATAACGGTGCATTGTTCAGATTTCTTGTAAAGCTAAAATCAGAAAATAGGCTTTGTATTGATAGTAATAACGATGCATTTCATGGTATTGGTGGTTCTTTAAATTAGTCCAGAAAAAATACATTTTTAATACGTGTTGCCAATAGTCATTCTGAACAAATACGATCCCAAAAACGAAACCTACTCTCTCTCTTCTATCTTAAAGCAATATGCATCGTTCTTTGTCAAAATATGCAACCTAAATTCCCTTTCAACGATCAAGAGGACTTTGTTCCTATACTACTAAAAAAACTCATATTTCCTGCCAATTTTGTTTCGATTTTTTTTTTTTTGCAGGAAATACTAATAAATTTTGTTATGAAAAAAAATTGTAGGAAATTGTTGCCAATTTTTTTACAAAATATTTTGTATAAAAAACTTTTCGTAACAAATTTCGTAGAAAATACTTGCGAATTTTATAATTTTGTAGGAAATAATTACCCATGAAGGAATTACCTGCCAATTAAAATTCTTAGAATAAATAGTAGGAAAAAAAATCTTTTCTTGCAAATTATTACAAGAAATCTGAACAATGCAGCGTTATTACTATCAATACTAATGCAGTACCACAAGCTTTAGAAACCGATCACGTGACATTTTTTTGTTTTATTTATTATTATTATTTTATTTGTTATATATATATATATATATATATATATATATATATATATATGATGTGAAGAAATTCATGATGCGAGAGACTTTTATTTTAGAACACTAGTTAAGAATAATTAATATACATCGAATATCATAAAAGTTTATTATTAATTATGATATTAAATCAAATTCGACATGATAACCTTCAATACAATTTTATTTTATTTAAAGAACAAAAATGTCCATAAATATTACTGCTATGTTTAATATTTTATTTAATGTTCACGAATAAAAGTTAAAAAACAATTAAATGATAAAATAATTATATTTTAATATTGTTAAAATTTAAAATATAATTAAATATAAAAAGTTTAAATTAATAGAAAAACCAACAAAGATTGGTGTTAAATATCTAAAAAGTTTACAAAAAAAAAATTTAAAGTATCAATTTGCGACATCATTGAATTTTCTCTTCTAATTTTTCGATAACCTTTTGCAACATTCATGCTTAACCAAATATCAAGAAATACACAATATAAAAGTATAGATAAGTTAGTTGAAGACGAACACCGTCTCTTCTATTCTTCTTCTCTCTCTAGGTAGGTTACAAATTACTTTTTCTTCATCTCAACAAACCTTCTCTCTTCTCTTAAAAGAACGAGAATGAAACCTACTTTTTTGTCTATCTTAAAGCAATGCTATCACCAGTATCAAGAAATGTATCGTTATTATGGTTAATAAGAAACCTATTCTCTGATTTTGGCTTTACAAGAAACCCTAACCATGCATCCTTATTACTACCAATACGAATGCAGTATCTTGTGACAACTTTTTGTTTTATTTATTATTTTTTTATATATTTTATGTTAGTGTTCAATTTTAAATTTAAGATTTCATTTTTCATATTATTTTATTTTCATTCTTTAAGTTTTTTATATTATAATATTTTAGGCTTGTAGGGAAAGTTTATGAACAATTATCTTTTATTTTAAAATCCTTTTACACATTAGAATTTGTTTAACTGTGCACGTATATGCACATTCTTGTAAAAAAAACGAGTAATTTTTTCTATTTTATAATAGGTCTAAATAAGTAATGGAAATAAATAGAAATGAATAGATAGGAAAACTTTTGATTTCCTATATTTTGAAGAAGTTGAAGTTGAATTTTAAGTATGATATTCTAAAGTTTTGAAAACGTAAAACACGGGATTGTTCTTTTTGGTTTATATATTTTATCCAAATTGTTATACTTTTAATTTATTACATTAAAAAATATAATGAAAGGCCATTTTTCTTTCGAAACTACACAATACCTAGCAAAGCTAAAACAAATATAATTTTCTAAATCTTAATTGGTAAACAAATTCAGAATACAATATTCAAATAATTATTCAAATTATTGACAAAACATTACAACTATTCAAATCACAAACCTACAAATCAACCACATCTAACACAATATCAAATCATCGTATGTTTTAAGTATTTGTGTTTAGGACATTTAACTTGGAGTGCCAAAATTTACAAAGACAGTATTCAAATGTTTAATTAACATTCCCGTTATGTGTCCTAAATAAGGGAACAGGAAATATACCCAAGAAAAAGGAAAATGAAGAAATGTTATATTAAAATAGAGAAACAAAAATACATCAAATCTAATTAATTGTAAAAATTGGAAGCATCAAGTCCATCCTTTAAAACGCGGAAGTGACGCAACTTGTGTTTTTTTATTGAGAAGGAAATTCAAAGAGAAGCCAATCCTTTACATATAATTAAAAATATTAAGACTTTAAATATTTTAAATATTAAGACTCATGTAATAAACAGACTCTAATATAATTGAAAATATAATCTATATTTTAGGACTTTATTTTTAAAATTCTTTAAATATTAAATCTGCTTAACTAAATATCAAAAAATATTAAAGTATCAATTTGAGACTTCATTGAATTTTCTCTTCTAATTTTTCTATAACCTTAACATTCCTTTTAGCTTAACTAAATATAAAAAAATACACAATATTTCAATATATAAAATTATTGATTATGAATACATAAAACTAGCGATATAAAGAAATGAACAAAATGTGAAACATTTTTGTGACAAATCTATTAAAAAGATAAAAGTATAGAAAAGTTAGTTGAAGAAGAACATTGTCTCTTCTCACTACAAAAAAAGTGAATATTTGTGACAGTTAAAATTACAAGTTCTAGCGGTTAAAACCCGTCACAAATGACATTTCTGACGGTTTAAATAACCGTCAGAATTATGAATGTCAAAAACAGATTGTGACAAAAATATTCTGACTGCTGGTATTGTCAGAAAAAAAATAATAGCGGTTAAAAATTGCCACAAAATGTAGTCTAATTTATTTATATTTCATTATATTTTGACGGTTAAAAATTGCCACAAAATGCATCATATTTTGACGGTTAAAAATCGTTACAAAATGCATCATATTTTTTACGGTTAAAAACCGCCACAAAATGCATCATATTTTGACGGTTAAAAACCCCCACAAAATATATCACATTTTGACGGTTAAAAATCATCACAAATAAAATACATTTAAGCTCCTGTTTCAAGCATTCCCTTTTAAAAAAAAATAAATCTTTTTTCACTATGTTACTATTTGCTTTAGATAAAACCATACATAAAGGAATAACCAACCACATCATGACCATTTGAGATTCTCACTTTATAAAATTGTTGCTGCTATCGAATTTAGACAGTTCCTTTACATGAATCAAAATTTCCTTATATAAAACTAACAAAAATATAAACATAATCGCATAAAGAGTCGTTATGATATATATCTTAGATAATGTGTACTTCAGAACTATTGTAGGATAATCATGTTGTTGTCTAACCTATACAAGACGATAGGTATAAATTGTGATTGAAGAACCTGATCCAAGCTAACAAAATGAAATGATAACTTTCTTTCCTAGATATGCCTATAAAAAGTAGATATACAATTCAATTAAAATGGGAGAAAAGCACTAGATAATTGGTTTTGAAGCCAGTCATGGATTGTAGAACGAAGAGCATAATGGGAACAAGATTGTGAGGGTCAAGCTTATCATTAGTCATTGGTGAGTTTTCATTACCACCATCAAGACATCATTGTATAGCCTCAGCTTCATAAGTAAAACCATCTACAAGTTCTAGCGGTTAAAACCCGTCACAAATGACATTTCTGACGGTTTAAATAACTGTCAGAATTACGAATGTCAAAAATAGATTGTGACAAAAATATTCTAACTGCTGGTATTGTCAGAAGAAAAAAAATAATAGCGGTTAAAAATCGCCACAAAATGTAGTCTAATTTATTTATATTTCATCATATTTTGACGGTTAAAAACTGTCACAAAATACATCATATTTTGACGATTTTGAAGCCAGTCATGGATTGCAGAACGAAGAGCATAATTGGGAACAAGATTGTGAGGGTCAAGCTTATCATTAGTCATTGGTGAGTTGTCATTACTACCATTAAGCCATCCTTGTATAGCCTCAGCTTCATAAGTAAAACCATCTACAACTACATGTGGATCTCGCATGACTTCCAACAAAGTGGGAACACATGCAGGGAGAATTTTCTTAGATATCACTCCACCGATTGGAAACTATATTGCAAGAGAAGAAAACAAAGGTAGAGAGAACTATATTGACAATAACAGCAAAGAAAATTATGCATCTTATGCTTCGCTATTCAACTACAATATGCAAACAATTAAACGCTTGCCTTCTCATGCTTCAGGGTTAAAGGTGATCAACTTTGAGTTTGGGTCACTTGGAGGACCACTGTAAAGGCCCTCAACTCAATAAAACAAGGAGATCCTTAAACTATCATTGTCCTAGAAAATACCAGAAGAATCCTACACACAGTGCTTGCAATTTTAGATGATTACGATAAGATCCCCAAGTGTCAGCTGCAAGTTGAATCATCAACCTCCTTGCAAGCTCTTTGACAATGTTGTGAGTGTACTTCTGTCCAAGAGCACATTTACAAATGATGTTGTCAGATAGTTCAAGAAGCAACTCACATAGATTCACAGAAAATGCATCTCCCAAGCTTGCTTCGCCTATGTTTTTGACCATATCAAATTAACATTATCTATCTCACCCAAATGGTGGTGCACTCTATTAGAAAACTCAAAATTAGATTTTCTTTTTCACTGTTTCAATTTAATTTTTCTTCAAGCTATGCATAAATAAACATTAATTATAAAGTAAATTCAGTTGTTACAAATTCTGAAATAAGTAAAAAAAAAACAGCTCCACGCATGTTACTTGTCATAGCACAGTATCAACCACAATTTGCTTATTAAAAAATTCTGGTTAATCGAAGCTTTACCTTCTAGTTTTTAAAATAGCAAACTAATAATAACACAAATTATAATGGGAAAAAGTATTTGATGGTTCACCTTTTTGCTATTTCAAACCAAGAAATCCCCGTAGCAATTTTCCACCATCGTAGGAGAAAAGTGAAAAATAAGAATTGAGAATGCACAACGAAAAGAAATGATAACGCCTGCTAGAGGGAAATGAAGAAGCCCTTGAGAGAGAAAACCTGAGAGGAGAGGAGAAGACGAGACAAGTCACGGATATTTGATTTACAAAGTTTCCAATTCTCTTTTTTGAAACTTTAACAACTCTAAAAGCATATAAGTTTAAAATAATTTAAATTTTGTGACGGTTAATAAAATAACAAAAATAAAAATATTTGTAGCGGTTTATTAAAACGCTAAAAAAAACACTAATAAAAAATAAATTTTTTGTAGTGTTTGTTCTTCTTCTCTCTAGGTAGGTTACAAATTACATGTTCTTCATCTCATCAAACCTTCTCTCTTCTCTTAAAAGAACGAGAAGAAAACCTACTCTCTCGTCTTTCGTCTATCTTAGAGATGTATCGTTATTATTGTAATTAAGAATCCTATTCTCTTATTTTGGATTTACAAGTTTAATTGTCATGTTTGGATAAAATTTGGATGAGTGCCTTCATGAATTCCAATGCACCAAATAAAGAACAAAGAAATTATTCCCTTCAAAATTCTTTTGTGCTCTCCAACTTTAACCTCAAATTAACACAAACTCAAACCTAAAATTCTGGTCTTTT